>NC_045703.1:56400610-56712054 GCF_009834535.1 Camelus ferus | reverse complement strand
ATTACTCTTTCAGAGAGATTGGCATTAAGACCATCAGAGTTCATTTGGAATTTTGTTTCAGATAGAGTAGGCAGTATGCATTTCTTTGGGCTGGGGACATATCTGGAATTATTCCTGTCATATTAGTTTCTGAAATTTTCTGCTCAGAGGTTGTGTTAGGGTTGTGAGGGATGCTTAGAAATTATAATTAAATAAATAGGAAAGTTCACTTAAGGAGGTAAATGATTGTCTCCGTGTTATACAAAGATCTAAATAAAGAAATGCACCTTTGAGTGTATATCTTGTTTATAACTTACTGTATCACTTTGTTTTAAAATAGAGTGGCATTCACTGCTCTGTTCTAGCATGTCAATGCTGCTCAGAAAAAAAAATAGATGCCTGGACTATAGCCTCAATGACACAGAGAGTTAATATAGTTTTAAAGAGTAAATAGTTCTGAAGGGAAATTATGGTATTTGACAACACCCTCCTATTACATCTATGTGCTCCTTGCCTCCTTCCCTGAGGGCAAGCTCCCATTTTGTGTACCAAAGTTTAGCTCAGAAAATACAGAAAGAATAAGATCTGTATTTAAAAAAAGGCACACACAAGAAAAAGACTGTGAAGATGGTTTAACAGGAAAAACATTTATTATCCCACATTAGACAAGCAAAACACTAGATACAATATATGAAAAAAATGGTTAAGACACTACATACCAGGTATGAAGGAAAATAACCCTGAGTGTTGAGAAAAAAGTGGCTTGAGCCCAGTGACTACTCCAGACTACTGCCTTGAAAGAACTTCCAGGCTGCAGCCCAGAAAGGAGGAATCAAGGAAGCCCAGCAGATTCCTGAGTTGAGGAGATGACCTAAGGATTTAGACTTGACCGAAGCAGCTACAGTTTGCAGGAGTACTGGAGAGGTGAGAACTAGACCAGGAAAAAAAGAATGGATGTGAAAGTTCCCAGCATTCATGTAGGACTGGGAACTGTGCCTGTTTCTAACAACCAGGCTGGAAAACCTAATAATTCATGGAAAATTGGGTAAGTACATAGAAAAGCTTTGCATCTGTAGTGAGTCAAAATTAGCCTTAGACTACAGGCTGTTCTTATCCTACTTAATATAGTTTAAACACAAGACCCCAAAAGATCAAACTGTTTCCAAGTAACTTAATTTTATACCAAAACAAAACTGAAAAATATTTTTAGATACCTACATTATAGTCATGCAGCTGACTTACACTATGTGGAGTATTGAAGAAAGTGCTTAGTTGGACAATGATACCAGATGGAACTATGACTGGAACCAGAGAAATAAAGAATACTGAAAATGGTAACTACAAGGGTAAATTTATAAGAACTTTTTATTATTGGGTGTATGTGGGGAAAAAAATAACAACAGAAAACTTAAATCCATCTCTCATACACCATATAAGGAATTAACCCAAATGGTTAATAGACCAAAGAAATCCTAAACACATGAAACTCCTGGAAGAAAGATTAGAGAAAATCTTTGTGACATTGGGCTAGACAAAGTTTCCTTAGATATGATGTAAATTCAAGATCCATAAAAGAGAGAAAAGGGAAATTGGACTTCATCAAATTAAAACTTCTGCTCTTTGAAAGGCACTAATAAGAGAGTAAAAAGATACATCATAAAACTGAAGGAAATATTTTCAAGTGATATATGTAATAAAGAACTTCTACCTAATATATACAAAGAATCTAATACATACCAATAAGAAAAAAAAAAATCAACTGAAAAGTGGGCAAAAGTTTGGGGCAGGCATTTCACCAAAGAAGACCATCCAAAGATAATGGCAAATTAGCACATGAAAAAAATGCTCAATATAATTTGCCATTAAGAAAATGCAAATTAAAACTATAATAAAACACTACTATACACCTATTAGAATGGCTAAAACTTAAAAGACTCAGTCATATCAAATGTTGGAAAGGATGCGAAAAAACTGGAACTTTATATACTGCTACCGGGAATATAAATGGGACAAAGACTTTAGAAAACAATTTGGTGCTTCTTAAAATTTTAAACATGTGCCTGTCATATATAATCCAAGTTTTCCACTCCAGTTATTTATCCAAGAGAAATGAAAGCTGTACAAAGGCTTTTACACAAACATACCCAGCAGCTTTGTTTATAGTAGCCTCAAGTCAGAAATAACCCAAATATCCATTAATAAGTAAATGGATAAACAAACGGTGGTATATCCATATAGTGGAATACTACTCAACAGTAGAAAGGATGAACTATTGATATTTGCAACAACTCAGAATAATCATGCTCAGCAAATGAGGCCAGACCAAAAAAGAGCACATAACGTTAATATGATTGATTCCATTGATATAAAACTCTAGAAAATGTAAATTAAAAAGTAGATGAGTGGTTGCCTGAGGATGGGAAGGAACAGGAGGGATTACAAAGGGGATGAGGAAACTTTGGGAGATGATGGGTATTTTCTCAACTTTGATTGTGGTGATTATTTCATGGAGTTTAGATATATCAAAACTTATCAAATTGTACACTTTAAATATGTGTGGTTCATTATATGTCAATAATACATCAATAAAGTTGTTTTTAAAAAGGAATTGCTATTTATTCTTGTTCATTGGCTTTTAAGCTGCCAGCTTTTTACTTTCCTTATTACATAAATTAGGGCAAACTGCTGCTATATTGTCTGGATAAAGGTATTTCTTTCCTCTTAAATCTGACCCCTAGTGTCTTTCCAACAAATCTCTCATTAACTGGATAACAAAAGACAAAGGAAGTTTCAAACAGAAGGGGCAGCATTCCCCAGACATCCATAATTACCAGGGACTAATTCTTTCCATTCTCCATCTAGCAGTGCTTCTGAGTTCTAGAATGGTCATTTTAATCAGCCTGGGGTGATCTTATTCCAGGGCAGGAATCACAGGGTGGGAGAGATAGGGAGGGATGGAAAGCAGGACTATACTGACATCTTTGGAGGGTGGGTTGATGTAGGTAGTTTAAAAACAAAGCAGATCAATGTCCTACTTATGATTTTTCTTTGTTATGTTTCTTAATTTATTTTGATTCCAAGAAGAGGGAAGGTTTATAAAGATGAGAAATACTATTTTAGAATATGACTATTACTTTTGAGTTATCGGCTCTTAGCTTTTTGCAGTTTTGACAGTCAGAGGCCTTTTCCCAGGAAAATGAACAAAGCTTAGTGTTTTGTAAAAGTGTAAGAGTTCTACAGAAGCAGACCCCAAGAAGCAGCTCATGGATTCCAGGCTCAGAGCCTGTATCTTCAACCACTTTGTTTTCAGATGCCCTCAGGGCTGTTTCAGGGTAACAGGAGCTCTGGACACAATCTGTGCTCCCGAAAGTATTTTTTTCAAATGAGTCTGATGGGTAAACATTGGAGCAATGGGAGAAAAGGTCTTAGAGCTTTTGCAGAGGAAGCAGAATATAAGCCTTGGCTACGAATATTGGTTTTGTTTCCCGTAAGCTGTGTAATCATGGGAAAAGTACCTAACTTCTCTGAATCTCACATTTTCTCATATTTAAATATGGGAAGACTAGTATCTATTCAATCTACTTTATAAGTACCGTGTGAGGCTCAAATAAGACCTTGTTAAAATCTGGCTGTGTACGTGCAAAAACTATCAAATGTAAATAATTATTACTCTGCATAAAAGGATAGGGACTACAAAAATCAAAGGGGACTTTTAAATAATGCGTTTGAATATATGCTTTTGAATTGGGACAAATGAGACTACTTTGCCTTCCAGAATGATCAAGAAGCTGTATGAGAGCGCAAGAGTACTGTGCAAATGCCAGAGATGAAAATCAATTCATTTGTTTCCTGTAATGCATTTGCTGTGGCCACTAAGGTTGTGGGAATTTTCATCAAAAGCTTTCTACAACCTGCCACCGTAGGATAGCACGCTGGGGGGTTTGAAGTCCCCTGTGTTGTCATGAAAGCCCTGTCCCTTCAGTAGTTATGCTCCACATCATCATGGACCACCCAGAGGCTATCACAGAATAATTCTAGTACCAGTGAAGAATATAACATGTTTGCAAAATTTACTGCTGCTTCGACGACAGTTTTTTTAAAAATACCTGTCTAGGCTATTATTACAAAAGTGAATGTTGACTCCACCAACCTTGCAGGAGTCAGGACGGAGTCAGTGCTGATGTGCCATTTTTGCCTTTTCTTCCTCCAAATGGAAAGCTTTTAAAGAGGTGTAAATTTCCCTGAACAGCATTTCAGCAATTCATGTATCATTTGGTTTTGAAAACTCCAAGCCCGTGACTGCCTCTTCCCTCTTCGATTCCATTGTATTGGCCGCCGTGCCGCCTCCAGTGCAAACTCATTTATAGTCCGGGGCACCAGCAACCTAGAGCTGCTTGAGCACCCCACGGGGAAGCAGTTACTCCATCAGAGGCCTCTTACTGTCCTCATCATGCCACTAATTTCTGCATGATTTAAATGTGCATTTGCCACTACCTATTATTTGCCTGTGCTGGCACCACAGGTGCCATTATCAGAGAGGGCTCGGCTGTCTATCTTTTCCTTCCCTGCAGTGTCAGCCTGGTATTCTGACATTTGAAAGGAGAAACTGCGGAGGTGATTAGAATCTAGTTCTTGGCAGGCTCTTAACAAAGCACTTTGCGCTGGGTGAGAAGTCGCAGATCCTGGGTTCCTGTTCTGGCTTTGCCATTTGCAAGTACGTAAACACAGATAATTTACTATGCTTTAATCTTTTTGAGTCTCAGTTTCCCACTTCAGAGTGAGATGACAAAACAAGAGTTTTAGCCTGTTGGAGAAATTTTATGTGGGTTTCCTAAACATCGTCTCGCTTTCAGCCTCTGGGGACTATGTGAAATGCAGAAGAGGTAACATGATTTTAATTAACATAAAACGACATCAGTCATGTGACATCCCTTCTTCATGCTGTCAAATTCCTCATCTCAAGCCTAGAGATACAAGTGCAAATGCTTCCAGGCAACAGCAAGGGTGAGTGGCTGGGCTGCACACCACTAGGACCTCTGAACACTCAGCCTGTATTAGGAGAAAGTCACCTATTCTGGGCCCTGCACAGAGACAGAGGAAAGCCAGATGTTGTACTCTGAAGGAATGGCTGCTGGCTCTCTCTGCACGATCAAAGAAGCACCAGCTGGTCTTTGGCATGATCTGGTTTCAGGAGTCAGTAGCAGAATGACAGATCAAGTCATGGTACCTGCCCCATCCTTCCCGTTAGTGTGCTTGGTTGGGGAAACAGGGCATGGCAGTCACAGTGGACACCAACCACGTTTCTACCTTTATGCCTTCAACCACATTTCTACCTTTCCCAGGCTTTCAGTCATGCAAATTTCAGGGCTTGTCTGTTGCCATTCTGACCAATGAATTTGGAGCAGATGTGTTGGTGCCACTTACCGACTGAAGCACTAAGAGTCAGTCTGCTGCACCAGATTTCTGTTATCCTGCCTTGGCAACATGTTCTGTAGCTCTACGATGGAGCTGGCTGTCCAGCCTGCATTGGACTTGACTTGAGCAAGAGATAAACCTTTGTTGTTTCAAGTCATCCAGATTTAGGGGCTTGTCTGTTGCCGTAGCTAGAGTTAATTACCCCATTTCAAACAGGGTAAACAGACATTGGGAGAGTGAGAGTATTTGAAAATTATCTGGAAATAATTTCAGTTCTTAAGGAAGAGTGTTTTAAGAGAACTTTTCGAAAATAGGTGGTCAAGGAAAAATTATGGGCCCATCCAATAAGATAGTGAGCTAAGGGTCACAACAGTGTTTAGGAAGAGCTTGTGTGCAAAGATGCTGTTAAGTATCTGCCGTCTCCCTGAACTGACTACCCTGATGATCGATCAGAAGACTCCCTAAGATGGTGCCTGTGAAAGGCTACCTGAGTGTAAGACGGTGCTAACTCACCAGCGATGGGTTTATGGAAAGTGTACCGAGCATGTTTCCTTTCTCTAATGTCAACTCACTCTTTTGTGATTTCTAAGGGCGAAAAGACTCCAGACTTGGCTTATTGGATTTTCATTGTCCTTTTATAGGACCTACTAAAGCAGAATGACTTTGACACGGGCAGAAGGCACTTTTCTTTCCTAATTTACTAGATCTCTTCCCATCTTGGGCTTCTCTCGCCTTTAGGGTTGTTGCCAGGCAACAGCCTAAAGCCCTTGGTCTAAAACACCTCAGAGAAGCTCATCTTTTAAAAGAGTCAGACTTCAGTGGTTTCTTTTGACCTCACTGAAAAGCAAGAGATGGACTAGCATTTTGGGAGGTGGCCTGCGGTAACTTCAGAATGTTTCTTGCTGTTTAGGTTGTTGATAACAGCTTTTTGCTTTCTCATTCTCAGGCCACGTAAAAGCAGCTCACCTTCCATGACCTTCCCTGGTTTTTGCTTAGGAAAGGAGGTAACATGCGGCCAAGGTGATCACCACTCAGCAGACAGCTAAGACTGTTGTTCCCACCTTGCAGGAGGTGTTGGGGCACTAGGCGAGTGAGAGGTGGGGCTGGGAGCTGCACAAAGAGGTAGAGAAAATTCAAGGTAACAAGCCAGCCACCTGTAAATGTAACATGACCGACTAAGAGAACTGGCCACTAACAATCTAGAAACTGTTCAGAGCGATGTTCAGCATTTCTATTTTAAATCAAAACAATTTTTCAGGAAGAAATAGATTGTAAGGAACTTGGAGCTCTTCTAGTCTGAATTCCCCCAATTTCCCAGAGTTTGAACGCCAGCAGACAAAGATATGAAGGGGTCCATGGCAACCCAGGACTGACATTCAAGCCTCTAAACTTCTAATCACTGCCTGTTGTATTACACCCCTAAAACATCCCTCAGAGATGTACTGTGCAGATAATTCTTAGTAAAACTCCCCCACCTAAGAGAGGATGGTCTCAGGTTGTGGAGTTTCTATGGTCTTCATTCATTCATTCATTCATTCATTGCTTCTGATTTCAAGGAACTTTCATTCTCACATGGAAATGCTATCCACTGACCCAGACATTGACTTAAAGGGGAAATATGCATCTCCCTCTCCTTATTAAGCATGTCAGTGTTTTCTAGGGTTCAAGTCCTAAGCAGCAGTGGTCCGCAGTGTGCCCCCCAGGCCTGACTTCTGTTCCCTGAGGTGCTGGGTTAGTGCAGTGCTCTCTGCCTCGGGAGCAGAGAGGGTCCCTGCTCACCTCTGGGCTCTTCCAGAGCTCGTCAGGGGCCAGGATGGGCAGTCCTCCCAGGACCCCTCAGACAGGCTGACACCCACTCCTCATCAGGACTTCCTGGATTCCATGGGGCCAGCCTCCTTCCAGGAAAAGCAGTGCTCTCCTCCCCAGCCTTGCACTTTCCTTCCTGGGCCCCTGGGCTTCGGGCAGGCTCCGAGAGCAAACATGCAGCCTCCCTTGACCCAGGCACTGGCAGCCGCCCTGCCTGGGAAGGGGGTTGGAGAGGTGAGGGCAGGGGAGCAGGTGCCTGTCTTAGGACCATTGTTTTCCAAGAGTCACGACTTGAATGTAAAGTTGAGTTCATGTTGTTTTTTTCGTTCCTAAGCGTTTCCTCTCCACGGCTTCATAAATAGCCACCTCCTCTGAGCTCACAGAGGTAGGTACAGCTGCTGGGGCCCTGCTGTGACCTCGCCTTTGCATCCAGTGCATCACATCAAGTCATGGTGCCACGAGCACCGGCTGTTGGTGCCACGGGTTAGGAATGTGACACTTTGGGAGCAGAACAAACAGCAGGTGAGTCAAAAAAGCATGCGCCTTACTTTGCAGGATGATGAAATGGGCATTCTGTCGCAAACCTGAGGAGGCTAAGCGGAGAAGGGACACAGCCCATGAATCAGATGGGCTGGAGACCAAGGCTGGGGACGAGACCCAGGCCGACAGAAGGCTTGAGGACAAGCCGAGAAATCAAAGTTCAGGCCTGTCAGAGAAGGAAGAGCCTGAGTCTCCCATAAGCTGCCAGGTGTGACAGTCAAAGGCTGTCTTCATCAAGGAGCCCTCTCTTAAGACAGAGATGCCCACTGACAGAGGACGAGGCTGAAAGCTGCCTGCGGCCTGTGTTCCAGCAGCAGTGATGGCCAAAGCCCTTCCTTCGGCACAAACAGAGAAATACGCATCAGGCAGATTTAAAAGGGCTACAGGTTAGCGGGGCCGCCTCTCGTGTGAATGTAAGCCCCAGCTCTGATGTAACTTGTTACCTCGGTGTCCCACCTCACCCCTAAATACACACAGACACACACACACTCATGCACACATACACTATGTGTGTGCATGTAGACACATGTGTGTATATGTGTGAATTATACATGATTAGTAATACATAAAACACTATACATACATACACACACACAGAATTGAGTTTTGCAGGACTCCGGTGTCCTGCTCAGAGACTGACTGCTTCCTCCTTCCTCAGGCTGCCCCACCCCACCCCCACCCCATCCATCGTGATTCCTCGGTCCCGAGCTGTGCCCTGGGCAGTGAGTGCCTAGGCTTCAAACCTTTTCAAATGCCTTCTGTTCCTCAAAACTGACCTGTTCAGTGTCCCATTTCCTAAACACCCTTTCGGTGGGGTTGGTTCCAATCTGACTAGCTAGTTCCACTAGGTGGTTGCTAATGACTTATTGTGTTATGCTATTCAGAGAATATGTTTGCATGTTAACCAGGTCCTTCGAGCTTTATCCCACATGGACTGCTGCGTGGAGGGGCCTGGATGAGGGAGTGGTAAGGGAGGTAACCAGGATGCACAATTTAAGGAGGTGCTGGCACAACTCCAAGAGTGAGTGAGTGCCTCCTTAGATTTACTGCCTTGGGAGCTTTTCTTGCCTCCTCCCGAGCTCAGGCCCTGACTGCCAGATGGCGGAAATGTAAAGTTTTGTGATCAGCAAGAAGAGAGAAACTTCTTGTCTCCAAAAATCACATTCCATGGGTATCTGCTTACTCTGCTAAGTATTAACGTGGGGACACTCTAGTTCTTAAATTCATTTGCTAAGTCAAAATATAAAATATCACATAAAAGATGTTAATTTGTTAAGATATTTCTTAATGCTTGACAATTTTGAAAGAGAAAAAAAGAGATTCTGGGTAGCAACCGAAAGGAGTTGGGCATACACTGATAATGATTTGGCACTGACTTTGTTTTATTTTTGTAGAGCAGTGATTCTGAACTAGGTGGTATTAAAGATAAATTTAAGATATAAAACTAGACATAATGAAGAAAATAAAGCTTGTGAGGTCAAAGACACAAGTATAATTCTGAAATAGATTAATTGCTTGAAAGGCAAAATTTACAAGGTTCCCAGGGAACACACATCAGCACGGGCAAGTCCCACCACTGACGTGGAATCTGCGCATTTCCAGGGACTAATGAATGCAGTGATGATGTTCGGTGACTTCCTGTCACCTTGCCTAAGTCACCAGTGCAAAGGCAATGTTGTGATCGTAAAGAACATGTAGTGAAATTATTTTGGAGGTTCTGGAAATCATCCTGGTGATAATTGTTTTATCCAAGTGGGAAATTAAATGAATAGGAAACTATTGTGTTGTATTCTTATAAAGGAGTAGTGGTTTTGAACAACAATTACTTTTGAAAACAAATGGGCTATTAGTTCAAATCTATCACTAAAGGCTTTTTTTTTTTTAAGTATAGTCAGTTACACTGTGTCAATTTCTGGTGTACAGCACAAGGCCCCAGTCAAGCGTATACATACTGGATCAGCTAAAAATAAGTTATGTGGCTTTTGCTGCAGGGTTCCTATTAAAGAAGCAACGATACTGTGATTTCCTCTAGTGGGTGTATATAAATGATTTTCCAGCTTCCAAAACTTCCTTCTTTTAATTGAAGTATAGTTGATTTACAATGTTGTTTTAGTTTGGTGTACAGCAAAGTGATTCAGTTATACATATGAATATAGGTATATTCTTTTTAAGATTCTTTTCCATTATGGCTTATTACAGGATATTAAATATAGTTCCTTGTACTATACAGTAGGATCTTGTTGTTTGTCTGTTTTACATATAGTAGTGTGTATCTGTTAATCCCAAACTCCTAATTCATCTCTCCTCCCATTTCCCCTTTTGGTAACTATAACCTTATTTTTTATGTCTATGAATCTATTTTTGTAAATAAGTTCATTTGTATCATTTTTTTAGATTCCACATATACGTGAAATCATATGGTATATGTCCTTGCTTGACTTACTTCACATAGAATGAGAATCTCTAGGTTCATCTATTTTGCGGCAAATGCCATTATTTTATTCATTTTTATGGCTAAGTAATATTTCACTGTATGCATATATATGTCTATATATATACATATATACATACCACATTTTCTTTACCCATTTATCTGTCAGTGGACATTTAGCTTGCTTCCATGTCTTGGCTATTGTAAATAGTGCTGCTATGAACATTGGGGTGCATGCATCTTTCTAAATTAGAGAAACTTCTTTGTGACTTCCAGTCATTCTTCTCCAGGGGTTGCTTGATATACTGGAACTACAGAGTGTGACCATGGAGTAGGAAGGAAACTGAGGAAGCTGCATCGAAACTTGCTGTACATCTTTTCAACAATATGAGAAAGGGATGACTGTCTGTTACTTTTCTTTACCACCTATTTTTTCTCATTTTTTTGTATTCATGTTTAATTATTTATTCAGCAACTGTACAGTGTTGTGCTCACCCTGATGAGGGTAGGAGCATGATGGAGAGATATTTGCAGGAATCCAAAGCCTGTCCTAAACCTCAGGCTAAACCCTTTGGTGTACAAGGGTTAGGTTTATTTGGGTTTGCAATATCTTAATGAATAAAGTAACATTAGATGTTCCATTGATTTGTCTATTTTTTCTCTTTCACTATATCCAGCTATCAGGTTTTGCGTTGTCTGCAATCAAATTCTGATTTCACTTCTCCAAGCTACCATCTTTTATTGGCTTCCCATTGCTGCTGCTGAAAATTTAAATTCATGGCATGATCGGCCTCTCTAACCTCATCTTCCTCTACTTTCCATGTTCCAAGCACACTGGCCTCTTTCTCATCCTTAAGCATTCAAGGCTTTTTACAAGTTTGGGCCTTTGTTTGTATTCCTTCTGTCTGTGATACTTTTCCTCCAGCTCTTCCCTTGGTTCTTCCATCCTTCAGGTCTTAGCTAAAATATCACCTTGCAATAGAGCATCTAACTCCATTTTTGTTGCTTGACCCTGCATAGCTTCAAGCTCTGCTTCTCTGGGCGAGCCAGTAACAAAGCCTGTACCCTCACTCTCTTGGCACAGGTACAGGTGGGAAGTCCAAACCTTGCCAGCTGCAGCCCCATGCGTGGGAACTCTCATCCCAGCTCCACCCTGAGACCACAACAAAAGCAAATCCACATGGCCCTCCCTTTGTTTGAGCCATTTGAATTGACTTGGGCATCTTTTTTGCTCTCCCTACAAAGCCTCATTATGTGAGTAATCAACTTTTTCATAAGTCTAAGTGGCTGTGTGTCTTCATCAGCCTCCATATTGAAACCCACTTTGAGTAGGGGGTTTGATCTGACCCTCTGTGTTGCAACTCCAAGGCACACCTCCTCAGAGAAGCCCTCTCTAGCAATCATCCAAAGATGGCTTTGCCCATAATTTTTATCTCATCACATTTTCTATGTCATACTCTATGAAAAAGTCTTTAATGCTTCCTGTTGTCTGCAAAACAAGTTAAATAGCAGTAGCAGGAATCTTATATTCAGAGCCTCCACAGACCGACCACGGCACCTCCAAACGTGTCTACCCTGCTCTCTGAGCCCCCATTTAGCTAGTCTTTGCAAGTCTCACTAGGCTATGATGATCCCCTTTCCATCTCCTTACTCATTGTAATTTCGTTTACGTGGAAAGCCCTGACTCTTCTCTACTTGTTCGAGACTGGTCCATTCATCCACCCATCAGTCTCAGATTTAGAACTATTTCTTCCATGAACCCTGCTAAATAACTTCAAAGCTCAGTGATTACTCCCATCTCTAAACTCTTATAGAAATATTTCCTGGCATGGCTTCTCCCAATACTTTCCTCTTTCTTCATTTCAAGCAGGCAGCCAGACCCTCAGGAATTTTGCCAAGAGAGAAAGAAGGAGAAGTCTGAAATCAACAGCTTTTCCACGGTGATGTAAAAGCATAACTCACTGAGTTGATTATATCAGTACCCTGGAGCATCAGGAGAGGGAGGGTTCTTTGAGAGGCAGCTAGAAAGAGTGGCGAGTGTTCTCTGAAATGGTGACAGGAGAGAGATCTGAGGCTCACAAGAGAGTGGAGACTGGGTAGCAGTTTTAAGGCAGCATCCCAGGGTCAGGGGCAAACTGACAGGACTTAGCTGTGGGTTATGCCAAAGAAGGTAACACCCTAGGCACCAGAACTCAGCCTCCCCCCAGACTGTCAAGCTCTAAGCAGACCTTCAAAGTGGCAGAGTCTTTGATCTTGAAGGAATTGTGCAGACTGAACCATAGTGTCTCAAAATAACTAATGTTAACAGGTGACTAGTAGCCTCCCAGACCTGGATGCTTCACCAGCTCAGGGAGAGGAGCCCTTGGCATTGACTTAGGTTGAATTTCTATTCAATGTGGGACAGAATCAGGTTGATCTCGAAAGGAAAGATATGTGCTGTTCCTCGCACTTCTGAGTTTCTAGACTTATTATCTTATACTTACTACTCTCGTGATTTATTTAACTTGCTAAATTAGCAGGATATTTATCACTGATACTCATCCTTCTTTTGTAGTTGTATTATGTCTCCCCAGCTATATCAAAAGCTCCTGGACGACTGTGTAATTCAGACTCTAGTAGAATTTGCTGCATGTAAATAACAGCCAGTTTTCTGTGTACACTGCCTGGCAGAGGGACTTTAGTCTCTTGGTAATCATTGTCCTCATAAATGGTCCAAGTGCTGGGAAGTAGTCCACATGAATTCAATAACCCAAGATTTATTCCTGAAATAAGAGGAGATATGTGAGTCAGGGAGTGGAAGAAAAAACAGATAGCTGTTAGGGCTTGCCTGACTCATGGCTATCATTTATAATAACAACCACCATTTGTACGTCCTTACTAAGATGGGCCCTGCTGCAGTATCCCCTTGCTGTGTTCCAGGGCTGTATGTCAGTAAAATGAGAAATGCCACTCCAAAATCAAATCTACAGAAGTGCTCATTAATAAAATAAGGCAGGAGAGAAAATTGAATATAGAATATTACTCTAATTTTATTGTTTGTATATCTACATATTTGTCTACTTGAAGAACACACACACACAATTATTTTTGTGGATATACATGTAAATATATCCATCTATTCTTGTTTCTATATCTATAAACTTTAAGCCTAGTTATCTCTAGATGGTGAGGTCCTTGGTGACTTTTACTATGTTGTTGATAGTTTTCTGTATTTTCTAAAATTTCCACAACACACAATGCATTTTTTATTAATCATAAAAAATAGTAAATGGTTCAGTTTTTAAAAAGGCAAGTCGATAGAGAGGCATTAGGTTTGACCACTACGTTATTTATAACTCAGTTAGCATTGTATTTATCCACCTGACATGGAACTGGGCAAAGAACAACAACAATTATACATGTTCGATTATTGTCTTGTGATCTGCGTTTCTCAGAGTATTGTTCGTGAAACATTTTCTGAACTGTATTACTAAAATCAATTCTAGAAATCAATAATGTTCAGAAATTACAGCAATTTTGTTTATATCTCTGTGACTAACATATGAAGACAAAATCTGAAGTGATTGTTTCAAATCGAAAACTATGGCCAACTAAAAGTATTTGACAAAGCTGACTCTTTGTAAAATATGTTTTTATTGCTGAGCAAGCATTAACAGTAGAGTCAGTGGAAGAGCTACCCCATGCCTTTTGCTCCCCACATCTGGCCAACACTTCCATCTGTTCATGCCCTTGAGAGGAAGGGAACTAACATTTAGTCAGCATTGCTCAAGGGCAGGCAGTAGCCTTATGTGGACCTGAGTCCACGTAAGTGCCTGAGCATCAGGTGAACAAGAACCAGCAGATGTTTCTGATCTGATTTGTCAAGTGTTCTTATTTTTTAAAAACATTGTCTAAATAATAAATGCAATGAGGAAATTTTACACAAAAAACGCTAGAGTTCCCGTTTGTGTTGAATTCCAGAGGTTTGTTGAAACTGGGTTCCCTGCGTGGCATTACGTGGGCCAAGCATCGGAGTCCCCCGCTGTCTTGTTTCACACAACTCTTTCATCTGCCTGGATCCTGCAGGCATTTACATTTCCAATGAAAGCCCTTTCGACCCAAGACACCAGGGTTTGGACTTTGCTTTAGAATAAACATCAGGCAATTTTCTAACATCAAATCTCCTGTAAAGCCAACAGTCCCTCATCTCTAATTGTAACATCCAAATGCTCAGAAAACTGAAAGTTTTTGCCAAACTCTTTTGGCAGGTAAATTTGCCCCAAACTGATGTTAAGCTTTTACAGCATTTCAGTCTCAGGAGATTCACTACTAAAAATTATTGTGAACCTCAAAGTTCTTTTGCTTATGTGAGTTGTATCTATCCAGTTACCACATTAGAAATGAAATGGAAAGTCAAAAAACATGTATTTATGTTTATTTAAAAATAACAATGAGTCCATTACACGATAACATAAGTGATACTTTATAAAGACAACTACTTTATTGTTCCAAACCAAAATTTTAGTAGGAAGAGTAGTATTGTTTTATACTCTTGCAAATCTCTTTATATATGGTCTTGCTTAGCAGAGAGCCAGATTCTCATATCTGCTTCTACATTCAGCCTACTATAATATCACACGTGGTCTAGCCCCTTGAAAACTTCACTACACACTCACATAAGCAAATAAGAGTGAAAAAAGAAACATATTTTTGTAAAAATGGTTTTGACTTCATGGACACCCTGAACAGGTTTTGAAGACCCCCAAGGATCCCTGAGTTATACTTTGAGAACAGTGGTATTATTATCTCTCTTTATCTCACTTACTGTGAATATTCATGTGTTTCACTGGAGAAATACAATGTTTGATTATTGGTGCTGCTCCAGACTTTGAGGGATGTGGGGACATATAATACAGTGTCTGTACTACATAAACTTTATAAATATGAAAAATTTCAAATTACCCTCAAAAATCTCCTTCAGTTTTTTGGATAAGCAATTATGTACCTTGGACTAGTTTCGTGGTAATGACCAAAACTGAAAAAAAGTCAACATGCAATAATAATAAAGAAAACCTCAGCAAAACGCAGTGGCAGATGTGTTTCAGAGTTAAAAAAAAAAAAATTGCAGCATCTTGAAATAGAGCATGATTGAGGTGCTCCTTTTGGATGCACCCCTTCCTTTATTCATCCAATGAGTAGTTATTGATCACCTATTATGAACACCCACTGTAGTCTCAGCTCTAAATCACTGGTTAGTTGAAGCTGGTAAAAAGTCACACGATTGTTTGATAAAGTTTCCAACCAGAAAGACTGATAAATTAGCATTTAACTTTATGGCACGATTTAGATGTTGATGTGGATTTTGCAGGGGTCGGTAAGCTATGGACCTCTACCTGTTTTTGTAAACACACAGCCATGTCCTCGCCCTTACATATTGTCCATGGCTGCTTTTGTGCTACAAAGAGAGTTGAGTCCGTATGACTTGCAAAGCCTAAAATATTTGTTATCTGGCCCTTTACAGAAAAAGTATGCCCAACCCTGATTCAGAACATTGATTTGAATATCCCCTGAATAACTGGAAAAATAAGACCTGGTTTATTAGATGATGAGTCCTCTATGACTCATATATTTTGAGACATCTCTTGTGATTTCAGTTCCCAGAAAAGTGTGGATTGTATTAGAAGATTCTAAGCCGGTGGAATATACCTTGAACAGAAATGATTTACAGAGGAGAGTTACAATTGAGGCAAACTGTCCTTTCCAGATGAATTTCACTGCTGACCTCACAGTTGTCTTCGGGGCTGATTTCCAAGGCTAAGTTCTATCGGAGGCATCTTGTACCTGTTATACAAGTACTGGATGTGGATAAGCACCTGCCAAGTGGATTTTAATGCTCCAGGAGTGCCTTCCTATTGCCTTTCCAACTTCAGGGGCTTGTGTTTCTCAAGGCTGTATCACTGAGACAATTGAATCAAGCCTACATCTCCTCCTCCTCCTTCTTCTCCACCTCCTCCTCCTTCTCCTCTTTCTTTGAGTATAACTACTTAGATTGCAAAGCTATCCTGGTTTTATGAATTGCATATCTTAAGAGTTTGTGTTATGACCACAGAGAATTAGAGTGGATAATGTCCACTTAAAGTAATTATTGTGTAAATCAGTCTCAGATTAATTGTGGCAAAGGGATTTGCTTCTTATGAAGTTTGGATCAATTAATTTGCCTTATTGATTTGATGTCTACTTGTTAAAAGTCCATCTTTTTAGGGAGAAAGTATCACTGGAAAAAGGGGCCATCCCAGACAAAATTATGGAGTAAATTTCTCTTTGTCTTCCTTGCACCATTGTTTAAATACCTTCTCTTTCCTGGGAGTGATTATTTTCCTATTGATACTAATGATGTTGAAGATAACTGTAATAATTGTTATAAATCATTTAAAATCTCACAATTTAGTCTCTATTCATTATATGTTAGCTGCATATAGGATCATGCTATCTCTCATTCTCACAATTCTATTATTTTTATAATAGAAAGTGAAACGAAGAAGCTAGGAGACTTGGCCCAAATCACATAGTCAAGAAATAGAAATTGGGATGAATCCTGTCTTTATGATTTTTCCAAATCCTCTACCCCTGTTGTCTCTTGGCTTGCCAGGGCCATCCACTCAATTCTGGTCTGTTTTGCTATCTCCTTAGGCCCTGGGCATTGCCTGTTTACCTTCCCTCTCTATTTCTCATCACCACCAGCTCCCAGGCAGGTTGCTGCTTATCAGAAATGCGATAAATTAATTCACACTGGGACTGATTGGGGTTGATTCATTTATACATTGATGACCTCTTTTTACCACTCATTTTGCCTGCCTCTGGATTCTAAAAATGAAGACAACATCCCTGTCCTCATGGGGCTCCTGGCTCACCATGTCTACTGGACAGATAATGACCATGTATTATCTCTTCTGTGTGGTTTATCTATTTTAAGAGAGACAGAGTTGTAATGATGGAACTTCAGGTACCAGCCCGCCAGCCTTATAAAAGTATAACAGAGGAGTGGGGTGAGGGGTCTAGGCTCCCAAGGACCTGTAAGAGCAGGACTTTACTTCTGCGTAAAGGCCGATCCTGTTAGGAAACAGTCCGTTTTAAACTGTTACCATGCCTACATTATTCATTTGGGATTTTATCAAGTTTTATGTCTTACTCTAATCTAAATTCTATAATGTAGCCTCATAAGTTATTTCTCCTCCAACAATATTTAGAATCACAGTTTTGGCAAAGCAGGAGATGAGATGACCCTCCAATCTTAAGGTTTTATCTGTTTGCTGTTATCTTCTCTCTGCTTCTTTCTGCAGCCAAACAGTTGTGCTTGTAGTTCAGTCAGTGTCTCTGATGGGGTTCAGGACATGCTGCCTCAAATATGACCCTTGGTATATTGACTATCTTAAACTGAAGAAGTTTGAGAAAATGGTAGAAGCAAAAAGGCCACTCTGACCTCCCCTGACCACCCTTCTTCCCTGAAAGCAGGGGATAAATTTCCCATGTGAAAAGTACCCTCCCTGTATCCAGAGGAAGGAAGGCATTTTTGTCACCAGAGATGGGGAATGTGGGGCTGAGAAATCCATTCAAACAAACCTCATTAAACTAAGCATTATCACCCTGGTTACTTCTTCACCATGTACTGCCCCCAGCCCAAACCCCTCTGTCTTAATTCTTCACAAATGTACTGTTTCCATGCTTAAAAGGTATAAAAGCTTCCTCCTCTGGTCACTTCTTCAGGTCATCATTCTCTTAAGAAAACTCCCATATACATGTAAAAATGCAGTAAAATTTGTACACTATTCTTCTGTCAATCTATCTTTGTCAGTTTAATTTTTAGACCCCGCCAAGGTCCCTAAGAGGGTAGAGGAAACATTTTCTTTCCCTATAGCTCTATGCAATTGCCAGAAAATGGACTGAAAGATCACCCTCAAAATATGTCATTTTGAATTTAAAGAGCCAGTGAAACACTGTTGTAATGATATAATGCTTGTGTATTTGGAAGCATCTTTGTGTACTGAAATGTGCACAGATAATCTGCTAAACTTGCTGTACCTTTGTTTTCTGTTTTCATATGAAGGAATCATCTCGCTGGAGACAGATTAGAAGCAAGGCGTAACGTGGTTTACCATGAGTAAAAGGTCTTCTGTCTTGCATTTTTACGTGACTAAGTACAATATTTGCAAATATATACCACCAGGCTCTCTTGAATGCTATGAACAAATTTAAATACAAACACAGCAAGTTTCAACAAAAATCATTATGAATATTTCAAATATATTCTACCAGGGAACTAAAACCAAAGATGTAGGCAGTTATGTGATGTGGTTGCACGTATTTTTAAGGAGGGGAAAGTCAGCTGTCATCAGCAAACTGGTGACCGTCTTCCATGGGGCACACTACCTGATAAGGTGAGTCAGAACTTCAAGTTCTCAGAGGTTTCTGGGAAGCCTTCATAAAGCCTGAAGCCAAAGGCTGCTCTCCAGCAGCCAAATGAGTTGACTCTCCTTTCCTGCACAGTATTACCTTGTATTCCTATGTGGTTCTCCTCCTCCTCTTGTCACCTCACTTCCCAGAGCTCTAAATAACTTGCTGCCTTCTAAATACTCCCTCATTAACCCGAAAGCCACGGAGAGGCCGGTAGGGGAATTTAAAAGGGCTACCTATTTTCTGAGCTCGGAAAATTCTATCCCATCGGGTTTCAGCTCACCAGAAACAAATTTGAACATTCTAGCTTTGCACAAGGAAATAGGAAAATAGTTTGTGGTCACCCCCACAGCCTCCCCTGCCCCAAGGAACTGAGGAGAGGGTTCTCCAAACTGTCAGTTGAAAATATCTCCACAAATGCCTGGGGAATGTTGGCCTGCTTTTGTATGTTTTATTCACAACAAGTGTTATTTGTTAAAAAAAATATATATATATATATTTTACTTATATAGTAAATATATATATATATTTATATATATATTTTATATATATAGTACTGGGACAAAAAAGAGCCTAATTTGTAAAAATTCAAGTTAAAAAAATTTTTTTTATTTAATAGAGTAGCTTTAGTTGTAGAACATACAGTGTAAGCAGATAAAAAAGTAATGGAATCCAGAAATAGATTATGGATGCGTAACATGCCGTGACTGCAAAAAAAGGTTAATGTGTAGCTTAATTAATTTCCTTCATTACAGAACTTTTGTCTTTGCTAGGCTGCAGCTTTATTAGGTAAGCACAAGTTAGAGGTGTTTACATCAGAAAGGTCAGGGAACTACTTATGGGAAAACAAAAGAATAAATCCACAAGGGGAGAGGGGAGAAAAAGGAAAGATGAGAGCTAAGCAAAGGCCAGGTTAGAGGAACAGACTTGGCCACTGGCCTAGAGTTCCATGTGATACAGAAATGCACCCAAGGATGTATGTCTTCACTATATAGAAATACACACACAGATATCTATCTACATGCCTCTGTGTGTGTTTTGAAAGGCAAAGAAAACAAGAGGAATTTGGAATTTTAGAGATCTCATTTGTGGATTAAAAATGTAATTTCCCAATTTACTTTGAATTGTTTTTGAATGTTGGCCTGGGGTTTCTTTTCAAACTAAACTGACAGTGCTACAAAGTGGCTTGGTTTTATTAAGCTGAATGATTTGACATTGCTAATTTTTGTATGTCAAAGATGGTCAAATATTGTTGGTTTTTCCTGGTTCAACCCATTTTATGGGATCTCTCACATTTGGAGTTAGCTAGTCCAGGCACGAAGACTGGTTTAAGTGCTCCAGACAGAAGAAGGCTAGTGAACACAGGCTGGGAGGAGAGGAAAATGGGGCACCACCAGGGCCTTTGCCCTGTGGCTGGTGAGAGGTGACCCAGAAGGGAGAGCGGCAGGTGAGAAAACCCCAGATGAGCAAATCCGAGAGATGCTAACATAGAAACACCTAGCATGAGCTTTCTTCCAGACATCGTGCCAAGCACTGATAGACTAGACCTCAGTACAATCTCACAAGGATCCTGTGAAGCAAGTGTTACTATTTTTCATTATTCTCATTATTGTTATTTTACCCATGAAGAAATGAGCCTGTGATGGCTAATTTTATGTGTTGACTAGACTATAATGCTAAGTTGATGTTATTGATACATAAAATGTTAGCCTTTGAGTAAAACATATTACCCTCCATCATGTGGGTGGGCCTCATCAAATCAGTTGAAGGCCTCAAGAGAAAAGACTGAAGTCTTCTGATGAGGAAGGAGTCCTGCCTCCAGACTGCCTTTGGACTTAACACTGCAACATCAATTCCTGCCAGAATTTCAATTTCAGGCTTTCCAGCGCCCAAAATCACAAGAGACAATTTCTTGAAATCTCTCTTTCATCTCTCTCTTTCTGTCTATGTATGATGTATATATATGCATCCTATTGGCTCTGTTTCTCTGGAGAATCCTAACTAGTATAGAGACAGGAACTCAGGGTTTTCTGGTTCCAAAGTCCTTATTTTTAATCACGACATCATGCTGTCCCCTTATATTTCATCACAGAAGGTGTCATCCTGTGCTCCCATCATTTGCTGATGTGTTTGCTTCCCCTACTAAGCCTTAAGCTCAAGAGGGCAAGAACTTTTGTATCCCCAGCATCTGATATAGTGCCTGTCACATGGCATTGCTCAATGCATATCTGTTTTAGAATTTAGAACAAAATATTTATGGTTATGTGCTCTGATGACTGTCAAGCACTATAAAAATAGGAGACCTGTTCTGTGGCAAATACATAATTCTTGTATACTTATTTATAGGCAAATATAGAATGTGTGTATATAGAAGTCTGTATGTGTCTAAGCCAGTGTGTCCCTCAAAGCCAGTATTATTACTTGATAAACTTTTTTCAGGCTTTGCCAGCAACCAGGCATGGGGAATATGTTATTTCTCTCCCTAAGAACTGAAGAAAGAAGTAGGAATCACAGACCCTTTCCTTTACAGGTTAAAGTCAGCAGCATCAAGCTCAGAAAGGCCGCTAGGCTCGCTGGCAGATGCAAGCTCTGACTGATTGGTGGTGGCACCTGCGGTACATGAGAGGACTGTGAGACTGCTCAGCAGAGAGTGCCAGGATTAACTAGCAAGTTCTGCCCTGGGCAAAGGATGGGGGGGCGGGGTAGGCAGCATGAGTGCCATTTTGTCCCCCGCCCTGATTTAAGCAATACAAGTCTAGCCTCCGTGGTGTTTTTGTGAATTAGCTACGCTTGCTGTTGGGAAGGAGGGTAGGAGTAAAGGTTCAATTTAAAAGGGAACCAGAATAAATTTCTCGAATCACAGGTAAAAACGTCTCAGGGTCTAGGTAAAGATTAATTGCCTCAGTGCTGAGTTTAACATACAGCGTCTTCCACCAACTCTTTCCTTTAATCACCAAAATCAGAAAAAATCAAATTAACCAACACTTTTAGGAACATGTTTGCTGGACTAGAAGAATTAGTCGTCAGGGCCCACGTACAAAGCCTACACCAGGGTAGAAATACATACTATTGCTAAAACCTGTTTCAGTTTTCTCCTATATTTCACCATAAACTAGATATTATTTTCATAGTTTTAAACAGTCAATGGTTGCTGACTTTTCCTCACGCATCTATCAGTGTCTTTGCACACTGTTTTATTTTTTCATTTTCTGAACTTGTTTTTGCACGTCAAACCTTCCATCTGGAATCACTTTTCCTGTTTGAAATGAATGTGTTCGTTAGAGTTCCCTTTAGCAGGGATCTTTTAGCAGTAAATTCACTTAACTTTTTCTGTTGTCTTTGTTTCCTCTTTGTTCTCAAAAGACAGTTTTTTTTATGGTATGGAAATCAGGTTGACAGTGATTGACAGTGATTTCCTGTCCATTTTGTGCGTCCTGCTGGTTTCTGCTCTGTATGACGAGAGGTCAGCCATCAGTCCAGCTGTCATTCCTTTTCAGGTAATCTGCTTTTTCTCCTGGGAATCTTTTAAACATATTTTGTTTTTCCTTGTCACTCTACAGTCTCACTATTGAGTCTAAAATTGAATTTATTTTCACTTTTCCTGTTTGAGATGTATCATTCTCCATGAGGCTGGTACATCTCAACTACTTCTTGAAAGTGCACAGCCTTTTAATCTTCAAATGTTGTCTAGTTTCAATTCTTTACCTTTTTCTGAATCTCTGATTAGGCATTATTAGAGCCCTTGTCACTCTTTTTTCTTAATTTTTCATATTTTACATCTAATTTCTTCATAGTTGTGTTCTAGTTCTCTGATTCTCTATGAACATCTCTCTCTCTTAAATGTTTTGTTTCATTATTATATTATTACTTATTTGGTTTTTATCTGGACATAACTTGATTTGGCTTATATTATCTACATATAGTTTTATTTGGTTCTTCAGCAAATCTGGTCAGTCTCTATCATGTCTTATTCTTTGCTCATGCTTTGAAGTTTTTTATTTTTATAATTTAGTCAAGTATTTTAAGCGTAACGGTTTTACATCCTTTATTAGATAATTCTAATACCTGACCTTATTTTCAGTCTGTCTCTGGTTTATTCCTCATAATGCCTTATTCTTACTGGATTTTGTGCTGTGAACTATTTATTTTCTTGATCTATATCTGTGTCAAATCTTTGGTCAAGCTGACACTACCAAAGAGGATTTACATTTATTTATTGTCTTGTGTGTGACACATCCAACTCAAAACCACTTTCAATTTAATTCTTAACTTCAGGTTTTTGGACCACAAAGCATGAAATTGGGCTAAAACTCAATTTAGGGCCAGGTTGAGGCTTCAAATTCTTGGGGTAGATTTTTCTCTCTTCATCCAGTGTCAAATTCAAGACAGGCACATTTCCTTGCTTTCCCCTTCAGTGTCATTAAGGTCCCCCCTTTATGTAGGGTCTCCTGTTAATTTCTCTGTCTTCAGCAGCCCTGAGGTTTTTCCACTGTCCCCCATGTGCTAAGAAGTTAACACATCAGAAACTCAAATTCTCCATAGTTCAGCAGAAATCTTTGGGGCAAAAGCTAGCCTTGGTATTTACCTACCTCTCAGACTTACTGTTTCACCTAATTTTTAAAACTTTTGGGTTCCTTATTTTTTGTGTGTGTGCTAGTTCAGCAATGCATTTAAAATGTTTCCAAAGAAAATAGTTTATTCGTCTTCATCAGAAAAGCCATTCGAGTTACATAACTTGTTATAATGTTGAAAACAGAACTAAAAATCAAATTTTATCTTCTCATGTTTTCACTCAGACTTCTGCTGGGGACATTTGACTTGAAGGCGTGAAATCTCTTCATTCACACAAAATCACAGTCAAGAGAGCTGACTGAGTGTACTGAGGGGGGCTCTCTGATTTGGGGGTTGAAAGCTCAAATGCATTCACTACTTCATGAGCTTTTTGTTGTATTGGACTTTGCAATGTATGAATAAAGGAGAATTCACGTGGAATCTAGGTAGAAGCTCCTGGAGGCAGTTTGGCTACCATTAAGTCTTACCTTGATATTACAGATCATGTCAGGGCAGGTGATGGAGAATACTGAAGTGTGTGGTATTGAAGTGTTTGAGGTAGCGGCAGAGAAACAGGACCATATGGCTTTGCAAAGCTTCCTAACACTATTATGCCAGACGCACTCTCTCTCTAGGATGGAAGACCTGTGACCATAAGTTTGTGCTAGGAAGGGCAGGCTGCTCATCATAAGACACCATCTGGGACAGCTTATCCAGATGCAATTTCCCTTAGCAATTTTCCTATGCTTGGCTCTATTACCATAATGGATAGATTTCTGTCATCTGTTCCTTGGAAAGATTTTTGCACTATCAGTGTTCATGCTGTTAGGATTTACTTATTTATTTATTTGGCAAGGAACTAAGAAGTGTGACAATTTATTGTCAGTGAATTTGAAGAGTAAAATATTCCCTTACTCTGAGACCTTAGCTCACGTCTGCTCATGAATACCCTGTTCCAATTACTCGAATCTGGAGCCAACATATGTAAGTAAAATTCTGACATGGAATTACATGACTGCAGATAAAACATCTTGTTAAAACCATGAAACCAATTTTAGGATTCTAATTCTTCGAAACAATGTCATACTGCTTTATACTATTTTGCAATGACAAGCAGGCTTGTACATTTTAAACCAAGAGTAAGGATGGCTTTTGAAATAAAATTGCCTTTTGTCCCCCTAAAATCTAACAGACAATAACATCTGAAGAACTGAGCAGGGGAGGAGGACTTAGTGTCTGCGGCTTATACACATGCACTTTCATCGTTTCTTAGGGCCATGGCCTCTTCACGGTGCAATTTTGCCCAGAAATATTTTATGTTATTTTTTTTAATGTACATTAGCAAGAGAGAACTAAAAGTAATATTTAAGGAGGTGCCAAATCAGGTATAGGTGTCTCTAGTCCTCAGTGTAGTTTATACAGTAAAAATTTTAAGTATAATTTTACAGGGTTCATTATTCAACCCACCATATAGTGGTTTGGATGCGAAATATTCTGTCCACTGAGATGACTCAGGGAAGGCTTCCTGAAGGACACGACATTAACTTAATCTTTGAAGGGTGAGCACTAATATGGAGAAATCACATTTTCTTAGCAAGTAGAAATTTCCTCTAGGAAGAGCCTTGTTTTGTCTGATGGATACTCTGACCATTCTTTTTGGGGTGGAGACCTGAGACCACCAAAGAGCAGACTTATGTACCAGGCAAGAAACGGAAGGCAGGTGCGGTGTCTCAGGAGTGAGGCTTTTAGGAGAGAAGAGAAGTGATGGGCCATCACTTTGGGTGTCACTACCATGTGAAACTTTCCCCCTATCTTTCTACAATATATTTGGTGAGATATCCACTTATTATTAACATATTCTGGAATTAGAGCTATCAGTGCCCTGCTTCAAGGCTGTTATGAATTAAATAGAGAGGCTGTTGTTCACAGGCTCCTAATGGGTAGGACTGTGATGACAGTGAAGGTGATGCTTTTCTTAATTTGGGCTCCTAATGGGAGTTAGAGAGCAGATGCTTGAGGCTGTATTTTCTCATGAGTGCTAAAAATGCAAATAAACTGGGTTCTTGATTAAGAGTTCATTACAATATTATAGAGGGCACAAAACAGAGTAAAGCTGGTGTACCTTTGCGGAAATTGAGGAGTCTTTGTCAAAGAGTTATAGGGATGGGGGACCATCTCAGCCCCACGTGGAGAGAGAAATAAAGAGCATGGTTTGATTGTAATATGGGGGAATAAGAATGAAAGTAGTAAGAGGCAAGGCTGGAAAAATAATCTGGAGCCAAAGCATGAAAGACCTTTCATGCATGAAAGAACTTAATGCCAGTTGTAAGTATTTGGTTCTTGTTTATTAGGGGAAAAAAAGAGAGTCATAGAATATTTGTTTTGGGATGGTAAATTAGATTTACAAAATAAGTTTTTATTGCTTCTAAAAATAATGTGTTCTTGTCATATAAAGCTAAGTAATACAGAAAATGCATAAAAAGAGAAAATAGATATTTTGGTAATCCTACTGTATTTATTGTATTCTTATATTTATTGTATTCTTTCTGGACTTGGGTTTTGCATGTAGACACAGGCCTTAACAAATAAAAATGTGATTATGATGCACATAAAGCTTTGTCAGCTGCTGTGCTTTACTTATCATTGAAGACTTGATGGGAGACCAACTCTATGTGAATAAATGTGGTTGCAGCTAGGTGCTGGGTTGTAGTGACCAGATCCTTGATACTGGCAAAGCCCAAGAGAGGTCTGAAGAGAAGAAATGTCAGGGTTGTTACAGAGAAACTGGGGAAGACCAAGAAGAGCTGGTGGGTACACTGGTCAGGGAGGCTGGGGCAGAGGAGGGCTCCATGGGCAATGATTTCCAGATTTTCAGCCTTAACCTATTGAAAAATTAACCAAAGTAGGGAACTAGGATGAGTTGTCAGTTTTGATAGAAAGTTGATAGGTTTGATTGGAGATATGTGTGGCTGTCAGCAAATCCGGGTGAAAATGTCCAGTAGAATCTGGAATAGTCAGGCACGGGAACCAGGTTAGAGGGCTGGAATAGGTCAGGGAACAGCAGGCAAGTGTTTGCGCGTGCTCAGCTCACTTAAGTCCTCAACCTTGCAAAGCAAAAATGATCATCTCCATTTTATAGATAAGAAAAGCCTCAGGAAGATTAAATCACCAACCCAAATAGCTGCTAAATGGCAGAACTGAGAATTAAACCTTGTCTAAACTCTTTCTGTTCTGCTAAGCAAAGAAGTGTTGATGAGGCAGAATGAGTGGGGGAGAGCATTAAAAGCAAAAGTATCCAACTATTAATGTGGGTATATTTAAATACATACGTATATACACATATCCCCCCACATGCATATGTGCACGTGTGAATGTGCATCTGTGTATGTGTTTCGAATGTTTATTACGACAGAATAAGGAAGATAACTTTCCTTATATACTCCTACACCAAACAATGTCTCTACAATCACCGAGCTTACATTTTAGCAATGGAAACAATCACTAGACTATTGAGTGTCCATTACTTACAATTGTGATAAGGAAGCATTAGAAGGAATTAGTCATTAATAAGGGAATCTGACCCCATCTTGTTGTCCAAGGAAAATTTCTCTGAAGTGACACCCTTCAGGTATAAGTTTAAATGAAAGAAAAGGGAGAGGAAGTTATTCCAGACAGAGAAACCATCTTGAGCGAATCTCTGCGGGGGAGAGAGCAGGCACAATCCACGTTCAGGACGGCTGAAGTGTGGAAACGGGACGGAAATGGTGAGAGGTTAGGCTGGAGCAGGAGCAGGGTCCAGTTCCGCAGGGCCCACAGGACACGTTTGCTGAAACGGTAATGAAGCAGCTAAAGAGTATGGGAAGGGGAGTGTCACTTTAATTTGTTTACTCAAAAGACCTCTCTAGCTTGATGTGGTGAATACATAAGACCCATGTGGTGAACTGCATTATCGTTTCTAATTCTGCATCCTTTCCACTGTTATAGAATAATGGATCCTTGCTTTTTACACTGTGACTGCTCCTCTTTTCTCTGGATGGGGCGGCGGGGCTTGACGGCAGGCCTGGCCACGTGACTTGCCTTGGCCAATGGAATGCAGCGTGGGAGCCTGGCGCGGAGCCTTTAGATGTGCCTGAGCATCAGTTATGAGGAGAATGGCCTCTGGTCCCAAAAAGAGACACAGACAGAGCTGAACTAAGCCAGACCCCACTCCTCAGGTGAGAAAAACAAATGACTTGAGTCCATAAGAGTTTATGCAGCTTTTGCTAACTCAGGATGTTTATAAGAATGAAAGCAAAGAGACAAATTAGTGTTCTAGGTAAGAGATAATGGGGGCTTGGGTTAACATAATGGCAGTGAGGAGATGAAAGAATAGATTCCAGAGACATTTAGAGACATTTAGGCTTTAGAACTGGGAATATGGATAACTGATTGATTGCACAAGTAATGGAAAAAGAAACACCAAGGATGGTGTTTCAACTAGAGATTCTTGCAATACTGTTCAACTTTATGATCCGAAAGACAGTGGAATACGCCCAGAGCTTTCAAGTGATGTATGTTGTTTTATTTGTGACTACAGAGATCATTATTTTGGTGAGAAAGTTAAATAGTCGAGGTCTCTTCTCCTGGGAGTTCACTGAGGGGATCCAGGCTGCTGGGCACTTACTGTTCCTCCCTGAGGAAGCAGTTCCAGCCCAGGCTTCAGAGGACCTGTTGCCACTAGGCTAAAAGCCCTGCCTTTTGATGTGATTGATATCTAGTGTCCTGTTAAGGCTTTGGGGTTGTCTCAGGCATGCCAGCTTCTGCCATTAACAAGCACTAAACCTATCATTTTCACAAGGCAGCAAAAAAAAAAAAAAAAAAAAAAAAAAAAGTCCCATTTATTATATTTTAGTGCAGGATGCTTGTCAGGGTCTCTGCCTAAGGCACCGTCTGTGCCTGAACTTGGATGCACAGGTTTATAGCCTGTTCTTCCCCGACACAATTTCCCCGTTCATTCTGGGTGATTCTAATGGTTGCTTATTTTGTTTTTTCTTTCTAAGGAAGCAATGAACTATTTTCCATCCAATGTTAGTGAGCTGCACACAGCATGATTTTCATTAAATTAGTGAGAAAATAAATGTTGGGCATTTAGCCGAGTTGTTGAGACAATGGGGTTGTGAACTGCAGAAAAGTCACCAATCTAGTCAGAGACTGACTCCTTCTTTCAAAGGTTCTCTCCCAGCAGCCAGAGGGGTTTAGGTGTCTGTCAGGCTCTGTGAGCAGCAAGCTCACTGTGGCCCTTCTGCTAGAGGTCAGGGAATCAGAAGCACGTGTGACTCATCAGGCAGTTTGGACTGTTTGGTCTGACTTTCTGGGTTCTGCCTGCTGAATTTGCCTCTGTTAGATTTAACTCCATTTTAGCAGTTTGTCAGTTCTTTCAACAGAGCTCAGCCACTATCGGAATTACCAAAAACTTCACTTAAAAAAAATTTTTTTTAAATTTCAGAGTTATTTATTTATTTATTTTTAGTTGAAGTATAGTCATTTTACAATGTTGCATCAATTTCTGGTGTACAGCATAATGTTTCAGCCATACATATACTTACATATATTCCTTTTCATATTCTTTTTCATTTTCATTCTAGGTTACTAGAAGATATAGAATATAGTCCCCTGTACTATACAGTATGAACTTGTTGCTTATCCAGTTTTGTGAGGATTCTCCTTGTATTTCTGATGTAAAAGATACTCTGCCAAAGTTCAGTAGGTATTCTGTGCAGATCAGTTCCATATGTAGATGTAGTTTTTGATGGATTCGTGAGAGAGGGTGAGCTACGGGTCCTTCTATTTTGCTATCCTGGAAACCTCCAAAACTTCACTTTTTGACACCAAAATTAGAAAAATTAATTGCAGTTAATTCTTAAATAAATATCTTAATAATTTGGTAAAGATGATATATACAGTGTCCCATTCTGGCTTCCCACGTTCAGTGTTCCCTGAAGATTTTCACTGAAGCAGCTAACAAATACTAAAATATATTGACTGATGTGTATTTCTGTCTCTATCATGTCATCGTTCTTAGAAGTCTAGGGATAATAAGACTGCCTGTGCTGTAAAGACATGACAAAGATCAATGTAGAAAGTGGTCTAGGAAATCCACAAGCCATGTAATCAATATAATCAACATCTCAGTATTCAAGAGTTGCCTGGAATATATTTTTTTAGCATCCTCACTTCTCCCATGTCCTGAAAAAAGCCCCTCCTTTTATGTAAAACCAAATACAAAACAAATACTTTTTTTTCTTTTTCTTTTTTCATTTATCAAAGATATTGTTTCAGTAGAAAGGGTAGGAGATTTGGAAACAATAAACTTTGTGTTTGTCTAGTTCTGGCTTTGCCAACATTCATTATATGGCCTTGGGCAAGTCTCTTATCACTTCTGAGCTGCGGAGTCCTCATCTGGTAAACGAGAAGGTTTTCTTCGGAGACCTTTTTAGACAAAAGACTGTATTTTCATTTCATGTGTTGCAGTTTACATAAGCCTGGATCTGTTGTTTTCTTAATAATATTTTTGCTTGTGTAGACAACTCGCAGAAGTCACTAATCATTCTTTGATGTGATAGTAATTTGTTTTGATTATATTGATTACAATAAGTGCCATTCATTTTTTTCATGATTAAGAAAAAAGAGCATCTTTTGCCTCCATTCTATTCATATATTTTTGAGGCTATTTTTCTCATCCTTTTAATCTCATAGATCTAGCAATGAAAATTGCTAAGAAATGCAAACACAACAAACAAAACAAAATACAAAGAGAAACTATACACACAATTAACCAACAAAAAATAAAGCAAAATATCAGAGGCTAAAAAAATCCAAAGCAAGATTTAACCACCCCTAGGAGCCTAGCCGGGACCCCTGGTTTAAATTACCCACAAAATGACATCAGATGAAGATGATCCAACTGGTTTCGTGAAAAATGTTTTATTTCCTGGCTATTTTGGCCTTTCAGTAAAATCTCTTTGCCTTGCAGTTGACGTCATTATTTCAGCATCTTTTTCTCATACTGTTCTCACTTGTAAATTTCTTAAGATGCCCTTTACATGGGTGTCTTGAAGAACACATTTTAAAACAGAGCCTCAGATCCAGGATATGTGACTATTCACCCATTCCTGTGAAGCAGTCCAGACTGTACTACCCTAAGTTGTGCCTTACAATTTGACATACTGATTATTTTCAGCTAAAAGCAACTGAGAAATAGCAGGCACAAGCATTCTCTGCTCTCTTCCTGTCTTCCTGAAAGTAGAGCATAAATGCCCTCCCCCAACCCATACTAGGATGAAGAAGAGACCCTGATCACTGGAGATGGAGTAAACAAACCTTGTCTTCCGTTCATTCCCCCCACAGATTTCCTAGTCACTTTCTCATAGTTTATCCTCCCTAGAAGCCCAAACCCCCTTCCTTTGTCCGGTCATATCTCCACAATTGATTACCCTTTGTTAAAAATAGTATATTAGCACCTGAGTCTAACTGCTTCTTTCGGTTTCCACCTCTTTCCTGTGATACTCCTGTGCATATAAAAATGAAAATGTTAATAAAATGTGTATGCCTTTCCTACCTACCAGGAGAAGGCCAGGGGCCCCTCTGTTAGCAAGCCCTAATTGTGGCCTTTTAAAGAGGAAGAAGAAATGAATCTGTAATGGCAAAGGGAAACGGCAAAGGGAAATCGGGAAGGTGGAATGCCATGGTCCCAGATGGAATTTGGCTAGCAGAGAAACTTCATGGTTGGAAAGTCGTCAGAACCTTCAGAAACTATATCATTATTAAGATGTAGACTTTGACTTTCTGACTGTTTTTCTTTCTGTTATGTGTTTTATATTGATAATGTTTCCCACTAATTGCACATTTGCCCCAGATTTCTTTGAAATAACTCTCTATCTTATTTAAGGAGACTTAGTTTTATTTCCACTATCTCCTTATATATAGCTAAGTTTTTAAAGAAAGGTAAAGATGTTTAAAAAGAGTGTGAAACAGGTGCAAATTATTTGTAAATGTACAGTATTTTGCCATATAATTTTCTATGACTTTCAAGAAACCAAACAGAATGTGGTTTGAGTAGATTTTTGTGCACAGTAATCTTCTCTGATATATCACACTTTTTTTTTCTAATATATCACACTTAAAGAAGTTTATGTTAATTTGTCCAGGGCTTACCTCTGGAGAAGCTTTAGCATTTAAAGGTCATCATTACAGCTGTATTCTTAATTCTGCTTCATTCATTAAAAACATCTATTTAGTACTCACACTACAACAGACACTGTGCCAGTGCTGAGAATACAAAGATGAAAATCCTAAGTTCTTGACTCACTTTGACTCCTTCAATTGGCAAATATGGAGGCATTTGCTGAAAACTAGGTCAAGTGCTTATAAAATCTCTTAATTTTCACTACATGAATTACACAGCTTGTTTGCAGGCAAATATGGCCCCAGAAAATTTTGGCTTAATGAATAAAAGTAGTCCAACTTATTTTCATTTATTAGAATGGCTTACCACTGAAGACTGGTTCCAATAACAAACAACAAATATATATGTATATATTCAATATTTATATATTTAGGAATATATATTAGTTTAAAATTATTTTTGTTCTTCACAAAACTGTTTTCATACATGCCTAATTTCTTGGTCACAAGCATCTTCTGACACCTTTAAAACTGGAGAAAAATTGAGTGTTTGCATGTGTTTGTGTGCATGTGTGTAGGTGTGTTAATGAGTGTCGCATCCTCACATGTAGTCAAAGTGGCTTCCAGTTGTGTCTTTTATAGACCAAAAGTTATATTTGCCTTTGAACTGCTTATGTTTATTTTGTGATAAATTAGAAATAAGACCAGGTTGTGCACATTTGTACTTACTCTAAATTTTAATATATCTTTTAAATGAAAATTGAAAATAATTTCTATCATATATGCCTGTCTTCTAAATTATTCAACTTTCTAAGTGACTTTAAGATTCTGAATTTACTGTGCCCTTACTTTTTAATTTTAATTCGTACAGTTTTTAAAACTTCAGGATGTATGTAAAGGGAATTTCTAACAACCTAAAAGTTTAGCTAGATGGTAAGTGATCTTATGAAAGGATGAATGTTTTCATATTATTTTTTCATGTTTCGTTCCTTTCTCTCTTGTGTGAAGTTCTCTCTTGTGTAAAGTTGTGTTCTACAGTGTGTCCTTCTTAACTAAAAGACACATTTCCCTAAAAAGAAAAACGCTTTATTCTTTACTTACCATTTAGTTCAGATCAAACTTGAGCAGAGATATAGGACTGGAGATGCTTGCTTTGGTTCAGAGCTGAAAATATGCACTTCTAAGATCTCTCCCTACTATGTGATTCTCACTTAGATATGAGAATCCCCGGTGTCATGAAAGAAAATTGTTAAGCGTTGATTTCTTGAATTACAAACTCATACCAGGTAAAAGGATATGTCCTTTCAAAGCAAGTGTGGTGCTTTTCTGCCCTTAGAGACTTAAGTAGATTTGGCTTGAGTGGCTGAGAATTGAATAATTTCTGATGTATTTTTTTCCTTATGATTTCCTCTGGATTTTTTCTACTAATGTTTTGAAGTATAGTGTATTAACAGAAAAGCTGAGGTACAGTAAGGTCATCAGATCAGGGGATGATTGCCATTGCAAAGATAGTCACTCACAGTTCCCAAGAGGAGTCATGCCAAACCATGGAGGCCACTTGGGGAATCCAAGAGGTCAGAATGAGGCAGAGGGAAAGTGGGAATACGAGCAGTGGCCTTTATTGTGGTTTCTGCAGGGAAGAGCAGACGAGGGAGGGTAAGAAGGCTTAGGGTTGGCTAGTTGGACCAATTTCCATAGGCTCTGGGGCACAGCAACTGGCCCTAGTTGTCTGGTAACTGGCACTGGGGTGATTAGGGCAGATGGATGGTGTCCCAGAGTGAGGGAGCCTGATAAAGGAGGTGGTTGGGGTGTGGGCTCTGGATTGGTTGGTTTGCATTTGAAAAGCCTTCTCCTAGGAGAGTTGTTGACTATCTCTAGGAACTGTCTGACTCCGGGGGCGGGGGGGGGGGGGGGTCCTACAAGACCCTGGATGTCAAAGCATCAGAAGACTGAAAACAATGCAACTGGGTGAACTTCCATTCTTGGTTCTTCACCTGAACCAACAGTATAGCCCTTTCTTCATCAGTTCCCACAAAAGTTCTAATCACACGGAGAATTTTGTTAGTTTAGGTATTCAAAGTGTTACAGGAAAGTACAAGGAGTTATAATCAATTGTCTTTATCTAGCTCCTTCTTCCCTTCCCAGGGCAACTGACAGTTTCCCCTCCTTCCCTCTGGCAGGGCAAATCCTTGCATTTAGACCCTCAAGGTCTTAGTTTCTACTACCACCAGGGGTTTCAAGTAATCTTTTCTGAGCATTGGTGGCTCACTTCGCCTTATGATAAATGCTTCTGTTGAGTGTTAAGAAAATAAAAATTCCCTATCTCATACAGATAACACCCAAACACATATAAACATCATACTGATAAGATGGCTGGAGGAGAACTGAAAATAGCAGAAGGGAGCAGTGATTTTAAGTTAACTGTGAAGTAGAGGTGAAGGTGGAGAGGGTGGCACTGTTGACTCCAGAGTGACGGTTTTGGCAGCAGCGTTGATAAACCGACCATGACTTCACTCTCCGAGGCAGGATGTGATCTATGAGCTTATGTGGAAGGAATGTATTGCATGTGCTTGTATTATTTTAATGCAATTTGTGTTACCATTTGGGAGAAATCAAGGGCGATTTGCTAGACAGTGTGGGAGAGGGCTCCTGGGCATGCCAACCCTGCCTGGTGTGTAGCTGCCTCTGTAACTCTCTACTACATGTGCCCTTGGTTATTCTGGCCCAAAAATGGCCTATGAGTGTCTTTATGAGGATAATGTATCTCTGGGAGTATAAATATCTGCCCGCAAAGGACACATGTGATGGGTAATTTTATGCATCAACTTGGCTGGGCTGTAGCATATCCAGATAGCCGGTAGAACATCGTTTCTGAATGTGTCTGTGAAGGCGTCTCAAGAAGAGATTTAGCATCTGAATTGATGACCTGAATAAAGATCACTCCCACCAGGTGAGTAGGCACCATCTGCTCCTCTGAAAGCTTGAAGAAAACCAGAAGGCAGAGGAAGGGTGAATTTGCTCTCCGAGCTGGGATAACCAGTGCTCCTGGTTCGCAGGCCTTTGGACTCAAACTGCATTACCCCACCAGCTTTCCTGGTTCCCTGTTGGTTATGTTTCTCTGGGGAACCCTGGGTAATGAAGGAGTAACTTTGAGCGAGGATTCCTGGTACCTGGGATGAAAACTGTGCAATTTGTTTGCCGTGTTCCCTTGGGCCTGACTGAGGCTCACAGTCTCCTCACCTGTGAAATAGGAATAATGTCTAGGTCATGTGACTGTGCGAATTACTCTGAAGAATGTATTTAAGTGTTTAGCCTCAAGTTTAGGGCTGCTGGTAGTTACTGTCCTCTGGCTGCATTGATCTCAAGTCCAATTACAACGTAAATCTCAGGGTAATACATACTTTCATGTGTCTGAAACTGATTGATGAGCACAATATTCATTACAACACTCAGACATCCTAAAGATAAAAGAAATTGGACAGAGGTTTACTTTTTAAATATATGTTGTGTATGGAGGGGGAGGGTGCTCAGTTGTAGAGCACATGCTTATCATGCACAAGGTCCAGGGTTCAATCCCCAGTACCTCCTTAAAATTATTTTTTAAGTTAAAATATATGTTGGCTCGTGTTCTTGTCAGCTACAAAATTTTTGAGCTGAACTGGAGGGGTAATCAAGCCTGATGGTACAAGACACTCCTCTTGATGGAACCAGGGCCGCTGATTGTGGTTCGGGTTTCATCATGCTCAGGTAAGTGGTGCTTTGAGAGGCTGGAGAGAGAGAGAGGATACAGAGTGGGGCCATAAAGAGCTCTTGATGAAGAGCTGCCCTAGTATTCTCTGATTTGCACTCAAAGAAATCAGGAATTTACTGCCCAGGCACCTTGATCTTCCCATGGCTGCTGCTTTCTCATTTCCAAGTTATTATTAAACATGTATTAAACTCCCATGGTGCACAGCACCAGCATGTAAAGAAAGCCCTGTCGTGGGCAGCTTCTGTTTCCAAGCCCTTCTTTATCCTTTAACCCAAAGTTTAGGATAACCCAGAAATAGAAGAGCATAATAAAAGGAAGAGCTAATAGGATGCTTTTGGACCTTTCCCTCGTTATTCTGCAATATAAAAATAAGTTATGTTTAATGACTAAAATTATTAATTATTTGTGGCTGCTCACTGACTGCAGTCAGGATGTGGGATGGGCTAGAAAGCAGAGGATAAATAACCACCCACGTTCTGTTGGTTCTGAGAGACTAAGTACACAAACACAATGGCCAGACCACAGATAAAAACAGAACTTTTACCCACCACCTGCGCAGGAAACCAACCCCTCATCTACACGGAACAACGCAGGAGGACAGCCTGCTGTAAGTCACACTTGAAGGAAGCTAGATGTATCTCTCTGGTGACAAGTCAGGAAGCTAAACAATGATTTCTGTAACAAGTAGCCTCCAGTGGCTGGGATGTAATTAATAATGGACAGCTTCCCTAATTTTTGCTCCCACATTCAACTTAAGACCAACCAGAGAAAGCCAAACATGCCCCCCTAACCAGTCCCAGAGGATGCCCCACCTCTACCTATCCCACCTGCAGCTTCTCTGTGCCCACGGCCTCCAACCAGGGCACTGAAGTCTCCCCTTCTGTTCACTCTAAAGCTTTCTCTGCCTTCAAGCTTCTACTAAAGTGCAAGTGATGATGACTGACTCACTTGCTACAGCAAGTTCAGAGTAGCCTTTGTTTCCTCATCTGGTTGGTCTTCATTTATTTCTATAATTCTAAGGACAAGAGGGCTGAGCGTGGATGGTTCCATGAAAATTTCCCCCCTCCTCCCCACCACCCCAGGGAGAGCTCAGTGACTGCCAAGTCAGCCCAGTGGTATCAGCGTTCTGAGTGGACAGCCCAGTGTATTTGTGTGCAGGTAGGTGAACGCAGAGACCTGAGTGTGTGTGGGCAACCGAACTACATACCTCAGCAGTGAACCTGAGGGACTGGGTACAGAAATGGCAAAAACAAAACAGCGCAGCCCCTCCAGGCCTCTGAGAGGATTAAGCTGGAAAGTCAATAGCTTGCAAAGAACCACAAAAGACAACCTGAGCAGTACTTTCAACTGTTCAGTGTACTGCTGTGAAATCTCAAAACATTACTGACTATAGCAATTTTATGACAATATTTTTCTAACTTTTAAACTGCTTTTGACATAGCCTTGAAATTCATTTAAAAGGATCCCCCCCCCAACACATACCTTAAACACATCAAAGCAGGGCTTAAGGCAGAAGAGGAACTCAGGGAGTTTCAGTCCTATGAAAGTCAATTTGGAAAAGGTAAACTCACAAAAACAAAGAAAAAGTTCAGTTACAAAAGCATCATTGGAAGAAACAAAACCCAACAGAAGCTACTAACCACAGAGCATTCTCACTCAATTCCACTTACTGAAAATGACAGTAGACACAACACAATTGTGATTAAAGCCTTCTGACTAGAATGCATCTTGTCGCCTCACTAATTTTCAGTGCTAATTAAGCTGTATTTCTTCAATTACTTGATTGTTCCTTATTTGTGTGCTATTATCTACAAAAGTCATGGCTGCGATGCTGGAGGCCTCACTGGGGCTTTAGAAATCTGGAGGCTCCTATCTACCCCTTAGGTTGGTGGTTCTTAACTGTGGCAGCTCATTAGAACCATCCCACCTCAGATCAATTAAATCGTAACCTCTTGGTATAGTTTAAAGAATAGCTCCCCCCCGGTGATTCTAATGTGAACAGAGTGTTGAAAAAACACTCTCCTTGAAGAAGCAAGATTTCCTTGACAGTCAGTGTCACCTTGAATTGTATTCACTTTGTTTGAGGGTTGTCAACATTGAATACAGTGACTTTTTTACCTTGTCTGTTTTAAAGCAATGTCATCACAGATGTTACAAACTCTCTCGTGCCTGGCTTGTTCAATACTGTGTGTCCCAGGATCCAAGGGGTCATCTGACTTGGAATAACAGGACATGGATGGCAGATTCATTGGTTACTTCTCTGCTGCTTCAATTTTCAATATGAAAATAATCAGCCACCTACTATAGGAGGCAAAGAGATGAAGGGTGATCGAATGCCAGGTTGGCTGTATGAATGACCAACGATGACACAGTATTGCCTGCTTGCTCTGTCAGACAGCACAGTCTTCTTTCATCATTGCCAGTGACCACCCAAGGGATGCGGGACCTGCAGGTGCGGTGGCACCTTTGCACGGAGGAATTAGAGAAAGCCTTAGGAAACGGATTTAGAGACGTGGGATTTGCACGTGTTGTGCCTCCTGCTCTCAGATTCGGATGCAGCGATATCACCAAGTGACTTAACGTAAGATTTAGTTTTCTAGAATTCATGAGATCCTAAATGAAGCACCATTTCTTTCAGAAGAGAGCAAATCAGAACTTATGACTGGACTGGGACAGACCCTCAGCACCTGGGCAATTAGGGGAGGAACGCCGGCGGAGCGCCAGCTCCTTCGCCACTTCTCTCCTGCAGCAGCAGCGGGGGGCTGGTCTCCAGACTCCCACTGACTGGACCTTTCCTTGAACAGACACATCTGGCGACAGCATTTGAAGCCTTCTAAGAAGTGAATTACTTAGAAAGGGCTCCACACTCCTGATTTGCTTAGAATATATTTTTGTAGAATTGACTGCTTTAGATTGTCTCAACTTCTCCCACCCATTTTAGCACATTGATCGCCCACTGTGGATCGGGTGCCCCTGAGGAAACACAACTGTCACCCAGATTTGGGTGACCTGGAGATCAATGTGCTAATTCTCAGAGCTACTTCCTCAATTAAATGGGTACGGTTTTCCTCAGCTTTGGGAAAGATATAAAATATTCTCATTGTTCTTGAACTTCTCATTATTCTAGGAGAAAAGAGTTTCAAGATCATATGTGCTGTCACCATCAGTCAAGGAAGAGGAGTGCCTCAAGGACTTCGTTTTGTGTCTGATTCCTCTCGGAGCCGGGTGCGGCGCCCTGGCAGCCTGAACTGTGCCTGCGTCGCTCACCTGAAACAGAGGGTGCCCTTGCAGAAGCACAAAGGTGGTCCACGAGTAAAATCACTCCAACACAGCTGCTGCTGTCACCATTCAGCAGATCCCCAAGTACGTTTACTAGTGGAACAAGGGGCATGGGTAAGTGACACTGCAAAGAATACTGCAGTTAAAACTGTTTAAAGTTTTTCAATGTTTTTAATAGGATTTATTTCTTAGGATGGTTTTAGGTTCACAGAAAAATTGAGTGGAAGGTACAGAGATTTTCCACGTACCCTCTGCCCCTGCACACGCACAGCCTCCCCCAGTTACCAGCACCTCCTACCAGAGTGGTACGCTTGCTGTAATCTGTGAACCTACACTGGCACGTCATTGTCACCCACAGTTCATCATCTACATTGGGGTTCGCTCTTGATGTTATGCATTCTGTGGGCTTGGACAGGTGTGTAATGACATGTATCCACCGTTACAGAATCACAGTTTCACTGCCCTGAAAGTCCTTTCTGCTCCACCTATTTATGCCTCCCCACCCTTTAAAGTTTAATTAATAAATCCAATAGCTTCTCTTACCAAACACTTCCAGAACTATGTTAATTTATTCAGCAAATATTGTGTGACTGCTTGTCAGGTGCCACACCCTGATCCAGGCACTGGACTTACAGCAATAAACAAAGCAGCTCAAGATCCATTCTCTCCTGAAGTTTATATTTTAGAGGGAGAGAGAAAAACAATAAATAAGCACATGAACAACATAAATTCAAGAAGGAGTTAATGTTGTGAAGAAGACAGAATGGGTCACATAACAGTGATGGGGGTGCAGGGGTCCTCTCTAAAGGATACCTGGGGAGTCATCATTCTGAGGAGAGGGCATCCGAGCTGACACCTGAAATGTGAGAAAGACTCAGCCACTCAGAGTTGGGAGGGAGAATGTGGCATAGAGCAAAAAGGCAAATTTAATTTCTTCCCTAAACAGGAATAAGCCAGTGCATTTGAGAAACGGAAAGAGGCCCTTTGTGCCTGAGGCATCGTGAGTGAACTTGAGAAAGGCAGCGGAAGAGGGCAGAGAGGTACACGGGGCCAGACGGTGTAAGGCTTTGTAGGTCATGCGAGGCACTGAGGTCTCTGTCCAAGTGAAATGGGAAGGTGTCGTGAGGTGTTGAAAAGGGGAGTGCATTTTATGAAAATCACATTAACTACTTTCTGGAGACTGGTAGAGACATTGTGGAGACCTTGTGGAGAGAAAAGTGAGACAAAATTGAAAGCGATAACTTGGGAGGCTGTTGCTGGGGTCTGTGTGAGGGGTGGCTGTGGCTTGGGTGATGGTGGTCACAGTGGACGTGGAATAAATGAGCAGGGAGGTAGAGTCAACAGGACTTGATGATGGGTCAGAAACAGGAGGTGAAGGAACAAGAGCAGTCAAAGTGACCAACGACGGTACCAACATTTACAAGACAGGAAAGAATAAGAAAGAAATAGGTATTTTTTGCTTCGTTTTGGTTTTGGGGAGAGGTTTGGCAGAATCAATGGTTGCATTAGAGCTAAGTTGGAGAGGTTCATCAATGTGGTCATGTTGAATCAGCAGCTGGATGTAGAAGTTTGGTGCTCTAGAAAGAGATGGTGCTGAAGACATAAATCTGGGGGTCATCAGGGAATAAATTGCATTTAAAGTCTATGGACTAGATAAGATCATCTAAAGGAGAGAATGCAGGGAGGAGAGAAGAGGGCCTGCACTGGGTCTTGGCAGCGAAAGAGGAGATGGTACCAAACCTGAAAAGAAAGGCCAAAGTGGAGGCGAATGCCATTTCAGTGGAAGGGACATCAGCCAGATGGGAGGGGGTTGAAGGGAAAACAAAAGATGGAGGCAGCAAATAATTCCATAAGTTTTGCTGTGCAGGGGAGAGAGAAATGAGCAATTCGCTGGAGGAGGGTGTGAGGTCAGGGGAGAACTGATTTATTTACTCCCACAAGACAGCAACCAGAGCATGGTTGTTGGCCAACAGGTATGAGGTGAGCTGGCCAATGTTAGTGTCAGACAGCAAAGCCCGGAGGCTTGGTTGTAACATCTTCCCTCCACCCCCAGCCAGTAGGATTCATTTTCCCTTGACTCCCATAGGGTTTGTTAATAATATTCATAATATTGTATTATGCTAAATCATGTAAATTTCTGTCTCCCAAGTGTACCACTTCTTAATTTTCAACTCTGTCAAACTGTTTATTCAGCACCTTCTATATAGGACCTCAGGTACTCTTCACAACAGCCTTTTATGGGAGACATAATCTTCTCTATTTTTTAGATGAAGAAATTCAGGCTCAGACAGGCTGCCTACACACAATCATGTGAGTGGTGAGTCAGCATTTTCATTTTCTCCGAGTCTTGAGTTTCTCTCCATGTTGCTACTCCTCACACCCTCTCATTCTCCTTCTCTCTACTGTTCACTTTCAGGAGGCAAATCTCCATGGCAGATTTTACAGGGACACTTTCTCTCTCCTCTGAAGTCTGCAAGATGCTTCAAAGTAGAGCCCAGGACACCTACAACTGATACACTATTGTAAATCAACTGTACCTCAGTTTTAAAAAACAGAGCCTTAATTTCCCCCAATCACTTATCGAGATACTCCTCCAAAGGAAGACAGTTCTTCTAAGAGGAATTCAGGAGCCAACTATCCAAATAATAAAATTTTCTTCATCCTGTGACATTTATAAAGTGCCTAAGTAAGCAAATCTAGCTATTATTATGAAAAGGAAATGAGCATTCAGTTCTCATCGTAGCCTGGGCTCTGGCAGCAGCGTGTGGAAGATTTAGAGCACTTCCTGATTCCATTTTTGCCGTGTTTGGGCACCTGATCCTCACCTTTCTCCCACACTCCAGGCCTGCCTCTCCAGCTGCCAACGCAGTCTCTACTTCTGGGTGTCCGGTTGGCACCTCACAGTTACACCACTTCTGCTTCCATAGAATTGGCCCTTCTCTGTGCTACGTTAGGTTTGAGCTCTAGATTGTCACTCTAGGATCATAGCATAGGCTGACATGGTGGTTGGTGGCAGGGGGGCAAAACGAGTAGAGGAATGATTAACTTCTCTTGCCTCAAGATAAATATGTGACATTCTTAATCTCTTCTACTCAAAGATAACTGTTAGCCAACTCCAATCACAAAAAAAGCGATGAGTAGACTCACTATGTCACAGCCTTTATTTTTGTGAGTTTCGCACAGTCTGGAGCTGATCCCTGGGTAAATGCCGTTCTGATTCCATTAAGGTTAAATTTCAAACAGACAGTAAAGGGCAAAGCAAGAGCTGAAAGTAATTACAGAGAAGAGTGCGCATCTGCTCCACCAGAGTGTCCATCTTGCTGCTGCTGCTGCTGCTGCTGAAACGGATTAATCCTTTCTCATAATTGGCTGAGCAGCTTGAATGGTAGGATGCTATTAAATGGGGGAGATGAGTCCATTTTGGAATGAAGGCTAAAACTTAAGATGCCCCAAATAAATCACCCCAGTAACAAAGTACATGCCTCTGCTTCTCTGGAATCAGCTAAAGCTCCCTTGCTGAGAACACTAAACACTGACCTTTATCCTAACCAAAAACTTCTAATGTAAGTAACTGGGATATTGGAAAGATGATACATGGTTCATTATGTGTAGAACAGTAACCACATTCACCTTCAGACTTAGGTCATTCTCTAGAAAGGGAGTTGTGATTTTAAGACACTGTACAAAGTCCTTCAGACCTTTGGCGAAACGTTGAGTTAATGTTACGGTTTATGGGCTTTGTGTCGGCATGATGATAAGAGGTGGCAGACTTTTAAGTGGTTTATCAATTGACGTGGCCTTAGGGATCTCCCCTTTGGAGGCTAAAATGACTTTTTTCTCTAAATCTAGTGTTCCAAGCTTTATTTTTGTGTCTTGTAGATCCAGAGGTAGAAGTCTAATCATGGTACTGTGGCACTGTAATACTATGGTGTCATGACCTAATTGAGTTTATGATAATCCGCTATAATCTTAGAAGACCCATATTTCTGTCCAGATAGGACCTGGGATGTTTAAATGTGCATCTTAAGTGCCTGCCTGACTCCTGGGGATAGTGTACTATCTACTTAGTGTTCATGATCTCCCTTCCACAGACGCCGCTGAACTGAGCGTGGTAAAGATATTGCCTACCAATCATATAAATTAGGTAGTTTGTTTTAACAATGACAGAAATAATTTATGTCTATTGCCATTTAAACAGTTCTTCCATTATGCGTTTTGAAGCTCTTCTGTCTGTGATAATGGGTTTTATGAAAATAATAAAGTCTTTGAGAACATCAATTCTAGGCAGCTCCTGTTTATAATATCATAAGATGCTCCTTGGGGACCGCCCCAAGCATGAGGTTCCCTTAGGTAGAGAGAAGTACATTATCACTTGGCTCAGGCAACCCTTTTACATCCTTGCCTGGGAGACCAAGGCCATTTGAAGTTCAGACCTTAGATCCAAGGTCTATTGCTGATTCTCTCTTCTCTGGCCACATCCTTCCCTGACAGAGTCCCACGGAGGCTCTATCCATACACAGTTTTTCCCTGCAGGTGGGAAAACATTGCAGGCACACGTGAGATACACTTAAGCCAGTGTCAGGGTCTCAGTTTCAGGCCCTGTTGTGCTGGCACAAATTCAAAATGCTACGTCTCCTTGAAGCTTTCTGTTCTCTTGTCCTTCCCATGATCTTAAGGATCGCACTGGTTTTCTGGCCAGTCCTTACCCCTCCCTAATTTTGTCACCAGGCATTGACTGGACTCTTAGTTTCCCTTGGCTTCCAGGTCTCAGAAAGGCAAGGACAGTTTCTGGCTGGGTCTTGGAAATAGTCCACTTGGTCACAGGTTCAGTTCCTCTCCTGGAAATTCTTTCACCTTCCCCAGGTCTCTGCTTAGGGAACAGGGGCTACAATCGCAGTCACCACCTGATTGGGTTTATGATACTCCACTGTCAATCTCGTATGAACATTCGTATGTTCATATGGGTGAGTTAAGGAGGCGGTGGCGGGAATCACCATCCCTGCACCTTGTAAGTCACTGAAGGTGGCCGTGATCACCGTGCTTCTCCCAGTAATGTGGTCATTTTGGTTGGATGTCCTGTGAGGGAAGAGCTGTTATTATTGGCCTCCATAACCCCCACTCTGACCAGCTCCTAGTAGCGTTGGATCCTTAGGTGTCTGAGTGTCAGCTCAAGGCCAACGCTGAGTAATCCTCAAAAAGCACTGGTTGGCCCCCTTCCCCCGACACATGGTCACTGTGGTAACTGGATGCAGGTTCCCTCGGGAGGGCTAGGAGGAGGATCTACTGTATGAACATACGGCGCTGTCTCAGAGTCCTCCCTCACCTGGCTTCTTCCTTCAGGGCTCCACTTGTGTGTGGACTGGCTCTCATCTGAGAATTCAGTGAAGGGCTGTAAATCGTGGGGCCTCAATCTGATCTCTGTTTACCACACCTAGAATCTTTGATTTGTACAGATCAGGTAGGATTTTAATCAGCTGCCCATCAGTTTCAATCCTCGAGACACTGGGATCAGTGGTGGTCACTCTCAGAGATGCCCGCAGATGCCTGATTATTGCTCCGGTCCTGCTGCTCCCTCAGCATTCACACTATCCTAGTCTCTGGCTGTTAATTTGCCTCCATACGACAAGACCCCATCATCCACAGAGATATTAGGGAACTCTTTTCAGGAACAGTCTCTCCTTCTGTCATCACCAGGAGATAGAATAAAGCCAGGGCAAAGCTTTAAAACACACCCATGCTCCCAGCAATGTATTTCTTAATGCCTTGGTGAAGGTGTCCTTTAGGCCAACCTAGGTGACATGGTTAGGAGTAGAAGACTGGTTCTCTGTGATAAATTTACTCTAACCTTTTCATCAGCTAAGCTTCCAAGTTTCCCTACATCAGGGTTTCTCAACTTTGGCATTACTGACATTTTGGACCAAATAATTCTTTGTTGTGAGAGGCTGTCATGTGAGGTGTAAGATGTTTAACAGCACTCCTGGCCTCTACCTCTGAGATTCCAGTAATTTCTCCCTCCAAGTTATGATAATTAAAAATGTCTCCAGATGTTGACAAATTTCTCATGGGAAAGGAAGGGGGCAACATTTTCCCAGTTGAGAAATACTGCTCTATGCTACTGAAGAAAATTGTGGTTGAGTCCAGGTTTCAGACAAAGAAAATTGTTACAATAAATTGTTAAAAAGAAAAAAAAAACATCTGGCTGCTCAAGCTAACACACAGAATCCACATTTTTTAGTAAACATATGTATATCAATAAACTTGACACAACATTATGATTGTTCTTGCCTGGACTTGTACACTTGGAGTTCATTCCCACCACATTCCCGATATATTTTTCCAGATATAGGTTGGCAGAATCTTTTAGTTATTTCAGTTCATAACCTGTCTCCCCTTGGTTTAGACTTGTGCTCTAGCTTTTGGGGTTTGCTGGTACCTGACTCTAGTTATGGGGCCCAGAGGCACACAGAGTGCTGGGGGTAGGTCTTGATAAATGCCAGCACCCTTTACAGGGTAACTGCCTCTGGTGATGTGGAAGACATATTTTCTTCTCACTAAATAGCTCCATGCCCCACCACATTTTTCAGACTTCTTACAGTTTCAGGGGGCCATGTGTCTAGTTCTTGTAAATATGCTGTGAATAGAAATAGTATGTGACACTTATAGGCCAAGGCATTGGAGAGCTGGTTTGAGGCTCTCTCTTTCTCTTTTCCTTGATAACAGCTGGGAAACAGCGTGTCCTCCACCAGTTCATCTGCAAGATGGTTGAGTGTCAGCCAATCTGGGTCCATGAGCACCTGTGTGGAACCAAGTCCCTGACTCTCTACATTGAACATGTAGCCTAAGAGAGAAATACACTCGTGTTCTGTTAAGGCACTGAGGTTTTCTGGTGGTGGTTACTGCTTCCTAGCCCATCCTATTCCGATTAATCAAGTGGAGTCATTAAAGAGTTTTCAGTTATGAGGAAAACTATAGTCGATAATTTAAGTAAATACTTTACAACTTGCGTGCCATGGAGGATCAATAATTCGTGTTTTTTCTGGCAGTGAAATCATTATTGCCTTCAAATCTAACCAGGTTAGATAAATAATCTGAGGTGCCTCAAATTAATGGTCTGCATCCTGGAATCCCTTCTAACACCAAATAAGTTTGATCAGGAAAAGCAATCTGCATTTGAGGAACTCTGCTGGCAAAAAAATCTGGGGATAGAAGTTTCCAGTTTCTGGAATATTTAGCTCATAGATGGTACTGACTTGCCAAGAGAAAATCCAGCATTTGACAAGTATTACTCTGCAGTTTCTGTGCTAAACTTATTCTGAGTACCTGTTGTTTACTTTTCTGCATCTATTCACGTGAGAACCATTGTGGAAATCTTATTGGCTATGAGAACATTTCAGGTATTAAATGCTTGCTATACATAATGAAAATGATTGATAAAGAAAATAAATGTCTTACCTAGGACTGTAGCCATCTTATGTTAGGTACTTCTCGAGGCTAATGGACTTGCCTATTCAAATCTGAGTTTACCGTGCATTGAACAGTGCCTGGAATATAATGTATTTGCTAAAATTTATTAAATGGCTAAGTCAATGTGCATCTCAAAAACATTGAGAGACTACTATGGGCCAGCTCTGAGTACTAATGTAAGGGACAAAGATAACACTAAGAAACTTACAGAAAGAAAGTAGGGAAGGAAATTAATAAATACAGATTCTGAATGCATTGTACACAGGAAGTTATCAGAACATAGAGGAATTCCAAACAGTGATATCTGATCAATGTCTTAAAAATATTGGCAGGAATTTTCTGGGAGTAAAGTGGGATGGAAAAGGAGAGTATTGAGCAAACAGCATGATGCCCTGAGAAACTAAGTGCATTCAGAATTGTTGGAGAATAATGGGGAAAGTTTAAAACAGCAAGAAGCCAGGCCACTGAAGCCTGGGTAGAATTTTCTGGCATGACTGTAGCTCAGTGTATTGGTCCCTGCTTTCCAGCTGTTTCTGACTGTATGACTCTTCTTTCCTACATAATACAACCCGGCCTAAAATGCCAGTTATATAGACCAATAGAAGAAAAATGTTATTAGTGTATTTTAAATGTTCAACCTTTAAATAGAATAAGGAATGACAATAAGAACAATGTATATTTTTATTAAATATTGACTTTGATACAAGAAATCACTTATAAGGTATTTGATTATGCATTCTTATTGCAGTTTAAAATATTTTTCATTTATGTATAACTGCATGTATATATTCAGATCAACCATTTGAAAAATTCACTTCTACAAAGTGATTGTAGTTTGAAAAATTCTGCTCTAGGTGATACACAGCCATTTGAAAGAGTTCTTCAGAATCAAGAAAAAGGTCTATGTAGTTTTTAGGCAGACTAAGTTTAGCGGCCGTGTGGAGGGGAGACTTGAGACAGAAGGCATTGGAGACTGTGACAGAGGGACCCGGTGCTCATTAAATGTCCGTGTACACCCCTCATTTCCTGGACTCCCTTTTATTTAGGTTAGGACCACGTGCCTGTGACTAGTTCTGGCCACCTCTGTCACTTCCAGGCTGAATCAGAAAAAAGTTTCTCCATCTTGCATCTTCCTTTTCTCCCTTTCCTGGGTACCAGTGTTGAGGTGATGTTCCCACAAGTTGGAAGCAGCTCTAATAATGAATCAACTCTCTCCCAGTGGATTCTGTGTGTGGGAGAAATAAATTTGTACTATGTTATGCCACCAAGATTTCAGACTTGGTTTCTTACCCAGCATAGTCTAATTTTTTAAAAAAAATTTTTTAGGGGGAATTAGGTTCATATATTTAACAGAGATACTGGGGATTGAACTCAGGACCTTGTACATGCAAAATGCACTCTCTACCACTGAGCTATACCTTCCGCCTTCCCCAGCATAGTCTAGAACCAACTGACTCATACAGGTCTAGTCAAAAGTTAATGAAGGATGTAAAAGCAGGGATGAAGAAGAGAGGAAAAGTTAAACAAAAACTTACTGTAGAATTGGCAGCTGTTTGTAACTGATTTAATTGTGGGATTAGGAAAAGGGAGGCATCTAGGTGATTCCAGATGTTAAGCTTGAGCTGGTGCAGTTGAAATCAAAATACAGAAGTAGAATATGGCATTAGATGAGATTATAGTATTCCTTCACAGGCGAGAGGACTTTTCCCAGCTCCAACTGCACAGTAACTCAATGAATAATTTTTTATACAATTTGTATCATTTTATGTGCCATATGAGACTTAAGCAAAGAGCTCATTTTCTTGAATCTTTTACAAATTATTATTATAAAATGAATAATTGTTCTTGTTTGAAAAATGGAACATATGACAAAACAAGAAAAAAGTCGTTTACAATACCAACATTGTCTGTCAAGTTTCTATATCTTTAAGCAAGCTGAACAGTTTCACCCACCGAGCACTCAGTAGCTGCGTAAGGATGGCCCCAACAGTCTTTGCAGTGTGTGCAGCAAGCAATCTGGAGCCGACTTGCTTGTCTGTGATCTGCTTTCCCTCATCACGTTTCATAAAATCGGGAACTGGACAGGGGGCCAGGTTGAGACAAGATGAGAAGTGGGCTGGTCGGTGAAGCCCCCTTGGCCTAATCAGTGCTCATCGGACCAGGGACCCCAGCTGGAGCTTGGGCCGAGCCCACGAGGCCTGCTCACTGCCTGTGGAGGTTTGTATAACCGGGTAAAGCCCCTGTTTTGGTTTTGACTCTTCTCAGTCATGATGTTATGACCATTCTTGTGTCTGAGGCTTTGATGTAGTTAAGACTATTTTCGAAGGGAGAAGAACCAAGTGGAATTCATGGATCAAAGGACGCGGCTGCTGAGAAAGCATTGCAAAGTCTTCCCAGAAGTGATCTGATAACTGATGTGCCCAAATCAGTGATTAGATCCCTCTCTTCTCACCACAAGGAGTTCAATAAAGAGCAAAAATGAGTGTGACACACCATGCTCCGCGGTAACATAAATCAAGCCATGTTGCCTGTGCTAACAGGAGCTCCCCTATTCTGGGGTGATGTCCTCTGACTGGGACCACCTCCTTCTCCGTCAGGCTTCCGGACAGTAGACTGCGTCTTGTCAGTAATAATACACTGGTAGGAAGCTCATTTCCCAGCGGGGACCAAAGCCAGCCTACCCTTCTTGTGATGCCCTTTCTAGTGGCCCTCTGTCCATGTAATTTGTTCTCACTTATCTTCAACTGAGTAGGGATTCACGCCAGATTCTTTAAAAAGAATTTTGTCTTTCGAGGAAGACGATAATTTAAAATGCTTAAAAGTAAAGTAATACCATCAACTTTGAATCACTTTTTCATTCATTTATTTATTACAGCCACACAAATTAATGGAGGAAGGGACTCAATTATGATGATGTTTTGTGATTTTTATTAAAGAAATAATCACATCACTTAATCTTTCAGTCACATACATGGTCCTACAATGATACCTGGTTGAATCCCATTTTATATTAATACATTTATTAGCTTTGGGTAGAAAGAGATATAATATGCAACTAAAATGTTATTTTTTTAAGTGGAAGTAGGAATTAATTTTTTCTGCTTTAAGGAGGAAATTGGGACAACTGGTGAAATACAAATAAGGGCTGAAGATTTGACAATAGTATTGAATAATATTCTGTTAATATTCTGATTTTGATAATTACAGGACATCATGACTGCAGCTTACTCCTGCATGGTTCATAAGACAGTTATTTGTGTATACGTACACATATGTATTTAGAGAGAGAGAGGTGAAGCATGTATGGTAAAATGTCAACAGTTGGGGAATCTGGGTGCAGGATACACAGGAGTTTTTTGTACTATTCTTGCAACTTTTCTACACATCTGAAAGTATTTTAAAATAAAAATTACAAAAGCAAATAATAAATGGATCAGAAAAAAACTCCCACAATAAAGTTCTCCTCTACCAATTCTTTGTATAATTTTAATACTAGCATTTCTTTAATAATTTTAATAGGAAGGGCAGATGATAGTCTGCAGACTAGGGTTTTTATTTATAAATTATGTGGTATCATGGTTGTGGGAGCACCACTAAAAAACATTTAAATGGGATGTGGCAAAGATAAGCTACAATTAATTGTCCTTTCATTTAGAATCAGTGCTTTGCAAAGTAATTATGCATTCAAAAATCATTTGAATGCATATTCATAATGAATATTACCATGAATCTACATTAAAATCATTGTTCAATTCAATATAATGATTATCCCATGAAAGGCTGAAGATCCCAAGATGTTAATTTTCTTATTGATTTGCATATTCAATTCATATCAAACATATATATTAATAGTCATGGTTCATGTAGGGTTCATTGATTTTCATTAAGTACTTCCAATTTGCTAAGTGCTCCATATATGATAGGAGACAGTCACTGTTTATTTTCAAGGTGCTTTCCTGAGACTGAATAATAAAGACAGCTTGAGCAAGGCTGGCACTGTGCCAGGTTTTAATAAGGCTGCCACCCCTCCCCTCCTTCTTCCAGATGGGGAAGAGGGAACGCGTGACATGTGCTGCCTGGGGACGTAGAAGGGAGCACAGGTGAGGGAGTGTGTGAGCAGCTTCCTCAGCTGTCATCTCTTCTTCAAGAAAGTCATTTATTTGGGGCTGTGCAGTCCTTTGGAGGACACTTTTCTGTGGCTCACCTCGGGATGACTTTGCAAAATTAGGGAACTCTGGAAAAGATGCAGGCTGAGATTAGCTTCAGCCAGAGCTGTACGGCAGATGGCAGCCATAGGAGGCAAGAGCTGGGCTGTGCTCAGTTTGGCCGACAACCCTGGGCAGAAAGAAGATGCTCAGACATCAGAGGAATTCCTGTTTCCCTGTCATAGCCACTTTAATCCAGCCTGACACTTACCTACTCCAAAGGGCTCTCCCTGAATAACCTCAATTCACAACTGCCTTTCTTTTCATTGACTCCCAGAGCTTTAGCTGTGGGCTTTATTCTGCTTTCAAAGTCGTCCCTTTACCTGTATTCATGCCTTTGTTGCTTTGCTTAAGGACATCTCCCTCAGTGCTCAATCAGGAAATAAAATCTGCTTCTTTCTCCTAGTGTTCAGGGGCAAGAGTTTTAGAGTTCAGCGGTTCAGGGTTCAATTCCAGACTCTTCCGTCTACTCCAGCTCTAAGACCTTGGACAAGTATTTAAACTTTTTCAGCCTGAGCCTCCATGTCTGCAAAATGAGAACAGTAATAACAACAACAACTGTTACTTTTGCCCGAACCTATCCTCTTCAAGACCTTGCCCTTGGGATTCTGGATTACACAGAAGAAAACAAGACACAAACAACTGAGAGATTTCACTAACCTTATTCTATCTCTCAGAAGATAAGATATAAGTAAGGATTGGTCCAGGCTGGTACAGAGAAGAAAACTTTCCTAAGTGCTATAAAGATGCATTCCTATCTAATAGAACAAATCTTCTCGACACTCCTTCCTCCCCTACGCCTTCCCATGATGTAATAATAGGCATTCTCTAAATAACTGCAGCCAAATGGGAAGTTATTCCTCCAGAGTTTCTGGAGTGAAGTTCAGCTCTGTGCTTTGGGACAGATGGGTTTACCAGTTACCTCAATTTTATATACCGGTACAGTTAGAGGAGATGGTGCTGAGTTCCACCAGATGGCTACAAAATACTATAGACAGGGAAGATTCAAGAAATAAAATAGTTGGGACAACAAAAAGGACAAGAGTAGAGAAAATGTGTGGCCATTAAAATCTATTCTACCTTGAAATCCAGGGCCACACAAGTTGGCTCTTACACAATCTTCTGTGATGTCCCTGGGAACATTACCAGATCCATAATTTGTACACAAAAGAAAATTTCAAAGTTTTTTCTCTCTGCCAAGTTTGTTCCAAATTCATTTGACTATTAAGCCTTTGTGATTATCATTATGACTCAGTAGTTAACAGGAGTCTGAATCTTGATATCACTAAACTCTTCAATATCTGCTTATAAAAGTTAAGTGGCCAGTACCACAATACCTGGTACATTGTAAGTGTCTAGAAAATGTTAGTTGTTATTATTATTACAAGTGTTACATATATCATTGAATCTTGTTACACATGAAATATGGCTCCTGTAAATGCTTGATGAACTTTATCAAATTACTAGCACCCTGACTTACACAGTTTTCAATAAGTTGAATCTACACATCTAACCTACTTGACATTCCCTGCAAACCAAACCCACAGCAGCCTCAGTCATCAATGCTCAATCATCAATCAACCTTGGCTACATAGAAATCTCGTAGAACCATGTGATAATCCTACATTGTCAGGACTTTCAAGAAAGCCTGCATACTCTGATTCTATTTCCCTTCTGTTGGTTTTTACAAAGAGTGGAGGAGTGGGAATGGGTACTTTATGTGTTTCTCACTCTATTTAGAGTTGGGGACATTTGCTAGAGGCGAGAGAGCAAGTCAAGACAAACTGTGTGAGCAAATAATTTTTGAAGACAAATTTCCAAGTCTACACTCAACTCAATTATAGTTTAAGGTCATTTTCTCCCATGCCAGGTTGAAATGTATAAACTCTGTTCATCCTTGGTAGGTAGAAATCTGAGCCTGTAGGAGCTAGGGGAAGGCTGTAGAAAAAAAATGTGTATATATATAAAATGTAAGGTCTGCAGATCTCAAGTCCCAGATTTTCATAAGAACAAATTTGAAGGAGCAGCCATAGTGACTACCAAAAAAGCAGCCTTTCTCTTCTCATTTCTCTTTTGTCTCCTGCCTACCCTGGTAAATACTACTGCACCATTTGGGGGTAGACCACTGGGACAGGGGTTGGTCAGTAGCCCTCTATGTCCTTGATGGTGGTTTCACTGGTCTTCGTACAATTATCAGATGTTCATATAGATCATTTGATGCCTTCACTGCTTAGATTGTGTAACTTGGACACATTACTTCCCAGCAATTTTCTTTTTGCAATTTTCAAAACCTTACTGGGGCTTTAACATCAAAATGCAAGCTGTAGCAAATCAAACAGAGAAGGATTTGCATGTTCTAGAATCAAGACTCTTGCTTCTGTCTTATTTACTTCACTCAAAGTCCTTTGATGAGGGATGTTTTGATGACTGTCTCTCTAAACAGTTGGAACATTCATATAAATGACTGTTCTACAGCTTTAAAGGAAATTCTTTCATACCAGCTCACAAGTTCTCTTTACCCAGCTCTCATTACATAAATTGTTATATAAACGGATGTCTGTTACACCAAAGTCTACTTCACTTGGGAACTCAAATTTTTCTGAGTTCCTATGCCAGTAGGCTAGAAGAATCATCTTTTGATGTCGCTGAGGAACATTTTATGCCGGTAGGATGTGAGCATAAAGGCAGTCATCAATCAGGCTCCTTTGCCTTCATGCCTTCTTTTCTCCAGAGAGAAAAGACCCAGAAAAGCATGCACGGCTTGATCCCTAACGGAACTCTTTATCTTGGTTAAATTAATTCCTTTTCCCAAAGTACACACTTTTGTCAATGTCTCCTCTATAACTGTGATAAAGACAATAGGATATAAAAGATTCTCCTCTGCAGTTTTATTTAATTGTCATAAGATAGTCGTTAAATAGGTAAAAGGGAAACTGTGGTTTTCCATTAGGCAAAGACTTCTATCTCAAAACCACAGAGCTAACAGTCATTCGTTCAGTCACTCATGCATGCATGAAACGATATTTCTGATTGTCTACTATGTGCCAGGCACTGTCTGTGCTTCTACAGAGCGGTGACTAAAAACATTGCCCTCAAACATCTTATATTCTAATGGAGAAGACAGGCATTACTCAATTAATAATAGAAGTTGATAATGAGAAGCCATGGAAAGCTTATGATTTGAAAGTATAAGAATTTTAAGAATATATAAGAGAAGCGCTAAGAGGGACCCTTTCAGGAAAGGAATTTGGGGATGAGTCTGAATAAGGCATAGGGTTTACCCAGGGCAGAGTGGATAAAGGTAGCATGTGATCTAGGAGAACACGTTATGCTTTGTGATCCTGGAAAAGACCCACTTGACAGGAACTCCGAGAGGGAGGAGACATGGCGCGAGGTGAGAAGGGGACAGAGGCAAGGCATCAGATTGAGAAAAGCTTTGCTGTCTGTCATGTTGGTTTTTTTCCCCTCATTCTCAGAGCAATGTGAGAACCTTAGCTATTTATTCAAAAAGACACAGAATCAGATTGGTGTTTTTAAAAGTAAGGCTGACTCTAGCGTGAAGAGTCAGCAGGGGGAATCAAAAGTGGATGGGAGAGGCACTCTGTAGTTTGTGGTCTGTGGAAGGGAAAAGTGGAGTTTGAACTAGGTCTTGGTAGCGCGAGTAGAGAGAAGTTTACAGATTTTACAGATACTTAGAACATAAGTTTAGAGGAGGGTATCCTTAGCATCTCCCACTTCAATTACCAGGGTGGAATCCTCCTGGGGGAGGTCCCCAGCCCCAACCTGCTAGCGCTGGCCGTCTTTAGCTGTGTCTCCAGGGCAAGCCCTCAGTGATGCTCCATCTGGAACCCCACGCACTGACTGCAGCTGCTGCCCTGGTCCATCTACCAGTAGGTGTCTAACTTCAAGACTCTGAGCCCACCTGAGGCTCATGAGCATGGAATTTCTTGGCTTCTTGGTCCCAAACCGCTGAACGTTTCTGTATCTTGTCCCACCCTTTTCTCTAATCTCAGGGTCAGAGACATCTCTTTACTTCTCCATGGTTGACACAGGATTCTGGACTCTGGGTCTTCCCCCGACCCTTCCTCTGCTCCAGGACCAATACCTCACTACTCGAGTTATTCCAACTTTTACATACATTTCCGCCTCTGCCCACCTCCTTCCCAGCAGTTACAATTTACTCACTTCTCTTTCTGAGATGTCCTCTGGATGCTGCCCTATTCCATCCTTCCAACCAGTCAAGGCCAAGAGTCTATACTTTCCGTCTTCCCTCTCTCGCCTTGCAACTCACTCCCACTCAATTTCCTGCCACCTGACTGATGATCTCATAGATCTCCATTTGGCTTTATAATCATCGTAACATGCTTTAGAATAACCCCTCAGAATTTGATTAAATTCACTACCTCCTCCTTTTAATCTCCTCTTTGGGTTTCCATGACACAGTGCTCTACTAGTCACCTCTCTTCTCTCTGATTATTCCTTTTTAGTCTTCTTAAGTTTTTTTTATTATAACTTCTTTATTGGCCCAAGGTTACATTCCAGGCAACCTTCCTTTTTCATGCTGTAACATGTGCTGGGGACCCCACTGCTCCATTGACTTTGACTATCACTCATATGTTAGTAACTTCAAAAAGAAATTTCTAGCTCTATCTCACTCCTCACGTGTATTTTGAGTGCTGTGACACACACACCTATACCTGAACACCAAAAAACAAACAATAAAATAAAATTCAAAAGTTTTTGTGCCATATATTTAAGTAATTAATTATATAAAGTGCACTGTCTTAGTCCTTTCCATTGGACAGCTATGTCTTGTGGATACTGTAGAGAAAAATCCAAACATTGAACAGTGAAATGGGATTAAATGAAATCTTCTTTAAGGTCTTATGCAACCTGAGATTCAAATAACATTTCCATGGGCATGGTAAATGCAATACGTTTTGCATTCACATATTTAGTTTTATGAATTCTCTGAACATCCCTGTGATTTAAGTATTATGTCCATATTTTTTTGTGTGAATAAAAAGAAGCAGACAATTTATTAGTCTATAACCACATAGCAGAATAAGAATTGCAGAGCTGGATTTAGAAATTGTATCTTCTGGCTTCAAACCCCATAACTTTGGCATGATAGGTATATAAATATTATTTATATATGATATGTAAATATAATGATGTATAGAAATATTATTTCTCCAATAGGATTGTTATCTTTTTGAGAATGATGAACATAGATGTTTATTATTTTAATCCTGCAGAATATCTAGTGACTCTACTAGGTACAGGGGTAAATGTAGGTTCCATGGGGATTGAAGCTAGAAAAATGTACAAAATTATGAAGATACCTTCTGTGGCTTTGGCAGGGGCCAATACGTTTGGAGGGCCCTGAAGCTTAAGCCTCATTAGTCTCATTAAATAGATTTCTGAACTTAATACTTGTTACCTAAACACACTTATCTGTATCCTAAACTGTTACAGAATACAGCAGAAAAGCCCATTTATTCTTTACAATTATTCAAACCATTTTCAGCTATTTCTGATCAGTGATGTGATACTTTGGATGGTTTCCAAAGGAACCAGCCTATTCACCTAAAAACTGAAGCCTGTTAGTAGTATGTGAAACTGGCATGGCATTCAACCTAATAGATTTTTTAAAATTTTTGCATGCCATTGTAAACCTTGGTCTTCTCATTAGAAAGGCATATTTGTTAGTGGAAGTTCTTAATGTTCCTTCTCCATCGCAGACAGGTGTTTTAGAAACCCAAGTAGAACTATTGTGGCTGTTAAGATGATTTCTACAAGGCAGGCCTCTAATGAGCAGAGGTCATCACTAGATGTGTGAGATACCTTGAAAACAAACTAGGGACAAGGGGTTTGATTGTGGTGTTAGCCAGAATGGCATGAAAGATAAATTAGGCACAAAGCAAAGGAATTATTAAGGAGCTAGTGTTTTCAAGACCATTATGTGCTCAGGTACACTTGTTTATTTACCATTACATCTTGTTCTCGCTGTTCTTGACTAATATACAACTGCTTACTTTTCTCTGGAGTTCTGATCCAAAGTCACCCTGAAACATAGCAACAAATCTTATGCTTGGATGATTCACTTCCTTAACAGTGTGAGGTCCTTTTAGTCATTACTTTTGGGTAAGAGAACAAATGATATAATAGCCCCACTTATATTTCAGACTTAAGGGAAGTGGTGGATTGATGATTCTCTTGCCTCCTTAAATTCCAGCCTCAAAAACAAGAGACTAAAACAAACAAACAAAAAACCAAGCAAAAAACATTACTTGAGTTTCTATCTTTGTTTTAAGGGAGAAGCAAACCAAATTACCTCTTTTTGTTCAAGAAAGGTATAGAAACATTCTTCCAGTTGTAGCCAGCTGAAGATTGAGTGAGCTACCCGTGTCTGTTGAGAGCTGACTAACACTGGAGGAGTTCAAACATGGGTAGCTAGCCATTTGGGATACATGGTACAGCAAGGGTTCAAACACCAGAGAATAGGTTTAACTGGATTATCTTCAAAGCTTCTTCCAACTTTAAGAGACAAGTTTAAATTTTAAAAAATTATTTCATGCTAAGAGAATACTTTGATTTTAAAAAAGAGAGGAAATAGAGAAATTTGATGACCTTTTGTTTTTCCATTTGCTCTTCTAACATTTACCATGGCCTCAGAACTGTACCAACACATAGCAAATAGATTGAAGAGGATTATTTTAGCTCAGAAACTGATAGATCCTAAAGCGTGTGTCAAGACAACACCTACAGTTTCATGTCTTATGGAGCTGTCCATGCATTGCCAAGTAGCCCATTCAGACATTGCTTTTTACACTTGCTCTTGAAGATATTTAAGCCATAGAAGAAAAGAAGAAAGAAGAGCTATAATTTAAGACATAAATAATCAATGCAATGAAACAAAGAGTATGGATAATGGCAAATGGAGACAAGAAAGCTGACTTTAGATATTAAAGCTGATCTAAAACAAAAAGATTCATAGAGCAAAATGGGTTCTTCTTGTATTTGCTGTCATCTGGCTTCAGTAAATTTCTGCTTTCAACAGCTAAATGTCGCTATTTTTCTGCACAAAGCCTTTTCTCCAAGTGCATGTGAGGTTTTCATGCATTATGGTTACTAATGGGCCAGAGTACCTCATTTTGTCCAAGAAAAGATAATGTGAAGTAATTTTTTCATTTTACCCTAGTAATAATTACTTTGTTTAAATAAATAGAAAAAAAAAAGATAGAGGCTCTCTTCATTGGTACTGTGGACCAGGATCAAACGTAGTATCTTTGAACAGCCTTTATTGTCTCCTGCACACTATAATGAAAAGCAGATCAAGCAAAGAAAGTGAGCTCCATTTCAAAAATTGTCATATGTCCCAAGCATTGACAATGATCACTATATTCTATTTGTAGAAGACCTATTTAACCTCATTGCAAACTATTATATTTTTCCAACAGTATTTCTTTAAAGCCTCAAAGTTAAAGCTGGAAAAAATTGCTGGATGATATTCTGTTAATGAATGATATTATTTATTATTATTACCTCAGCTAATAGTGCGACTTGAAATCACAGTGAATCTGAAATTATCATTTGCAAATTCTGTACTGCTCTGTTTTCCAAGAGAAAATGTAAATGTGCACACATAAAACACAGCGACTCTGTCAGTTGGATGTTCATAGATCCTCAGAGAGAAATAAGATGAAAACCATGTTTGTTTGTTTCATATAGTGCCTCTCCTCATAAGGAGAGTCAACCATGAGATTTGCTACTGTACATTTGCTTGATTGTTTCAGTGAATGCCCATGGTTTGGTCTTTATTATTTATTATTCTAAATATGTTGTTTATTGTCTGATTATATTATCCAATCAGACTGATTTCAGTTTAGAGACTATATACATACCTTATCTGTCAGAAAAAGTAATGGATCTTGTTGTTGTTGTTGTTTTTAACAATGACATTATGTGTTAGTTACCATTTCTGTATGATAAATTATCCCCAAGCTCAGCAGCTTAAAACAACAAGCAGTAGTTTCTGTGTGTCATGAATTTGGGAGTAGTGTGGCTGGGCAGTTCTGACTCTGGGTCTTTCCTGAGATTGTAATCAGATCTTGGTGGGGGCTGCAGTCATCTGAAGGCTTGACTAGGGCTGGAGGATCCATTAGTTGGGTGGTTAATTACAGTGAATTGTAAAAACCAAGTTACTGAAGGATTAGCCCTGATGTGAAGAATCTGGCATTTGGTAAGCCCATCACCTCTTCCAGAAACAACTTGCATTAGTGTAATATTTAGAAGTAAATAATTTTGGACCTTTTCCTCATAGCTGTATGACAGAATAAATTTTCTAAAGATTCTTCACCTTAAAAATCAAACAAACTAGTGAAAAATAGTGTCTGTCTGAATAAAACAGGTTTTTAAATTTATTTCTGGTCTCAAAGGAAACTTTTGAGGGCATTTCTGATAACTACCCATTGGATATAAAGAATGAGCAAGAAGCAATCACAGACAGCCGAGGCTGCTCTGAGGGCAAATGATTATAATAGTGCTACCACTTACTGGGAGACTAAATCTCTGAAAATTAACAAGGCAGAAAAGCTGATATTGAGATTCTTCATTACTGCATTAGCTTTAACAGGCTAGATTGGTCCAAGAACACACATACTTTTAACTTTCAGTAAAAGCAAAAGCAAATTTCTCTCTCCCATGCTTAGTATCAGGGACAAAAAAGAAGGACATATAACTACAAATACAGACATTTAAAACAAAGTAAGTGAATCTTGTGAACAACAGGAGGCTGAAAATTTTGTCCATGGATAAAATTTATGAAATGGATAAATTTCATAAGTAATAGAACTTATCAGAACTGACCCAAGAAGAATGCCTAAATTGTCCTATTACCAATACATAAATTGAGTCCATAGATGAAAATCTTCCAACAAAGATTATACCATTTTGCAACAGTTTTGCAGGTGAATCCTACTGTAAATCTCAACATTATGATCACATGTTCTGTCTACGAGCTCAATATAACTTTGATAACAAACTTGACTCTCTTGTTTTCTGTCATTGCCACAAAAGAACGTTTACCAGTTATCCTGCTAGTTCGGGGAGCAGACCAGATTCCACCTCTCGCTTGGAGTCAAGCATACCTAGGCAGTAGCTAGATCAGCTTGACCACAGCCCATCCACAGATATGAATAATTATAGTTTTAAGTCACCGAGTTTGGGAGTGGTTTGATATGCAGCTTTGACAATAGCTAACTCATTAACCTTAGAAAAAACATTTAATACAACTTAATAACTATTCATGCAAGACTATTAGTAAACTAGGAATAAAAGAGAATTTCCTTTTCTGTGTAAGATGTATGTATGTCCAGTAAAATTATACTAAATATTGTGAAAATTTGTATATTCACAATCCCTATACATTACACATTTTATTTCTAAGAGTCCTAGAGAAATTCTTGCACATATGCACCAAATATATTAATACTGAAAAAACTAGAAACAACAGGGTCTTTAAAATGAAAGTGAACTGTTGAATATTTGCACAATGGCAATGTTAAACCTCAGTACACATGAATGAACTACAATAATACGCAGCAACACACACAGATGAATTCTACCCACGTAATATGGAGAATGGCAGAATGTTCAGGACTGCATCCATCATGAATTCATTTGTGTAAATCTCAAAACATGGAAGATCTTAAGTTGAATATGGTTTTATAGTAGTTATTTTGCTATTATGATTATAATTTCTGTATCTGTTACGTATATCTCTGTATCTATCAATATGATATAAAATTTAATATGGAGTAAAATATAACAGAAGTTTATTCAGAAATACTGTATTATAATGATTTCAGTTAGCAGGTCAATACAAGTTTATCAAAGTCAGCATATTTTAGCCTTAGTGGCTTTTATGAAGAACTTACAATGGGCAGCGATGGAAGAGATTTGAAGTATAGCTGATTATGCACAGTATTATATTTTGTGGTTATTTTTGCAGCTATAGAAATGCAAATGTCCCCTGAATAAAACAGGTGACAGGAAATTTGAAGCTTTGGACTGTCTTATTTATTTGTGAGTGAGCATTATGCAATCAGGAGGAATATATAGTGTCTATTCACATTACTATTCAAAATTTTATAAAGACTGAATTTAAATAGGACACACACACGCATATGTATGTACTAATTAGGGGAGTATAAAACTATCATTTGTACACAAAATCCAAGAGAATCACTGAAAAAAACTATTAAAATTTATAAGGTGCTTGCATACAAGATAGTACATAATAACTTTTTTACAACCAATTAAAACACATAATGGAAAAAATCCCAATCACAACAGCAAAAGAAACCAAAAAACAGTGAGAATAATCCCTAACAAAAGACCTGAAAGTCCACTGTAAAAAGCAGCGTAACACTTGCTGAGAGATGTCTAACCCAACCTAAATCAACGCAGGGGAATAGCGTGCTCGCGGAAGAGACTATTTAACATTTAAAAGATTGTTATGCTTCCCAAATTAATCTATAAATTTAATGCAATCCCATATAAAATCCTAAAAGAACTATTTATGGGGCTTGAGAAGTTTAGCTTAATGTTCAATCAAAGATAAAAATATAATAGCCAAGAATATTTTGAAAATATCAAAAGGTGGTGTTTCCTCAATCATGTTAAAAATGCCGAGTGTAAAACTAGAGTAGCTAAACCTACGTAAGTAATTGTTCAGGAGTAGACAGCTCGATTGCATAGAAAAGGAGAGAGTGAGATCAGACCCAGCTAACTAGGGAAATTTAATATGTGACAAAGGCAATGTGGGATGTTACCCTGTGGTGGTAATTAAATACTAGTGGGTAAATAATGGGCTATTCGGTAAGAAGTCGTAGGCCAGTGAGATGACAATTTGAGAAAAACAAGTTTGGCCCTACCTCATAGACTCACAAAGTTGTTTTGAAATATGTCAAATAATTATACATAAATAACAGAAATATATAATTATGTTGAGAAAATAGAGTATTTATTTATAACAGTCTTAAAGGGTTTTCTGAGAACGGCTCTAAATTCAGAAATCATAAAGGAAAAAGTTGTCATATTTTCCTACGTAAAAATGACAAACTTTAAAATGACAAAAGTCACAATAATTAAAAGACAGGTGACAAATACTTTCTCTAAAAAATAACTCCCATTTGCCCAAAGATGCAAATACAAGGATGTGATAGGAAAGAAAAACCAGGATCACCCTACACTTCTATCGGTCAGGGGCTGGTCGAACTTGAGCACCTCTGCCCTGTGGAGCAGTCACATAGTTCCATGTATACCAACATGGAAAGCTATCCAGTGCATGTTAGGAAGTGGAAAAAGTAAACTGCTGGTGTTCAGTACAAAATCGCATAATTTAGACACAAAAATGTTTCAAAACATGAATTAAAAAATTAATGTACATACTTAACTGTGTATGCATTTCTTCATATATAGGTATGTATATAAAATTGCACTGAAAGTGATCTGTGAGAACTCACAATCTACTGCTAACCTTGGTTACCCAGGGAGAGTGGAGTGAGAGTCAGGTGTGTGGACATGAAGAAAAATTGGGCTATTCTTTCTTATGCTGTAATGTCTCTGTGGTTGTGCTGTCTTTATAAAATACATTTTACTTAATTAGAAACAATCCAAAGCAGATGTAAAAAGAGAGTAACTGAAAATGTAAGTGCAAGAATATATTTTAATACCTGGGTAGAAATTTTGGTATTAAATCAACTATAGCATAACTCAACTTACCATGCTACTTGGATTTAGCTACTTGATTTGCATTTGAAGCAAACACAGGAGTCCTCTTTATTGAAGTAAAAAAAAAAAATTAAACAAGTTGGTGGTGAATTGATGGGTCTAGAAATTTCTTGCACTGGGTTTTAGGGAGATGAGTTGACTCTGTGTACATGCTTGTAGGGGAGGGAGTGCAAGACGGCCTTTGGTGCACAGACTTCCTGAGTTCTGGCTATACTGACTGTCATTCCCACCTCAACAAAAATTCCAGCAGACATCTGTGGGGTCATAGCTGAGTTGAACACCAAGCTATATTTTAAGTTATAAGCAACGTAACTTTTAATTAGTTGTTAAAGGTAGGTGTGTGATTAAAAAATTCTCTATAAAAATGTTTATGGATGAGTAAGCTAGAAATATCTAATCTTTTGAGAGTTGATGAAAGTTAGGATCTTCTCCTTGGAAAAATATACTGTAGTATATATACAATTTTGCATACAATGTCTCTTCAGTAAATTTCCCATGACTTGATAAAAAAAGGAATGACATATTTGTTGGACGGGGTTCAATCCCCAACTCCCATCCCCACCCATCCATACACAATCTCATACATTCCCTTGGGTAGTTTCAAGTACCACTGACAGTTTGCCATATTTTCCTTTCCCTATTAGACATTCCTGCAAATATTCAAAATACAAGACAAAAAGTCTTCAGCATGGCTATAATTAATTAGTATAATAAATATGTATGAAGTAATGAAATAACACACATTTGACTGTTGGTATTTTAATAATAGTTAATGTTCTCAGTACATACTCATGCTAGGCACTCTTCTAAGAGGGAATGAGAAGTTGAGGAAGTTGCCCGCGGTCTTACAGCTGGTGAGAAGCAGAGCTGGGGTTTGAACCCAGGCACTCTGGCTCCTGGGCCTACGCTTCTGGGTAATTGATACATGAACTGTCCAGCCCAGCTCATTTATGGACCCATGGCCCAGCTTTAAAGGGAGGGAGGGTCTTCCTACATGGGTTTGCTATGGCTGAACTTCTGGTTGTCCTTAAAGGTTGTCCCTCTGAAATGCCTGCTCCAACTCCTCAAGGACATGACATGCTAGGGCTCACCATCACCCAAACTCAAAAAGTTTGTTGGGAATAAATCAAACCAATTCATTTTTTGCTTGCATTCAACTCACCATCTTTTCTATGTTCTCTGTTTCAGAGACCTGATTTATCTCCCCTTTCCCTCCTCCAGAGAGTTACTTCCAGTCTCCTCAGGAGACCTTTTCAGATGATTAACAGACTTTTCCTGTGACACCTCACACAACATATGGCATTGGGGTTCCTGGTTATTGCTCAGTCATTAAACTTTACTGTAAAGGTGCATATAAATAGAGCCTAACCTCACGCAGGAGAATAGGTTGTATGTCTCTTCTTTTATCTCTTCATCTCTGTTACATGCATTGCTTTTCTCCTGGGCTGCTTATACTTTGTCACACACCACTGTGACATTGCCTTTTAAAACTGCTCCCTGAATGTGAAAACCTCCCCAGCTGCCTCAGATTCATCTGCATCCTCCAGTCCCAACCGTACTGACTGCAGTGCATTCAAAGCAAAGCATCACCTGCTTCAATCAAACCCAAATGACAGATTTCTACACAAACTGAACTCATTGCCTGTGATTTTTCTTCAACCTCTCAAATTAGGCAGGAATATTTCTTTAGGATAAAGATATTTTTCAGTCTTGTAAGTAGGCTTAGATCATCCCGCTTTAAAAAAAAAGAGCATAGCTGATAAGGGTTGGAACAGAAATGGGATTTAACTGCACACCCTCTTAGCGGATGAATGAGGGAACTGGTGAGAAAGGGCATATTGCAGTCAGAGTGTTTGATCTTTGGTTAGAAAGGCCACTGGATGCAGAATAAAAACGCTAATTACCAGTCGTACATTAATATTTTATGTTGACGTGGTCATGTTGGATATTTGATATGCCAAATCTGGAGTACATTTTAGAGAACATGCTTGGATTTGACTCTTAAAAGTTAAAGCTATAAAACTAATTATATTGGTGGTTTGTTAAAGAGAATATTCTTTTTGTTAGATGGTTACACATTTTTAAAAACTTATTTTGTACAGTTTTCCTTTAGGATCCAAGCAGCATATTCTGAAGCTCGAATCAAGTAAGCACTCTACAGTCTACTGCAGTCTGCTCTCTAATGCTCACCTGCCCACCCACCCTCCCCACCATGCCCCGGTCCTTATCTTCCATTTCACACCTGAAGGAAAGAAGGAGGGAGGGAAAGAAGGTAGAAAGGAAGAAAAGAAGAAAGAGCGAGTAAGCAGAGGAAAGAGAAAGTAGGTTAATTTTATTTTGAGGATTTACTGTGCACCTGCTGAGTGTCAGTTGTTTTCTCTATATATGCTAATTTTACCCACCCCACCCAGTTTAATCCAAGATAAAACCAGTATTTTCAGACTGTAAGGGACCTAGGTAATGATCTCTTCCTTATTTTATAGATGAAGAGACTGTGCTCAGGATGCTTAAGAAATTGCACAGTCCTACAGCTGGTTAGTGACAGTGTTAGGAAAAAGCTGGCCTTTCTTACCATTCCTATTAGTCTTCGAATAGGATTCAACAAACTTAACTTAGGTCTAACGAGGTTCTAGAAATTCTTCAGTCCAGCCAATATCTTATCAATTCTTTCTTGACCACAAACAGAGGTGACCAATTCTCTTGCTTCTCTCCTCTGAGTCTCCGAAATCGAGCAGCCGGATGATTTCTTTCCGGTAAAGTTTAACCTTTGCGCATTTTAGCTAATGTGCTTAAAACAGGGGAATTTATGCCAGTGCCTACAGAGTTACCACTGGAGAAGCTGGCTGGCTGCAGCAATGTTGCTGGGAGAGAGAGATGTCTATTCAGTCAGAAGCTCTCAGTTCCATACACGTATCGCCGAAACAGGTGCGCTGACTGAGCGGGACTGGCCGATAGACACCCTTTCCTGTTAAACTGGATGACCTCCCCATTCCTTGTCTTCCACTTCTCACCCCACCTTCCTCACAATGTATCTGTTTCCCACAGAGACAAACTAAGGGCTCAGCTCTAGGGAGGCCTTTCGGCCATCGTGATTGTTACGAGGCAAGACAGAATCCAAGAAGGAATATTCTAATGCCTGGAGAGAAAAATCCATCACAAAGGAAGAACAGTCTGGTAAGTCCAGCATGGGGAGAGAACCAGCATATCCCAGGCCTGTGGGCACCTGGGGAGAACTGCTGTGCATGAAAATAGATGGAGCTTTTCTCCAACTTGGCAATACTGAGGGATAAAACAGCGCTGGCCTTCCCCAGCTGAGCTCAGCACAGAGGGGAGGGCCGCTGTCTCCCTCTCTCCCCTAGCGTATTTATTATTGCAGTGGGAGAACTGGCAGGGACTGGCATGCAACAATGGTGGTTGCTACCCGGAGTAAGTGACTAGTGATGGACTGACACATGGACATGTTCTTAAGTGGAACATTGGGAATTCCTGGAAATACTTTAAGGACAGGAGCACCAAAAAGGTCTGGACTTCCCACATGGGTTAGTGGAACGCTGGAACTCTCTGGATTTGAATATGACTCAAAGTATTAATGAGATTGTAACTGGATTCAGAGGCTTGGAATGCTAAACATTTATGTTAAAGGCATCGCTGTTTCAAGTTACACAGATTTTCTAAGTATTGTCTAACGAGTTTCTTGTTTTCTTTATTCTACTCAGTATTGCATTTGTATTTGAATAGCCCTTAATAATTCTCTACATTCAGACAAATGTATCTTGACAAACATCACAAAGAAGTAGGACTCATCATGTGACCCACTTCAACCTCTGGCTGCTCAGAAGAAAGTGAGTTCACATTAGACAGTCAGGAAAGGGGAGTTTCATTGCCAGCCCCGCACCCCTCTGAATGCCCCTCTGTAAGTCACCTCATTTCTCTGGCCCAGGTTCATCACTGTTCCACATGTGCAACAAAAAAGTAAGTGAATGAATGAGGTTATGTAAATGGAAAAGGGAGACAGTGAAAAATTTTAAGTTGCATATTTAAAAACAAACTGTTCAAATCATATAAATATACTGTTCTTTATTCTCTTACCTTTACTTTTGAAGCCACCATTTATTCATTTATAAGTACATGCATACACATACCCATATTTAGCATCAAAATTTGCTACCAAGTGATTTGAAAGAGAATACATTTAAATGATACTTCTTTCTAATGTCACTTGTTATCACTACACAATTTTAAACAATTTCATATATGCTTGTATTTAGAAACAATATTCATGTATACCATCATATTCTCTTCAATGACTCATAAACAAAAATGCATATGTATATATATTCACATATACAAAAATATGTCTATATACACACATATATATGCACACATGTATATGAAATTTTTGTACAAAATTGTGAATTTCCAAACATAATCAGTGTTTTCAGTTATACTTAGTTATTTCCAACTTAATTTCACTGAGGTCAAAGGAGATGAGTTCTATATGGATCCTTTGGAATTTGTTGAGGTTATACTTAGAAGTATAGAATGAGATAAATTTTCATGAATATTCCATTTGGCTTTTTTCTTGAAAAAAGTGTATTTTATCATTAATGGGTATAAAGTTTTATACATCTCCATTAGATCAATATTGTTAACTGGACTTTTCCAATCTTCTACAGCCTTATCTCTACCTTAATGAGAGAAATCTGTTGAAATTTTCTACCATGATAGTATTCTCCATGTAGATGTCTTAATTTTCTTTTATTGTTTGAGGCTAATTTTATTGAGTATATTTTTTATTTAGTTTAAGGCTATTATATCTTACTGGGGAGTTGAACCCTTAATCATGATAAAGCAACCAACACTTCCAAAACCATTTGCTTGTTTTTGTCTTTGGGTCCTTTCTTTGCCTATATGGTTAATGTTTGGTACACATTTTTCATCATTTGCTTTAAATATTTTGGCATCCTTACATTTGGCATGTTTCCCTTGTAGACAAGGCATAGCTGAAGGTTTTTCTTTGCATATCACTCCCCTCATGCAGGCCACCTCACCACTCATTTGGGTCTTCCATACACTCTCCTCCTCTCTCCCCGCCGCCTAAAATACATCCTTACATTTTCCTTTTGTGAAGGTCTTTGGTCATCAACTTTGTCAGTTTTTGTTCACCTGAAAATGTTTTAACTTTACCCTTATTCTTGAAAGATAGTTTCACTGGGTTTACAATTCTAGGTTCATAACTATTTTCTCTCAACTCACTGAATATGTATTTTCCTTCACCTCTGGCTTCTGTAATTGTTGTAGAGAATGCAGTTGTCAGTCTTGTCAATGCCTTTAGGAACATGTCTGTTTGACTGTTTTTAATCACTATTTCTTTGTTGTCCTGCAGTTTGTTTATGGTGAGACTATGAATGAATTTGTATTTACTTATGTTCTTGGGATTTTTTTTTTAATTTGGAAATTTGATGATTATTTCTTATAATATTGTGTATGTCCTATTATCTGCATTACCTTCCTTTGGAATGTTGTTTAAATGTGTGTTATATTTATTATATTTTAATGATTTTTAGTCTTTTTATCTGATTGTCTTTCTAGACTATATTCTAGAAATTTTATTCACATTTGTTTCTCAGCTCACAGATTCTCTCTTCAGCTTATTTAATTAGCTGTTTAATTTTCTATTCAGTGTTTTATTTTAATATTTACTGTTTTACGTCTAGAAGTTTTATCTGGCTCCTTCTCAAATCTGCTTATTCCATGATCATATTTTCAAGTTTTATTAAACATTGCTTTTGCAAGTTATGTGTCTGATATTTTTAACATCTGGATTAATTTTTGATTTTTTTAATCTGTTGACTGTTGCTCCTTCTGGTTCTCACCTATGTTTCTTTATTTCCTTTTACGTTTTGTGAGTTTTGGCTTTGAGCTGCTCGTTTTACTTTGAGACCTGGGTTGAAGTTAAATTCCTGTGGAGATTTGCTGTTGATTCTGCTGTTGCCTGTTACTACTTTAAATTCTCTCTGTGAGAAATTTTTGAATCACCCAGGTAGAATGAACTCAGATCTCAAATGCACTGCAAGGGCCAGTATGGGATTACAAAAATTCAAAAAAGGACTTTTTTCCCCCTCTACTTGGTCCTGGACCTGAGATAGGAAAATTTTCCCTGGTCTCCTTTGCATGGCACGGTTTATTTCTTGCCTAATTCTAATTCTCATGTTTACTGTGCATGTAGCCCATAGAGAGCGGTCCAAGCTCTGTGGAGTTCAATCTCTTTTTAGATTCCCTACCTTGGAGGCATCCTGAGTTTTACCTCTTCTCTCCCACACCTCATGCCACCATGGAAGCTCAGAATAACTAGAGATCAGTAATCATCCCTAAGACAAAAATTAGCTTTGGGGCTTGCTGCCCTGCCGAAGTTTCCTGGTTTTACTTATTTGGGGGCTTTGAGGATTTACTGATCTCCTAAAAGTTCAAAAATGCATTTAGAAGGTGTTTTATATATTTTAAAATTTTTTTCAGCAATTTAGTTTCTTCAGGCACAACCAGCACTTTGGAGGATGATTCTGTGTGACTAATCTGCCATATTATTGGAAGCAGGAATATCTGAACGTATTCATAAGGAAGTGACATGCTGAATTTTGAGAGCTTTTCATAGAAGACAAATTTGATTTAGTAGTCTAGGCATATTATTAGATACCCATGGAAGCTATCAACATCACAAAAGTGTCAAAAACAGATGGGAGTCATTCTCTTCAAGCTGGAATAATTGGACAAAATACCTATAAGATGTGCTTAAAGGTTTTTTTTTCCTTTCTAATTTTAAATGGAGACAGCATTAGATAAAGTAAAATTGAGAATAAATTTATTGAAGGAAAAGACACAAACTAAAGATTAAAAAACAATACTTAAAGTTAAAGGAGTACAACTACTGTCTCCAAGAAACAATTTTGAGAGCCTCTTACTGAAAAATAGCCCCAGCAACAGTAACACATGATGATGAACTTGGCTCAAGAGTATTTTACTTTAGATTCTTAGCTAATAGCGATGGAGCCATGTACCAAGTGAAAACTACTCATGAAACTAAATACTTTTTGATCTGCTATCCCAAGATTGCCAGACTCCCAAATGATGAAGGAAACACTAACAGCGACAAGGTTTAAGGAAATCATTTTCTCAGGCAATCCTACTCTTAATCCACTCTTTGCACAGATGCAATACAATCAAGGAGCACCAGGGGCAAGTTATAGCAAGAGAGTTTAAAAGTTTTTTTCTTTTTTTTAATCTCATGACATTGCATCGGAAATGCAGACAACCTACCCTTTCAAAATCCGTGAGAATATTTTTCTTTCAGAACAGCAGGAATGGGATATCTATCTAGAAAGAAAACTCTAAATGCACAGGATTTTCTTCTTCCCCACTTCCCCTTCCTCAACCAATCCCAAGGATTGACCTTCTGTAATATTTTTTCTGAATGATCAACATAGAAAGTAACTTCAGAGAAATGACATTGTGCCCTTTCAGGTAATTAATTTTGTGGGCAACAGGGTACCTCGCAGAGAAAGACTGTGAGCCTGTTGGACAAGAAAATGGCTTGGGAAGTTTCAGAGACAACACTTTAAAAGTAAGAGACTTCGAAAAACAATTTAAACAAGAAATGTAAGATTGTGGTCTTTCAGCTATTTGTTAAAATAAACAAAATGCTTGGGAGTCTTGAGCATCGACTACCTGAAGTCCACCAAAAGTTCTGTATCACTGCAATTGAACAGGGAAGAAGTTTCACATAAGCATAGCACACAGGTGTTTGGTTTATAGAGCACCAGGGAATTTCCCACATCCCCAAACAGCTTCCTATCCCCAGTATTCCCTATTGGAAGGTGTATTTTACTGTTAGCGATCTACTAAAGATGTGCAAGGCTTCTACAGCAATACTTGTAAATCCAAACACTCCTTGGAAGTAAACAATTCTTTTTACTCTATCAAAATGTGGAGTTCCCTCTATTGGCAAAGTAGGGAACAGCATCTGAACTTCAAAAAGGCAGACAGATTCACAGCAGGCAGTGAACACAGAACCGAAAAGGCCTTTAGGAATGTCTGGTTAACACGAGTCACAGAGCAAACAAAGAGAAGGAACGCGGTGATGCTATGGACTCAGAGGTGTACCTCAGAGATCAGGTGGGCCCACAATGGCAAGAAGTGGTCTTAGCGGCACTGGCTGGTGCCTGGATTTGGAGAGTGGGGTGCCGATACAAATTCGCAGCCTTCAGGAGCATAAGGGCAGGACCCTGTGAAAAGAGCCAGGGTGTTAATCAGAGAATCAGATTAATGAAGACCAAGGCTGGATTGACACAGAAAGCAAAAGATTGGAAAGAGAATTTTAAATGAAGAAACAATAAGAAAAGAAAGCTGTAAAGAAGTCTTCTAGCCTGTGTTTTTTTGTAGGTTCGCAACCCTTTTATTCTCCAGAGCCCTCTACACGCCTAAAAATTATTGGAGATCTCAAAAGGCTTTTATTTATGTGGCTATATATATTGGTATTTGCCATAACAGAAATTAAAATTTAAGAAAAGTAAAACTTAACTCATTTTAAAAATAAATAATCTACCCAATTCAAGTTAACATAACTTATTTTTATGAGAAATGAGCATATTTTTGAAAGCAATAATATATAGTGAGAAGACTGACATTGATTTACATTTTGAAAGTCTCTTTAATGTCTAGCTTAACAGAATATACCCGGATTTGCATATCTGTGAATTCAGTCTGGTTACAGCATATTTTTATATTGAAGAACATGAAGAAACTCTGGTCACACAAAGGCCTCAATTTGGAAAAGGGAAGAACACTGTGATATTCTTTTCAGATAACTGTGCATACTCATCTTTGATACTGCACCAAAGCTCAAGAAGTGGTATTTCCTTAGAACTTAACTGCAGTGTAGAATCTGAAACCAGATAAATAATGTTACATTAAAATCCATTCATCTATCTTGTACTTAAAATAGATGTTTTACCAGTGTGATTTTGTAATATTACACATCGGTCATTTGGAAAATATTAGTGCAATGAATAGTGTGGTCTTTCCCATATTGACACATTTCATTACACAATATTCCAAAATCACATGTGATAAGATCACCACTGATTTCATTAGAAAACTATTCTTATGGTCAGATGCTGTCAGGCCAATGGTGGCAGATTTTCATTTTCTAAAATTCTAAATTCTGCTTGAAAGTTCAAATTTTATCATTGACAACAGATGCCATCAGTTGTTTTCCTTGACATGACGACAGGCTCACTTGGTTGATTCTAGAGAAAACACTGCCAAACACCCAGTCCTGAAGAACCATAGGCTGGCCCTCAGTTGTTTCTCTCGGGTAAAAATGGTATTCCTAAGGATGTTAGCTCCTGGACAAGATGGAGTCACAGGAACTGGATTTACCCAGCGACCTGATTTTAAAAATGGGCAGAGTATATAAAACGAGAGTTTTCAAGACATTGGAACAGATCCCTGAGAGATGGAAACCAAATGATGTGCCTCAGTAATTGCTCTAGTTTACGACCTTAGAGAGTTTCCAGGTCATGGTGCAGGGAGGGGAAACCAAGAGTCTGTGAGATGAGCCAAGTTGAGGAGATGGAGCTGAGAGTTCAGGCAGAACGATGTGGCTCCAGTTAGTAGGACAGAGTACAGGAAAGGAGATAATTGAGCAGAGAAACTGGAGATCTGTAGAGAACTCAAGAATACTCCACTACTTAATGATCAGTGCATGTAGCAAAACCTACCTAAGGTCAGGGAAAGAATCACCCTGAGTGATAATTCGCGTATGTGTCATTCTTGTATATGTCTTTTGGGGAGTATTAAATAAACGTTTTTGTTGAGTAAATGCCTAGGGGTAAATAGATACTCTATGTAATGTTCATCTTTAGTAGATGTACCAATTTATACTCCTACCAATGGTTCCCATTTTTCTACATCCTCTTGAACACTTGTGTTGTCTATCATTTTTATTTTAGTCATTCTGTTGGGTGTATGTTAACTCATTCAGTGTTAATTTGCATTTCCCTGAATGGAATCAAGTTCCTTTTTATATGTTCACTGGCTTTATTCTTGTAACTGTTATTGTATAACTAATCATTAACATAACTTTGTAACAAGAACAATTTCTTCTTTTATTGACTGAGGACATTTTTCTCCTTAGAAATATCATATTCAGTTATCAAAGCTTACAGGAAATTTTCTGTGAGTTGTTTGACTACTTTGGGAAAAGTCCACTGGAAGCCTGAAATTTAGGAAAAACTATTTAGTAAGTAGTTTGAAAAATCTTCATTGATTGCACTAGCTGGAAATACATTACCAAGCTGAGCCAGTTGGCTCAAGCTTTAATTAGCCAGTGGGTGATGATCAGATCTCAGAAAGGGCTGAAGAGCAAAGTCTTCCCTTCATGAGCTTGCGGGAGAGGTTTGCTATTTTCAGTTTTGATGTTAGACCCACTTACCTCACCAAGCGAGACACTTGGATAAATGGGGTAGAGGATGCTATCACATGACACTGGTAAATTTTCTTTCAACAAAATTAGAATAAATTGATAGATCTCTGTCAACTTTAGAAATAACTTTGCTTTGTAAATAAAAATAAGACTATATTGAAGGGGGCATCTGGTGGTACAAAAATAGACCGCACATGGCCCAGGGAAAATTAGCTATCATGAAAGGGTTTGCTAATTATTTTTCCTTTGATGCTGTCATTCCTGAAATACCTCTACCACCTGAAGCATTATGCTTAGCTTTTCTCAAATCACTTGATTTAAATGTTTAAAAAAATTGTAGTGGGTGTCTAAACATGCCAGCAGCATAATCTCAATTAACACAGAGTCTGTAAGTCACAGAAGCCCTGAAAAAGATGTTAATGGGTATCGTTAGACAATTTACCTCCTGCCTTAGGTAAAAGCAGGGCCTGTGAAACCTCCCAGATAAAACAAAATATCGCAGAGTAAATAGATCTGAAATAGCTCCTTGGCCCCAATGCTTCCGCCTCCTACATTTTGTACTATTCACTTTGATGAGACCCATAATTTTTCCTTGTGATTCTCATGCCACTCATTTTGAGAGAACATCACAATAACTCATGAGTTGGATGACAAAGGCGATGGTTTGAAAGGTGGAAAGGACTCTTTGTCTGGATTTTATCTCTTTAGTAAAAACACAATGGGACAAATCATCTGTTCAGTTTCGAATTTTAAGCCTATGTATCATCTCTGCGTTTCCATTTTTCTACTTGAGTAAATAAGATCAGCGGTGATTCAAGGAACAGGCATCTCAAGCACTGTTGGTGACAGGGAAGCCAGCTGATGGGTTAGCTGTAGATTCAGTTGCTTAAGCACCAACTTATTGTGGTTTTATAGCAAAAAAAGAAAAAAACCCAACAATATTTGTGTGTGTTAACTAAACAGTCTGCCTGCATTAAACATCTTTTCTTCCCAATGATTATAGAAGTTAAATATATTATTTCTATATTTCAGATTAGAAAACTGAGGTTTAAAAAGTTTACATCCCTTTCCTTTTGCCTCTTAAACACGCATTTGATGTCCGTTCTGCTTGTCCCTTGCTTCTACCCTGCCTTCCAAAGTAATTGTTTCCCAAATTCTATTGTCTTTTTTCCTCCTACAGTCTCTGTGGAAAATTTGACTTACATTATGGTTTCCTATAAGTTTGGGTAATGAGATAGAAAATACTAAATACATCATTACATGTAGAAGCCAATGACAGATGAAGGAATACTTCATTAAGGATCTTAAACATTTTGCTTGTATTTTTATAAAATTTTAAATTAAAAATGAAATGGAAAATAATCACAACACAGTATTTCATTAGTCAGTTCTGTGGAATCATCACTTCTTGTGCCTTTTGAGAGAAAAAAGTTATATCTTATATTCATTCATGTCCTGAGAAGTCAGAGCAATTGGCCTAGAGCAGGCACTCAGTAAGTTTTCAAAAAATAAAATAATACTAATATTTTATTAGTATAAGAATCCCTATCAGCTTCATGGACGTCTTTAAAAATTCCTAATAGATATGAATATAAACTCTGCTTACTACTAACAAGAGTGTATATTTATATATTATGCTTCTGTTTTTCTTCTTCAGTCTAATCCTTAATATATATAGTCTGCATATCATTCCTCTGAGCCATTTTTGGCCATCAAGAGATATGCATAAAGTCATAGTGACATGCTTGTATTCTTGGAATTTTGGACACTTTCAGATGAACATTATGATGATTTCGAGGTTTATTAAAGAGATCTAATTTGTCATGGTAAGACGTGTTTGAAGTTCCTTGTCTTCCATGAAAATACAAGTTTCGTATTTATCCTTGATTCCTGGTGATGAACCAACAACATTTTAAAATATTTTTATACCCATGAAATATAATAAGATCTGTGTTTGAGAAAAACACTGAAAACAGTATGTAAGGGAAAGACAAAATGAAGAGAAGGAAAAGGAGAGGTAGGGCATCAATTAACAAACTTCTTTAGTAATCAGGTGAGAGATTGACTCCCAAATAAGACGGCAAGGATGAAGAGAAAAGGGCATATGGGAAAGACATTAAAAATACAGAATTAGAAGAACTTGATACCTAGTTGGACTTGCAGAGTTGGGGAGTAGGAGAAGTTTAAAATGTATTGATCAGGAGGATAAATAGAAGGCCTTACACCAAGTTTCCCAGGTGTGTACCTGGATGAAGAATCATTAGGAGAACTGCAAGCCTGCTGGTTTCTTTCCTTCCTTTTCTCCTTCCTTTCTAACATATTTACTGAGTGCCTTTTTCATTCCAGCCATTTTTCTAAGCTTTGGGACTACACAGTGGACAGAACTTCAGTTCTTGCTCTCATGGCACTGTATTAAGGAGACCGAGGATGAATAAACAAGTCAATACAGAGTGTGTAATGTGCTATGGAGAAGACACATAGCAGGATAAGCTCTTCCACTTTGATTTGGGATGGAGTAACTGGTATCAAACCAATTCTCCCATCATGAATACATGTTCATGTTAAAGGGGAATTGAAAAAAAAAACATAAAAAAGACAAAACTATTTGAAGACATCAGAAAATATTCAAGGTAACTCTGACTTCATAAATAAGATTCCAGAGGGAAGAGATAACACACTGATGTGATCCTGCCATACTGTGCACAATTTCCACTTCGAGGCATCCTTTTGAGGCATTTACTGACTCCAAAGTTAAGCACATGTGGGGCAGTTTTCTAAGATGCCACGCTGAAGCAGTGATAAGGGGCTACAAAGCTAAGAGGAGATTTTTGTACTATCAAAAAAAAAGTGAATCTGTCAAGGAAGTTAGACTGATAAAGGATTAGGCCATTAGGATAGGAGTAATTGGTTGAGTTAGTGAATTGTGTGTGGTAGTGTTATGTTCCAGTTTTTCTTTTCTTTCTGACTATTTTTTGGTGTTTTTTACATACCCCAATTTTTCATTCTGATTTTCTCTTTTTTTTTTCATTTTTTTCATTTTTTTTCATTTTTTTCATTTTTTCATTTTTTTTTATAAATAAGACTTTATTCTTCTAGTGCAGCTTCAGGTTCACAGAAGAATTAAGCAGAAAATACAGAGTTTGCATACAGCCCTCCTCACCCACACATATATACTCCTCTACCCTCAACATCCTTCATCACTGTGGCATATTTGGTACAATCAATGAACCAACATGGGCACATTATTATCAACCAAAGTCCATAGTATACGTTAGGGTTCACTCTTGATGTTGAACATTCTATGGGTTTTGACAAATGCATAATGACATGTAGCCACCACTATAGTATCATACAGATTAATTTCATTGCTCTAAAAATCTCTTGTGCTGCATCTATTCCTCCCTCCCTCCCTCCCTCTCCCCAAACCCCTAGAAACCATGATCTTTCTATTGTTTCTGTAGCTGTGCCTTTTCCAGAATGTCTTTTGGTTGGGATTGTACAGTTTGTAGCCTTTTCAGACTGGCTTCTTTCATTTAGTAATATGTCTTTTAAGTTTCTTCCATGTCTTTCATGGCTTCATAGATCTTTTTCTTTACTGCACATATATTTTTTAATTTACATATATGTACTGTTCATTGTTTCTAAGAATTTTTATAGCTTTAGCTTTTTAAACTTACATAGTCATCAAAGGAATAAAGCCAACCACAAAATAAGAATTAATTCAAAAAGATACACACACCCTGTTATTAACAGCAACATTATTTATAATTGCCAAGATATGGAAGCATCCTTAGTGCACATCAATAGTTGAATAGATAATGAAGATGCAGCATATATATATAATGGAATACAACTCACCCATAAAAAAGAACAGTATTTTGCCATTTGCGGCCCTTTAGTCATTCTTTTTTTCTTCACTTCAAAAACCAGAATTTTGTAGCTGACAGAGACATTTCCATTACATCAAAATCAACAAAATACCTAGAAATAAACTTAACCAAGGAGGTTACCTATACTCCAAAAACTGAAATGACACAAAGAAATGGAAAGATTTCTTGTGTCCTTGTATTGGAAGAATCAACACTATCAAAATGGCCACACTACCCAAAGCAATCCACAGATCCAATGCAAATCATTCTGATTTTCTCTTTTATTTTTAAAAGTTACTTTGTATAGATGCTGGGAATTTTATGTGTTAATTTGTTTATTATTAGCTGCATCAGATTTCCCTGCATAAGAAATAAAAGGTCATTCTACAGACTGAGAAAGATGGGTTTGAACTGAAGCAATGTACTTAAGTGGTTTCTTAATTCAAGAGAGCTATTGGATGTGAAGTGCAAATTCTTTAATAAAGGGTGCCTTTGGGAAGAGTCTTTCTTCCTCTGATTCTTTGATAATATTGTGTTTCTGAAAGCCATTAACTTTATTTAAAAAACAAAAAAATTAAATGTTTCCTTCTTCCTCTTTGCCACCAAGCCTCGAGGAAGTGTTGTCTCAACCAAACTGTCATTCTTTTTCCCCAGAAGCAGTTCCTTCCAAAGAGTGCTCTGCTGGTCCTGGCACTTTCTAAAAAGCCCCTTTTCTCACCTATTGTCAGTGCTCTGATCTACCAGACTTCAGATCTTTTCTCAGAATTCATCCATTCAAGACACAACCCTGCTTTTCTGGGGCTCAATCATCATCGCTATCATCTCTGTGTTACTATGACTAGGACTCTGTGCCTTCTTCTTCTGCAAAATCCTTGTCTGACCCTCTGCCCTAGACAGATGTTTACTTACATTTAGATGATGTTTACTTACATGTAAATCACAATGTTCAAAAATTCCTGGCTCCCTGCTCTTGTCATAGGTTGTGGGTGATTCCATTTGTTCTTTTAGCTCATACAAATGTTTTTGGGAGAAGCACATGTAGGAGAATTTGAAGTTAGGTGGCCACAATTAGCCTACAGGAAACCAGAGCTCTGTTTTTCTTTAAGTGCTGATGTTTGAAGTTCAGAAGACTGGAAACTCACCTAGAAAATCCTCAAATTACATAAATCATTATTTTGGCATTCATGTTTTACATTATACTTCTATATTTTGCTAAAAAAGTTCTGTCTGAGGTTGAAATTGAATATTTTTTTCCCAGCAGTCTTCCATACCTAGATTTGGTTCCTTACCACCAGTTAATTTGGCAGTAATCTTCATAGTTCACTTTTGATAATCATCTTTATTTGAGGACAAGTGAATTCACTGCTTTAAAAAAAAAATCTAATCTCAGATATCAGACAGATGGAGAAGGGTTTTAGAGGAGAAATTTCACTCCACTTACCTTCTGTGTATTGTTAAGTTTTGCCTTGTATGCTATCAATGATTTATTTTTAACTTGCAGTTTCCTTACTGAGAGCTGTTGGTACAAATGTCATTTCTGACCTTTGGAGATTATTATTTTTTGTTTTGTTTTGTTTTCCCTCAATATCTTTTTAACTTGTGTGGAAGAATTCTACTAGTCACACAGGGGCATTTGACTCAGTTTAGCCATCAAAATATCACAGTAAGGTTACTTAAAAAATAAATCTTCTGCATAACTCTTTTATAGAAAAGGTTAAAAACATTTTTATATTTTACAAAAAAATCATCAATAATTTCTATAGGAGACAGCCGTTTATTCCACAGTGATATACATATATGGCTCCTTATATTAAAATCTTAAATTTTTTTCCATCTTAAAGATAATTAAGAGGGATGAATAATTCTAAGTTCTGCAAATGTTTAATAAAATAAGTGTTTTATAAAATATGGGATATTTAATCTCATGATTTTATTTTTTCCAAGTTTATAATGATAAAGTTTATTCATTATTTCAGACTATTGTAATATTCTCTATCTTTTGAAAAGTATATTAAGCAACTACTGCCAGACCTTGTTGTAGGTGCATGGAGTATAGGAGCAAATAATGCAGAGGAGACCCTAGTTCTCAAGAGGGAAACGGAGATTAGATAAACAAGTAAGCGGATTGACAGACAGATAAACTAAAGCACATCAGACAATGGTGAATGTTTTGTTTAAGGATTAAACAGACCCACAGACATAGTAAACAAACTAATTGTTACCAATGGGGGTGGGGGGAAAGGAGTGGGAAAGGATAAACTGGGAGTACAAGATTTGCAAATATTACCTACTATATATAAAATAAACAACAAGTTTCTTCTGTATAGGACAGGAAACTATATTTAATATCTTGTAGTAACCTATAACAAAAAAGAATATGAAAACAAATATATATATGTATATGTATGACTAAAATATTATGCTGTACACCAGAAATTGACACGTAAAATGATTATACTTCAATTAAAAAATACAAACATATTATGACCCCCCCACCAAAAAAAAAAAAAGAATTAAAGTAAGATGTAATGTGAGAACTCATGGCTAGTTTAAATTGGATGGATTAGGTGAAGAACATTCTGGGGATAGGAAACAGTTTAAATAAATAATTTGAGAATCCAATCTAAAATACTTCATGGACTGAATCATTTGTCAATGGAAAACTGAGTTGGTTCTTTCAATTCTTTTGATTACGAGCTCTCCTATACTGAGTAGAAATCTGAGAATGCAGTTTCCAGAAACCCCAGTCCGCTTGAAAGAAACACTTCCCTAAGGATAACTTTTCAGCACTAGACGCTGGGAAACTTTAGTTTGATGAGAAGTGCTAGGGTAAGGAAAATCTGGTGTCTGCCTTTGCAGCCTTCCAGACGGTTCCTGGAGGCTCTTAATATGCAATGAAGGTATCTGTTTGCATGCAGATATTAAGGTCTTCTAAAGTACCTTGTCTTCTTCTCCATGAAGCAACGTGTAAAATTATCTGCCACAGAAAGGAAAGAAAAACCCTCTTCCTCAAATAAAGCCCAAATATACATGATTAAATCTGTGTGTGAGAGTGTGCATACGTTACAAATTCTAATCAAGAAGAATTATAGAATTCTGTGTGATAACAGATAATTGTATCCTTGCCATTAGCTGTTCCCTTTGCCTGTACACTGTTCCCAGAAGTCTAAGCAGCTAACGCCTTTCCCTTCTTCAGAATTTGTTACTCTACTTAAAATTGTTACCTGTCCTCCCCCTTAAAACTCCATGTGGTTGATTCCCTATTCCTTATCTCTTATTCATTGGTCTTATGAAAGCAATATTATATAAGCTATGGAAGAGCATGCAAAGGTGTGGACATGATGCTGGCTACCAAAGGTTGTCAGAGTTAGCACAAGATGAAATTTCGTTTGAAGGGCGCGGTGGCAGGAACTCTTCCGTGCTCTGTCGAAGAAAATTTCTTAGAACTCCGTGAATGACTATACTAAGCAAAAGTTCCCCTAAGTATAAAGGAAAAAGTTGCTTCTCTTTCCTAAGCTTGATATTATTCAGAAAGAAATGTATAGTTGTGCACTTAAACTGAAGAAGAAAAAGAATTCTTTTTGATCATTAAGGTCATCCTTTGAGTGCATTTTGAAGATGATTCAGGAACTTTTGGAAGATGTAAACAGATATTGAATAAAATACAGTCTCTTTGAAGCCAATTAAGAAAATGGGGGACAGCAAGGAAATACAAATGTGCATTAAAAATAGAAATGTCACATGTAAAATATTCAAAAGATTTTGTAAAAAATTAAATTCCATTTCAATTTTGTCCCGCCTAGTTTTTACAATTCAATGCTTAAGAAAACTTCATAGTGAGAGAACTTGTTCTTCAAACCTTTATGTAGTATACTAGCAAAAAAAAAAAAACAAAAACAAAAACAAAAAAAAACTGAGAAAAATCTGTATATACCTGTATGTATATTTTCCTTTTTTGTGATTTCAGGATGCATAGTTGTGTTCCTTTTTGCATTTTTTCTATATATTCAGCTCTTCACTCTACTATTGCATCTCTCAAAATGAAATTAATCCACTTAAATATTTAGAATAGTGTGTGCTACAGTGTTCATTGTAGAAATCAAGACATTTCAACATGAATCTGATTTTGAGAGATTGTACTGCTAAGGGAGAGAACTGTCTATAAACCCACTAGCTCATAGTATGGAGTATATATGAAACAGGAAGAGTGTGAAGGCTCCGTTATTGTAATGGAAAGAACAGTGAAAAAAGGAAGGAAAAACAATGGCTCCAATTTCGTCCTACCTTGGCCTTCTGTGAACTTCAGCCAATAGTGAATTGACTCTTTCCTGAAAGGGTGAGGGCTGCTGCTCGATGCCTAGAATGTCGACCATTCACGAATCCAGTGGAAACTCCTGGAGGCGGCATATAGTAAATATTGCTACATTCTTTACAGAGGTCATTCACAATTATTTTTTCGTTCTATTATATTTTTAAAAATTTTCAAATTCCTAGATAGGTTTTTACATATAGAATTTTAAATGTCTAACTTAGTCAATTTTGGTTGAATAGAAAGCATTCATCTCAGGAGCCTTATGCAATCAATGGCATCTGAGTCTTGGTGGAGAAAGTACTTAATAACAATGCCCAGATGAATTACAGTCTATTTAAGTGGAAAGACATACTTCTGAGCTGGACAGACATAAGACAACAGGAGGCAAATACACAGTGCTGCCTTCCAGCTTGCCGCTGTGTGTCTTCAATAAGGAGCAAATGCCTCAGAAGAATCAAACAATCCTCTGAAATCTGGCCTTCATAACAAAGAAAGTATAAATGACAACAAATGCCAGGCATGATTGATATGGTTTCTTATTCTTTTCTGTATCAGTCGCAAAGATCTGGCTTATTTTTAGGAATGGGTTGGTTTAGATAAAGAAAGAATAACTATTTGGCAGACTATCTTAAGAATTTTTTAAATGCTCATTCTCACTGCCTAGTAATTTTACTTCCGTAAAATAATACAAAATTCAGGCAATGATTTCTACAGAAAGATATTAATTGAAATTTTAAGTATGAGAAAACACAAACTTGACTACATATTATACGGTACTATACATAGCTATATAGAGATTACAATGCATAGATAGATGTACGTAAAGACAGCAGATCTACATGTATCTGGAGCTATAGCTAGTAGAGGGACCACACACAATCACTATACTTCTAGACTAACGTATACTGTGAATTATTATTCATACTATGATGTAGACTGTGTAATTATTTATGTTTCAACACTTCTCTTACCCTTGTTTATTTCTCTGTAATAATCTAATCTTTCTGACGAGATCCTACCATGCTAGGCATTAGGGTATAAATAACTTAAATTTAACCATTTCCAATTACTACTATTTCTTTTTCTCCCAGTTTAAGTAATTTCCTTCAGTTTAAAACAGGGTCTTTCAGACAAATATGTAGTCAACACAAAGCTTCCTTCACCATCAGGTTATTTCTCTATTCTGTTTCTTCCTGCTTAAGATGGTATTTGGAATTAAGGGAAAGTTTATTGTCCCAGAGAGTTGGGGCAGGGGGCAGGGTTTTTGCTGGTTTTAGTGGCGGGGCAGCTGGTGGCTGGTTGGTACTCAGCAAGGTGTGGTTGGGCCATCCCTGTTAGGCGCTTCCTGCTGGAGGCTGCCCTGGTGCCCCGGGGGCAGAGTAGCCTGTGCGGTGCGCAGTTTAGGCAGGGCTCTGGGGGGCACAGCAGATTTACTTACCTTCCCACTCGTGTCACAGACACCTGGTTTCAGTTAGTCTCCAGCCCAGTAACGTATTCAGTAGAATTTAGCTATGGGATGATTTCTCCCATGTAATACTGATCCCCGAATCTTTCTGGAAATTTCCCCAGCCATCTATTCTGGTCTTTCTCAATGCCCTTGGGAGGCTGGAAGAACATATAGAACTTCTGAGCTTTTCTTACCAAACAGTGAATAGAAGGTGTTTGGGGATTGCTGCAGACTCAGTAATCCGCGTCCTCTCCTCTGCTACTGCTGAGCTGTCTGCTGCCACCCTCATACTGGTGAGGTCATCATGACTGGCTGTCTCCACCCAAAGTTCTAAACTGGAAGTGGGTGGAAATGCTTCTGCTTCTCTTCTCTTCTCTCCAGAACTGTTCATATGAGAAGCTCAGGACCCAAATGTCGGGATATTTGCTTCCCCTATTTCTGCCTTTCTTTTCCTTTCTACAATCCACGGTGTCCAGAAGGGGCAGGATTCCTCCTTCCATTGTTAGGATTCATCTCCTTTACTATTCTGTATCTTCTCCACCCCTGATTTTACTAAACTAGATGGTCAAGACTACCAAACCTGTGTAGAAAATCTTATTCTATCTCGTCAAAACATTCATGTAACAATTGTTATGTTAGGAGGTAAAAGAAACAAATAAACAAAATGCCAAATTTGATCATCAAAGCTGAGAAATTACTTTTTCTTCTAGATGGATTATATTCTCTCCCAGAGCAATAAAAACAGTAACATTTTGGAGAAGATCAGAGAGGCTTAAATGGTTAAGAAATGGTTATTATCTGTTGAAAATCACTGAGAGATATGGAGAAAGTAAAGAGGTTTTAAAAAGAAATGTGAGCAAGGACAAAAAGAAAAGTGATGAAGATCTGGAAGTACAGCAGAGCGAGAGAAGAGACCACACATTTCATTATACATTTCACTTTTCTTTCAGCTTAGTCAAATGAGCTCTAACTAATAGTAATGACTAGCCGACCATAATTTATTATGTGTGAAAATATGTGGCAATTAGTCATTCATATAAAATATAAGCAGAGCTAAACATTTCAGGATAAAAGTGAGTTCGTCTTTGGGTGAAGTGCTTAGGACAAAAACTTTGGTGATTAAGCGTTAAAACTACAGCACTCTCATGGGTTCTATCTTGTTCACCATTGGTGACCATGTAATTCCAGTTTGCAGAGGGAACTGGGGAGGCAGTTTGGTTGGAAAGGGAAAGGGAAGTAGGAGAAAAGTAACAAAATTGTTTTCTTAGTATGGTGCATAGAAGCCTGAGAATTTCACATGTCAGAGAATGGTGGTGACAGAGTTGGTGATGGTGACTGAAGACATTCTGACCCCTTCCTAGATTTCACCAATTTTCCTGATGGCCAGTAGCTTCCTGAGGACAGCGAACTGGCCCAGATATAAGTGACTTGGAATACAATGCAATTTGAGTAACATTTTGGGGGTTTCCACTGACATAAAGATAGCCAATTTTTCAGATCTTCTGCACAAAAGACGAGATACATGATGTATCTATATGTCATATCTACAAGGAGAAAAAAAAGAAGAGAATTAGAAAATATTTTTGAAAGTTCCAATTGTGAAAAATACAAAACTAGTACTTTCAGGCATTGTAAATGATTTCTAATCATATATGCATAAATTCTATTTAATCTACTGTATATTTATATATATATTCTATTTTATCTACTATTTTTGAACAGGTGAGTTAAAATCTATACTTTTGTGGATTTTTTAAATCTTTACAATTCTATCAGTTTCAATTTATATATTTTGAAGATGTGGTTGAGTGGTTTTTAAAAAAATCATAGTGTAGCATCCCCTTTTGTTTCTTTTAGTGTATTTTTTCCTTAAACTACTATTATCTGATAGTCATGTTATTCTGTTTAGTGTTTTCCAGCTGTATCTTTTACAGTTATCTTGTTTTAAATCTGTCTTTTTGCTGTAGATGTACTTCTCATAGATGGAACATACTCTTTTATTTTTAATCCAAATCGATATTATCTACATTTAAAACTTAATCTATCTATCTTTATTGTTATCACTGACATATTTGAACTTATTTATGTCATCTTAGTTTTTGGTTTACCCTTTTCTTTACTCTCGTGTTTTTTCTTTACTCTATCGAAACGTGAAAGTTTTTACAAATTCTCTTTAAAGATTATCCTTGAATTTTTATAAACATCTTTGTAATTGCCCCCTAAATCTCTCATAGAAATTTAAATTGCCCTGCCATGCTCTTTTCCCCTGGCGTGCTTAAAAGATTATACATTGTCAACTGACTATAACTCAAATAATAAAATAAAGTTATACATGTGCGTAAGCACAATGGTAGAAAACTCCCTCATCACTTCCCCAAAACTGTGTAAAAGCATGGAAAAATGTTTGTTGTTCAATGCTAAACAAGTAGCAATACCCAAAAGTTGTGCCTCACAGGTGAAATTATGTAATACGATGTTCTCACAAAGTATCAAGCTTCTTACTTGGTCTTTCATTGTCCATCTCCAGCCTGTTATATACTGCATTTTATTCTTCTTGATGAAACAGTGGGTGAAAACTTGCAAAACAGACTGAGTGAAATAAGCCAGAGTGTTACCAAAGCATCAGTTCTCACAAAGGTTTGCTTAGGTAAGATACAGACAGTTAAATGGTGTAATTATTATCGTAAATTTAATACTCCATTGTCCTCCTGCCAATGTAATGATTGTTGGAATAATTAGAAGTTTCCTAAGTGGATGTTCACTGCCAAGGTAAGGAGCTTAGATTCATGATCAGCTTTTAAATTTTAACTACCTCATTTCTTTGAACAAGTGTTTCTTACCTGTTTGTATAAAAAGAACTTATGAAAGGTATACAAAAAGCAATGAAGAGGATGAAGTTACACCATACATAATTATATGCATGCAAGAGCCTCCGAAATTACTGATGCAGCAAGGATAAAACATAATTTTAAAAGTTCTTGTAGGAACATATGGTTAACAGTTTGCAGAAATTGCAGAACATCATAAGCATATGGGTTTATCCCATATGATCTGAAGCAATTTTAGGGGCAGAGAATATCATATCAAAGAGTATGCTCTTTTAAGTGTCAAAATAGAGCAATGTTAAATATTTTTGGCCTGAATTCCATGGTGGTGGTGGTATGTGTGTGTGTGAGTATGTTAAAGAGAAAGAGACTGTAAAAATAACTGATGACTTAATTAAAATATATTCCTTATAAATATTTAATTGGACTCTGAGGAAGTGATCATGTCAAACTCATTGGCAGTTAAAGGACCACGGTTTAGATTTCAGTGTCCTTAACATTTCTCCATTGAAAGAGGCCAGTAATGCAGAGCAAGAATGATGACTCATTAAAACATATTTTGAATTTTTATTTAGATATTTCTTTAACACCTTAACTATTCAACGTTTAATTCACATTTCATTTTAGCTCATTAGTGTATATTTGATTTATTTGGACTAGTTTTCTTTTTTGTATCATCACATTTGTTATACATTCATTATTGAATAACATATTGTTCAAATGTTTTGATACCAAGCTCTTTGAGATTAATAGCATTTGGTTAAACTTGTCAAAAACCTCTTCTTTCAGACACCCAATTCTAGTTGTTACCTACCACACTGATGGTCTTAATATTTAGTGCAAAGAAAATTTTTTAAACACTGAATGTGTTAAAAAAAAAAAAAAACAAGTTTGGGTTTTTTTCTTTTTTTCAAATTAAGTGGTCTTTTCAAAAAATTGAGGCCCCCTGTGCTGGAGAATTAAAATCTGAGGAAGTCTTATGAGTCCTTATGGATACATTTGCCACAAGTTTTATCATTGTACTTAAGGCGATTCACATCAAAATCTTTCACAACTATTCCTCCAATTCTTGAGATTTGATTTCTGTTTCTATTCCTAGATCTCCATCTGCTTTCATTTAACATTTTTTCATAACCTGTCTAAAACAGTTATTTTTTTAAGTATCAAATCAACCCAAAGGATATTAGACCTAGAAGAACCTTTAGAAATATCATAGTCCAGTAGAATATTTTTCCACCCAAGTCATCTGAGGGATGTAAACACTTCTGTCAGCAATGGAGGCTCACTGGACTGTAATTGTCAATGGTACGTGATGCATGAGAGGGTGAGGAGAGGGGAGAGACTTTTGTCAGAATTTGCATGCAGAATGAGTCTGTACGGTTTTAAAAAGCCACCCAAGATATCTGATTATGCCCCCCTTCATTCTGTAAGTAAAACAACATAGGAACAAATAAATCCTGCTGTCTGGAGCAGAAATAGAATGACAGGCAAGGTTTTCTGACACCTAATCTAATGCCCTTTCTTCAACCATATTACCTTCACTTGAAATTCAAGTCCCATAACATTTAGATTTCTTTGCTTGCAAACAATATAAACTGACTTTGGGTAATTTCATTCCAAAAGAAAAACGTTTAAAGGACATAGGGTAGCTCATGGAACTGAAAGGAAAATGCAAGAATCAGGCTTCAGAGCAGCTCTGGGTACCGGCCCTCAGGCACAAAGAGACGTTCTTTCACTGGCCAGCATGAGTCAGATCAATGGCTCACATGTCATTCTACTCACAAGTTAAATTCATCCAACAACCTGGGGTCGTTTGCCCAGCCTTTGGCAGGAGTGGAGTGGGATATCTTGATCAGGAATCCTACCAAACTGAAGAAGAGTTGATCTCCTAAAGAAAAAGTAGGGTGTTGATAAAAAGGAAGGAAGAACCAGAGGTGGACAGCCAGAATAACACCTGTCCACTCCAGTACCGTCCTGAAAGAGGTCTCATTCCAGCAGAGTCTTCAAACCCTACTTTTTGGAGACAGTCAGTCTCTGCATGATTTCTGGATGCCTCCGCAGTGGTCATGAGCAAAGAGTCTCTTCCTCACCTCAGGCCATTCTCCCACTTGAATCCCCCTTCCCCTGAGCCTCTGCCAGATCAATGGGACTAAGCACACAGTGGAGGAGGTATTCCTGGAAAGAAGCTTTATAGAAAGGAATACAATAAGAGCGAACGAAAACTGAACAGAAAACATTTCGCACTGGAGAGGAAGAATTCATGGCAATTCATGCCAGTTCTTTTCTGTTTAGAACATTGAGCGTTGGAGCCAGTCTGCAGCCGATTAGAGGTAATGTCAAGGTTGCTGAGGAGCCCATCAACCCTAGAAAAAAGCCCGAATGTTCAAGGGCCAGGCCAGGGGACTAGACCACTGTCTCCTAGCTCTGCTGTTCTTCCGTGGGGCTGAGTGAAGGGAACAGAAACTGGAACTGGGTGGTGGGAGACTGAGTGGCAGTGGAGAGCTATTAGGGAGTGTGGTGCAAAGGCAGTTTTACATTTTGATTATGGGGTGTCCAGGTGGACGGTGGCACCGGAAGGAGCTGAAGGAGGTTGGGGCATGAGATGGTTCAGCAACTGGAAGCTGTCATGTCAAAGAGCCACTTTCTTGGTGTGTGGGACATAGCCGTGAGTGGCCACAGGGTGTGTGACCACAGGGGGGACTGTCACTGATCAGGGTTCAGGCGTGGGGTCTGGGTGTCGCTGATTCATGTGTGTGGCGAGGTGAAATAGGCAGAAGGTTGATAGGATGGGAGCAAAGTCTAAATTGAGAGGAAAAAGTCACTCCCTGAGGTTTAAGACAATATCAAACAAATATGAATATAAAAATGAGCGATGAGAATTGGTAAGTGATTGCCTTGAGCTGCACTTAGAGTCAAATTATATTGGAGCCCCAGCTAGAAAATGCATCTTACAGCTCTTTTCTGGGAGGGCTATATTCTTTTCCCTGCATTTATGATTGCACTCTGCTATGAAAAAACACACTTACTGAAGAGAATTTCAGCCCCCGAGCCTGATTGACTCAGTACTCCATTTTTTAAAAGCTATATAATGAAAGGAAAGTGACAGACCAGCTGCCTGGAATGTTAAAGGGTCAAGGCATTTGTGAGACTGCCAATTTTAGAGCCATATTCCACAGCAGGAGATGCAAAAGTATGCTTTTTTTTTTTTCATGTAAAGCATAGCGGTACCGTTTCATAGACTACCTTAGGATTTGCTACTATTGGAAACCAGGATAGTAACATGAGCTTGAAACGCTAAGTAGGAGCCAGCTAAGGAGAAAGCCAAATTGAAATAAGTGAAGAGCAACTAAAACCTCTGGGAAATCTTATCTAAACTCCAGGCTGCACAGCACTCTGACAAGCTTCCTAAGCTTCGCGGGTGACGCCAACCCCATCTGAGCGTCACCTCAGCCCACGTGCAGCCTGCTTGGCTGGACAGGGTGATTGCAACCATTAGAAGAGGAGGTTCCATTCCTCAACAGAGGGAATTTTTCCATCCTCCAAACATCTTGTAGGAACTCTTTTTATAGGTTGTTGGTTTGGTTTTTTTTATATCATTTTACCATTCTTTTCACAAAGTTCACTTTCTCTGGGAATAGAGTCACAATAAAAAAACCCCAAAGAAATCAATTTATATTTCCCACAACTCCTGAACATAAATCACATCCATAATGTTGTTGGTTTGCTTATTTTGTAACAAATCACTATATTTTAATAATAAGAATATAAACACATCCGGTAATGCTCTGAAATTGTAAATAAAAGCATTCTGAACAGTTTCCCCTAAGGAAATATGGGACAACTTATTCCAAAATAGAAATACCTTTGTCCAGGCTAAAGACATCCTGTGTGCAAACTCTCCCCATAGAAGTAACGCTCAGCTGTCTGATCCCCCAACATTATCCCTGACCTTCAGGCTTCCTGGCATCCCCGTATTTAGCTGCTCGGTTTTTGATCCCAGCAAGTCACTGGCACCCCTGTTGCTCAATGTGTTCTTCTTTTGGGTAATAGGAAGAATTCATGAAAACTAGAGCTGTTTTTAATAATGCTTTCTGAAACAAAAGCTGGGGTAGTAGTGGTCAGGTTTCATAAGAAAAAGTATTGAGGAAAATCCAACTTGTGGAACTGGACATCACCTAACATAGTCCCACATTGTCACGCTGTAATATCATCAGAAATGTTGGAAAGCTGTCTTCATTCTGTGCCAATAACAAATCTCCATTAAACAGAACACCAACTGTGGGCCTTCAGATTGCAGGCTGACTTCACTGAGGGTCTTATGTCCTGGAGTCATGCTTCCTTGTGGGAAGAAAGTGGTAACTCCCGTAGGGTCTGTAGACTGGGGGTTCTAGATTACCCCTTATGTTGGCAGTTACACTGAGGACCTCCCTCCCTAGGTGAGCAGGGTCAAGACAGCAAATTCAAGCTCTAGAGCTGAGAGTGGGTGGTGATGACACCTGGCTTTAGGGCACAGAGCAAAGTGGAACCAAAGTTCGAATTCTGGAGTAAGGCAGGCCCGAGAAGCAAGCGACCTGGTCGGGTCTGAAAAAAGAGGTCAAGAGTAAGAATGAGAATTAAATCAGCAGCTTTGCAATTAGGGGCAGAGAAACACAAACAGCTGGGCTTGGAGCTTGGAGATTTACCTGAGCACCAGAACTTAGGGCAGTAGCTCTCCATGGAGTGTCGATGGCAGAGCCTGTAGGCGGCAGAGGAGCTATTATGGGCTGTGGGAGGCTCAGCCGTGTAGAGAGCAGTCATAATCATCTCAGGTGCATTTTTAGAATCAAATAAGATGATGTACCTGACAGTACTTTGGAAAATGCAATGCAAATGGGAGGTGTCATTATTGTCATGAACATTATCATCATCACAGTCTAATGAGTCTATATGCTGGAAAAGAATGAAAAACAATAAGAACCTGATTCTTTATCCAACAATTTAGATGCTAAATATCAAGCATGGATATAACTGGAAGTAAGATGATTTAACTAATGTACATAAAACCTAAATTCTAAGAATGACATAAATGAACTTATTTACAAAACAGAGACAGACTCACAGGCATGAAAAACAAACTTATGGTTACCGGGGGGCAAGGGGATGGGGAGGGATAAATTGGAAGTTCGAGATTTGCAGATATGAATTACTATATATAAAACAGATAAACAACAAGGTCTTACTGTATAGCACTGGGAACTATATTCGATATCTTGTAATAACCTATAATGAAAAAGAATATGAAAAAGTAGCATATAAATGTATAACAGAATCACTATACTGTACAACAGAAACTACCACAACATGGTAAATTGGCTATACCAATTTAAAAAAATTTTTAAACGTATCTCATGTATATGTTTAGGGAAAATTTATATTAGTAGTAGAAGGCTAGAGCAGGTACTTCTGTGGACCTTACATGATCAAAAAATGCCAGAGTAAAATAGGTTGTCCTTCTGTGAACAACATAGGAAACCCTCATGTATCAGGAAAGATACTGGAATCTTTTTAAACTGTATGAAAGCCAACTTCATGGTCCAAGTGAAACCCTGCACATTGTCAGATCACATATTTTAACATATTGAATGTTCTCCATTTTTTTGATGTGTTCTGTCCTAACAAATGAAAGTGAAACTCCTTAAGGGCAGACCTTAAACTGCCCTGATCTTGCATGTTGGCAGAAAAGTGCTTAATACTCAGTAGGTATTTAGTGAGTACCTGGGGTTTATGGCAGAGGTGACAGTGTGGTGAGAGCAAGGCCCAGTTTTGACAAAGGACAGAGCCTAAGTGGAGTGAATGAGCAGAGTGAACAGGAAACAGGGGACAAATTAGGATACAGGGAGAGAAAGTGAATCCAATGAGGTCTTCGAAAAATGTTTTAAAAAAATAATTTTTTTTAGATTTGTAGAAAGCCATCATGTAACTTTCTAGAATGAGACACTAAAAAAAAATGCTGAAACAAAACAGAGACGGGGGGCAGTTAAGTGAACTGAGGGAAGGGTAGGATATTTTCAAAGGTAAGCAATCCAGCAAGGAGAAATTATTGGATGGACAAGGGGCTAAGGAGGAAAGCACTGTGCAGAGGAATTCGCCACTCAAATTGAACGTGCAGCTCAAGGACAGAGAAGAGCAAGAGAGTGAAGTGTGATATTTATGTAATAGGATGTTAAAACAGGACTCTCTCTGCCTTAGTTTTGACTAAAGTCTCAAAGAAGGAGGGAAAAACAGAGGTACTAAGTACCCCTTTAATATTTCAAAATATGATGATTGATCCTCTATGCAGGAATTAGAAGGAAAATAAAAGAGAAGACAAAAAAAATCTAGTGGTGTATAGGAGGCTGATGTCACAAAGAGGCCAGCCTGGTTCTGACATAATTTCTTCAGAAGAAGCTAATTGAGTGCCATGACATTCTTTGCCACTCCATCCTTCCCAGGGGTCAGGGCGGAAGGTACTTGTGCTTACCCCTCACATCGGCAGAGACAGATGGACTTCAAGAAAGCCACTTGGAAGGCTTACCTTGGAAATCTAGACTCTGTAAGCTTCAGAGACTGGTAGCAGACCCACATCTAAAAAAGCCAAAAGGCAGGATTGTGGCTGGCCAGCTGTCCAGGACAGCAGAGCAGGAAGGGCTGCACTGGGAGTGGCTGTACTTGTGCTGAAGGTGGAAATGTGGAAAGAGCTGGCTGGGAGTCATTTTGATCCTGCCCGAGAGGCTAACCTGGAGGAGTAATAGGACTCTAGCAGCATCCAGCCCAGACAGTACCAGTGCCAGATCATGGCAGTACACATCAGGTAACCCTTTCCTGGTTTTACCAGTCTTCTCTACTAGCCAATCCACTTTTAGGGAGAAGGGAGAGGCTACCTAGAGACAGATGGGGTAGGAGCAGTATAAGGAAGGAAAAAGGGGAGGAGACTGCCTGAACAACCCACCACCACACCCCTTTCCTCGCATAGACCCAGGAGAAGAATATAAGTGAGTCAGCCTAGTAGCGAGAAGTTTTTATCTGAAAAAACACTTGATTTTGTGGCCCTAAGGCCTTATAACTATGGCCAATGGATAAACATTACAGGGGCAATATTTTATCTCAGTATAAGGAAGGACATATATTTTTTAATTGAATATATTTGACATACAACATTGTGTAAATTTAAGGTATATGATATGCTAATTTGATACATTTATATATTGTAATATGATTGCCAGGGTAGCAATATTTAGCACTTCTATCATGTTACATAATTACCCTTTCTTTTTAGTGGATGGGAGAGCTAAGTTTCAGTCTCAGCACGGTTGATGATTGCAGTACAACACTGTCTATATTCATCACACTGTGCATTAGATCTCTGTGGCTTATTTTCTAGCTTGTTTTCTTGAGCAACATAAATCTCATCCCTCCACCCCTCATCCCTTGGTAGCCACCATTTTACTCTCTGTGTTTTAAGAGTTTGACTTTTTTAGATGCCACAGATTAGCGATATCATACAGTACTTGCCTTTCTCTCTCTGACTTATGTCACTTAGCATAAAGTGCTCAAGTTTCATCCATGTTGTCACAAATGGCAGGATATCCTCTTTTCTCATGGCTAAATAATATTCCATTGTGCTTACATAACACACACATATAGTGAATCTTTTTCTTAATGAAATACCGAATTTCAAAATCAGAATTCATGGAATTTCACCTCATGCGGAGTTCCTAGCATCCTGATAAGAGTATATTTCCAGAAAGGTCACAGGATCACACTGAGTACTTAGAGGATCCATTGGTGGAGAGGATTCAAGTGTAGGGTGGAAGTTAGACCACATGTCTTTGAGGTCTTCCTAATTTGTTTATTAAGATTCTATGAGTAAGATTCATAAGACTTTGATCCTGCTTTTCTTCAAGTGCTGGATTTAACTTTACAGGGCATGGTGGTAATTTCAAACTGCATAATAAAAATTTAAGTCTTCATTATATAAAGTTGTCATAAACCTTTAATGGCCCCCATGAATACTTATGAAAATAATTTGGCCTGCTCTTGGTGAGAAATTATGCTCTGAAATACAGTCAGATAGCTAAGTCTTCACAAAGTTTTCTCCCTGACTTCCAAGTACCTCCCTCCAGAAATTCTCTGTATTTAGCAGCACCATTTCATTGAAAGTGATCTTGTGTAGTGACCTTCAAAATGAGAATCATTTATCCCCGATGCACTGCATTGTTCTTACGCTATTCCTTCTTTACAGTCACTGTTGATTTCACCAACCTTAGTAAAACAGAAAATTGATAAGACATAAAGAGCAAACCCTGGCATTTGTCCCTATGTTTAAATTACCATAAAATCCCATATGTCTGATGAGGTGGAAGCAACTGATAGAGCAATGGTAGGGTTCAAAAAACCACCCCAGGGGCACCAGGCAGCCGAGGACCCCAGATGCCTTCCCTTCCTTCTGTTGCCTTAGCAACAGTCACAGGCAAATCTCCAGGCCTATTGTGAAAACACATTTCCCTGCATCCTCTAACTATGACAAGTACAACAGGATGCTCATTTATTTCAAATGACAGTTTCGACAGAAGTTATACGTTTCTCCCTGTTGATAGAGGCAATGGAGTGGATGAGAAATGAACAAGAATCTTAGCCTCCATCAGCTTGTTGAATTCCTCTGCAAATACACTGAGTTCTGATTATGTGTTGAACACAGTTCTGGGCTCTATGAGAGAGGCAAAATGGAAATCAGACATGATCCCTTATACTTTAAAATAATCTAATTAAGGGGTCAAAGTCAGTGTTCAAGAATAATGCTAAGAGTTATTGGAATTCAGTAGAGAAGAAAAATTAATTTAGTTTTTATCTGCAGAATCCGTTGACATGACAGGGATGTGATTTACCCACTCTTTTTTTTTTTTTACTCCCGTGAATGTACTTGTATTTGGTTCAATAAGCTTTTGTAAGATGCCTATGAAATTCCAGATACATCTATGAGATATTTGTCAGGAATGTGAATATATTATGTGTACTTTAATTTTCAAATATGCATGGATTCAAAATTATGTTTATTCTACGCACAATCTAAATAATATCGTGTGCCAGCATCGCCGAGGTAAGGATAAAATCTTTTGTTAGGCCAACATTCTACCTGTGAAGGTGTTTTTGGAGGTTACATCTTCTCCTTGCTCTGCTTATACTATTTGAGAAAGAACCAGAGTGTTTCAAGTCATACAGACATGAATTCAAATCCCAGCTGTACCACCTACTAATTGTATATTCTTGGTCAAAGCTTTTATCCTCTTTGAGTATTAATATAAAGTAACATACATAAAATGCTTGGCATATGTGGCTGAGTGATTTTTTTGTAGCTAGATGATGGTACATGGGTTTCACTGTATGATTGTTTATGTTTGAAATTTTCAGAGTAAAATACTTCTAAATGCTGGGCTTGTAAGTATTATATGTCCTAATGTGTTCCAAGCATCCTCACACCTCATCTCTGTCCTTTTCCAAATTTAACTGATTTTCTTTTACAATCTCCAACACATCTCCCTTCTGTACCAGTATTATAAAATTGATCATATTTTGTTAGCAAGTGTATTTGAACCGTTTCAAGTATTTATGGCTCAGGTCTTGGTATAATTAGATATTTAGCAAATATATTTTGATAATAACTGTTTCTATCTTTAAATCAATCAAGTCATTTTTTCCAGGAGCAGTAACAAAGGAAACTTGTCATATTTGGACTTTTCCTATATCAGTTAAAAATAAATGTCTTAAGAAATGTATATGATCATCATAGAAAGAGTTGGGCTCTTATATACTCATGAGACTTGAGTACTGAGCACTAACTAGTAAATAACGCTGCTCAAGTCACAGTAGCCCTTTCGGCTTCAGTTTCAGAATTAACGATCATTAGTAACTGAATTAATGATTCTGTTGCACACATTTTCATAAAGGAAATGTAAACAATTGTCAAGCCTCACCAGTTCATCAAACAGATTAAAATTCCACATCTCTCTCGTAGTTTCCTTTTTTCACTGCCATCTTTCCTGACTATGAAATTCAAATTGTGATATTATTGAAGTGATCTGGTCAGTGTCTGCTGGAGCTGTCTGAAATACAGTATTCATAACAAGAACCATTTTCAGTGGACCAACTTTTTGTCTAAAAAATTAGGGATGTGGCTAGCGAGAGTCAAATAACAGGTGCTACAAATGATGCCATTTTTAATTTCCTTTGTGGTCCTACCTCCGACGTCTTAACTTGTCCAAGCACATCTTGTCACCTAATCCAAGCCCTGAAAACTAGCTTCTCTGGTTCTCACCACTGACATCCTCATTCTCTGGGTTACTTGGGTTTGAAGACATGAAGTCAATGTGGACATTGTCCACAATTAATCCTTGTTAATTCTTCTTCCTGAATGTCCCTGACAGCTAATCCTTCATGTCCTCCATCACATCCATCTACCAATAATAACTTACTTTAGGTCTTTATTCCTTCGAATTTTAATATTCCAAAGGATTCCTTACTATCCTACTCCAATAAGTTCTTTACTAGCTGCTTCATCTTACAGTATTAATTTCATTATGTCAGTTACATGCTTTTCTATTGCCTGCAAGGATTAAATTCCAATTCCTAATGTGGTTCCCATTCACTTTCAAGACCTCCCACCACTCATCTTTAGGAATACCCAGACACACTATACTTGGCCATCTTTGCTTTGTTACATTGTCCGGGAAAGCTCTTGTTCCCCCATGTTTCCTTCCTGCTCCACGTTTACGAATCCTACCATTCCCAACCTAGTAGCACCTCATCCCCTGGGCCTTCTCTACAGGTCCAATTCCCATTGATCTCCCCTCTTTTGACTCTTTGTAGAGTTCTCAATCACCCTCATTTGGATATGTAATCTCATAATTGTTTTGTTTTCTAAGTGTATATGGGAGCAGTTATCCAAGACAACTCCCAATATCTACACCCTTGTAGATACTGGATCAGGGCTGGCCTTTGTGACCAACAGAGCAGATGTGACAGTGTGAGTTCCAGACTAGTTCACAAGAAGCATTATGACTTAGCCTTGCTCTCCTGGATCACTCACTTGGAAGAAGTGTCATAAGGACACTCACACAGCCACGTGGAGAGGAACCAATTTACCAGCATCAGCTTGCAAGCCATGTGTGAGAGCTACTTGCGAAACGGATCCTTCATCCAGAATCTAGATGCAATGAGCAGCCACATGAGAGGACTGAGCTGTAATGATCTAGCCAAGCCTCTTCCAGACTCCTGACTCACAGAAGTTGGGAAATATAATAAATGATTATTGTTTTTTAAGCCACTAAGTTTTCAGGTGATGATTTAAATAAGCAGGAAAATAACAGTATATAACTTACCTCCCAACTACATCGCAAGCTCCATCAGCATAGAACATTTGCTTGAAATTTTAAAATCCAAGCAATTATCTAGATACCATTCAACACGATAGCAAAATTAGATGCTGCATGTGGAATTAGAGAAAGGAACCATCATTTACTGAATGCTTACTAAGAGACGTTACATATGCGTGAGCTTTGTATACATTGAAATGGCTACATCCAGAGCTATGGAACAAGATGTTCTGCAAAGACAAAAACACTGTACCCAAGCTGTAAAGTTATGAAGTCAAGTTTTCTCTTTCTTTTATCATCATTTCCCGGACATGAGAGATTATGTGTGTGAGAGCATCTAATAAGCTACAAAGTGCTCTACAGACATGAGGCGCCATGGCTTGCATCAGTTGATTGTCCTATCAAGTTAAAGGGCTTGAATACTTCTACTCAGTGGCATTTATTTTGCTTCGCTAAGACTAGAATTAGACATGTCATTGTGATACAAACACCTCTGACTTCCTGAAAACCAGCGAAAGGGCAAGAGAAAGAAATGCTGTGGCTTGGATACTGCACTGTCTCTTTGGCTGTCATGTGCCCAGCAGGCATCTGTCAACAATCTTAACAGTCAAGGTCTCTGAGGAAAGAGATGGCCCGTGTGCATGGGTAACTGAGGACAGTTTAGCAGCGTTTACAGAAACAAGGGGAAAGAAGGGATTAATTAAGGGAGCCCGAGAGAGTAAGTGCAGGAGAAGGCCATCCAAAGACTATGGCCTTTGGTAGAGAATGCAGCCAACTGGTCCCAGCCTAACAGGAAGGGGCCAGAGGGAATCAATTCTTGGACTTCACCCTCCTTGTCCACTTTTCTCTCCTGCCCATGCTCCCCGCTGGCTGAATGCAAACCAATGCCAGAGAGTAAGCAGTCAGCTGGAGTGATGCAGTTTATACTGATCAGCTTCCTGGGGAACAGAGCAGGATGAGGAAGAATAGAAAATTAATTGAGGATGGACAGTGGGAAATTTCCAACACAAAATGTAGCATAGTTTTTTATATAATGGTGAAATAACCCCATTGATGTATGTTAAGCACAGAAACCAGAGATATATTCCAAGGGACAACCAGACACCAGGACTCATATCAGGCAGCATCTCAGATTCAAGATAAAAGGAGAAGTAAGTGATTCAAATAGCATGAGTGCGAGGAAGCCAGTGTCATTTTTGTTAGTCATGAAAAAGTGCTTTAAGTTCCAAAGCGGATGTTAAATATATAACAATCTTAATGTCATCGCCATTTAAACTGGTTAATACAGCTTCCTAGCTGTTTAGCTATATAAATATTCAACCTACCCAGAAGATACTGAAAAATCACCTACAAGCTTCAGTCAAACTGACAGCATTCTCTCCATATTCATGTATAACTTCTTGATTTGATGACAATTTTTTTAGAATAATTTTAATAGTGTTTGTCTATGTCTGATATGAATAAAGTTTCACATTTTAGTAAAAATACAGCTAAAATATCTTCCCTATTGAAACTAATTTATGTAATGCTAATAAAGGGAAGTAATTTTTAGACTCATAACTTGGAAAAATCTGCTAAATGGCGTTTTAGTTTAATTCATGTGGTACTTTTACAATTTTAAATTGTGATAATCCTCTACAATTATAGGAAAGCTAGCAATTTTCTCATATTCTGCATAGGTGTGCAGAATTTGCAGTAAATATGCATTTATGCTGTAGCCTGTTTTTCTTTTTTTTTTTTTTGATTTGCTCTCATTATGTCAATGTGACATGATAAGCCTGTAAAATATTTCTGAATTAAGTGGCTGATTTTAGAGACTCTTGCAGGGTTGTATATTCTCTGAGAGGAGTTTCTTAGTTACATGCTCAGAAGTCGTATTTTGCCTAAGACAGGTACTTTGTTTAATTTATTGTAAATGCCTGAGATTGTCCAAATTAGAGCAAATGTTTTAAATAACATTAGTGCATGTCAATTGTCTCAATGAAGCTTGGCCAGATTTATGACTGTAATTTCATCAGAAAAAAATCTCAAATGTTCCTTATCATTTGTATCACAGTTTTTCTCTTTCAGAGCTATTAAACTGACCATGGCTAGACAACTATAACCCTGCGTTCAGCCACAGATCACACGTCAGTCTCTGCACACTTTGCACGGCCACTGGGCGTGATTCTGCTTTTCCCAGCACTTACCCAGCTCCTTCCCAATTGAGCTTCCAGTCAAGTCCCCATTCCTTTCTTTGGAAAATCATTGCTTCTTCTACACCAGTAGTTTTCAAACTTGAGAGTCCAGCAGAATCACCAGAGGGCTTGTTCAAACATATCTACACACCAGAATTTCAGATTCAGTGGCCCAAGAATTTGTATTTATGAGAATTTCCCAAGTGATGTTAATACTGTTGGTGAGGGGTTCTCACTTTGAGAACCATCAATCTCATTTATCCTTGGGAAGGTTTCTAGACCTAAACCAATACTGGCCAAAGGCAATTGTCACTCTCACATTTCTGAGTCATTCTATTTCCCTAGAAAATCCACCATCTCTGACTCAGCATCCTTCATTACGCTGCATTCACACCACCTGCCCAGCTATTCCATCTTATCTGACACTTTGGTAGCTGCCATTAGAAGAAGGAATTCCAATCAGATAACGAGCAATTCTCGTTTATGTGGATGCATTTGATAGAACATTTATCAGACGCCATTCCTATTATCACTTACACATGTAACGGTGCCTCCTTAGGAGTGGAAATTAAATGACAATGAAAGATGCAATTTAAGTAGCAGCACCCCTGTTCTGAAGCAGTGCCATTAGAACCATGTATCTAGCACTGTATTAAATTTGTGTATATGAAAAGAAGATGAAAAATGGTGACTTAATTTTCAAACTAATCAAATTTTTAAAAAATCATTTGGTTGTACAAAAAGCAGCAGCCTTTGGCAGCAGCAGCCTTTGGTAGAAACAGCCTTTGGCTTCTGACTATGACTGTTATTTCAACAGTAAAGTGGCCTGCATTAATAATCTGAAAAAAAAAAGAAAGAAAATTATTTGTATATTTTCATGGTGTTAAAGAAATATAAGCAATGTTTAAATAATATACAATGGTTTTGTGTGTGTGTGTGCATGTGTGTGTAAGGGTTTCTCCATTATTAAATATATCCCCAAGAGTTTTTACAAGCAATTCATGATCATGAATAGTCAATTCCAAATAATACTAAAGGAATAATTATATTGAGGTAAAGTTGTAAACTGGGTGTAACCACCCATATGACTTAGGGTAAAAGTAATTTAACACAAAAAAATCGTGATATACTAGAAAACAGCTTTTCAACAATCTCCAGAATGACCATTTCTGACCTGAATACTCTAGTCTAGTGTAGTTCTCCCAGTTGGTTATAGCCCCAAGTTTATAAATTAATGTTCAATTCAATAACTTCTTTCAGAAGCAAACTAAATAAAATAATAGTCCTGATTATTATTCTTTGGAATTAAAGAAATAATTTTATGTATTTCTGGTGCTTTATTTTTTAAGATTTAGAAAGGAGAGTTCAAAACTGATTTTGAAAGAATGATCTGCAGGTGGGAGACACTCATATCTGCAACGCAGGAGATCCTGAAAGGGCCCTATACTTGGCTCCAGCTCGTCCAGCCATGTTAGGGACCAGGCCAGTCACCCAGGAACCTGGTGAGAGACATGACCCCCTGTTCCTCTAGAGCCATGTCTGCAGACCTTAATTTTGGCTGTGGAATCTAAAATGGCCCTGGGGCTTGGATCAAGGCCTACTCAACCATGGCCGAGAGCTATTCTTGCCCACACAGGGGCCCCTCCAGTAACCAGACTGCAGCCTTCCCAGGGACTTGGTGGGAGTCACACACATCACCCACCTGGTAACAGGCCCACTGACTGAAGCTCCAGCTGTGGATCCTGAAGTAGACTCATGTTCCAGTGCCACCCTACTGAACAAGGTCCTGGAGGCAGTCTCGTCCACCCAGGGACCAGACAGAATCCACACCCACCTAAGCCTCTGGTAACAAGTAAACTGCGGATCACACTGCAGATCCAGCAACAGCTCCATAACTGGCTCTAACCCAGTAGGACTGTGATTTCAGAGGTAATCCCAGCAAGAAAAGGTTTTTGCCTGCTAAAATCAGGCTATAAGGGTCGGAAGAGGAATTTGCTCCTTCAAATACATAGACCGAAAGCAAGGCTACATAAATCACAAAGAATCAGGCAAATATGACACCACCAAAGGAAGTTTATAAAGCTGCAGAAAATGACCTCAAAGAAATGGAGATCTACAATTTACCTGACAAAATAATCATCTTAAAGAGATCGAATGAAATGCAAGAGAACATGGAAAGACAACCAAAGAATGTCAGGAAAACAATGCACAAACAGAATGATACATTTACTAAAGAAACAGAAGCCACATAAAGGAAACAAACTAAAAGCCAGGAGCTGATGAATAACAATGCCAGAGCTGAAAAATTCAATAGGGAGTTTTAACAATAGACTTAATCATAAAGAATAAAAGAATCAGCAAACTCAAAAACAGATTATTTGAAATGAGCTAGTTAGAGGGACAGAAAGAAAAAGAGTGAAGAAAATGTATGTGACTTATGGGTCACCACCAAATGAACAAATATTTGAGTCATGGAAATCCCAGAGGGAGAAGAAAGAGAGAGAAAGAAAGGGGCAGAAGGGTTATTTGGCATAATAATAGCCAAAAACTTCCCAAATTTTGGATGAGATATGGATATCCAGGTACAGGAAGCTCAAACTACAAGCAGGATCAACCCAGAGACGATCACTCCAAGACACCCTTTTAAAAGTAAAAGACAAGCAGAGGATTTTGAGAATCACAAGAGAAAATGACTCAGCACATACAAGGGAGTTCTCATCAGGCTATCAGTGGATTTCTCTGCAGAAGCCTTGAAGGCAGGAGGGAGTGGGATGTACTGAAAGAAATACTGAAAGAAAAACTGCCAAACAAGAATAGTATACCTACAAGAAACATCCTTCAGAGATGAAGGAGAGAGAAAGACATTCCCAGACAAACAAAAGCTAGGGCACTTTACCACAGATCTTCTTACAAGAAAGGCTAAAAGGACACAATATTGTGAACTGACTACACTCCCGTTAAAAAAAGAAGAAATGTAAAGGGAGTTTGTTAAGCTGAAATAAAAGGACACTTAGTAACAACATAAAACATATTAAAATAAAACTCACTGGTACAGGTAAATATATAGTCAAATTCAGAATACCCTAATACCATAATGGTGGTGTATAAATTACTTACATCTCTAGTATAAAAGTTTAAAAACAATAAAGCTAAAAATAAAAAAAAAATTTAAAAAAGCTAAAAATAACTATAGCTACAATAATTTGTTAATGGATACATAATATAAAAAGATGTAAAGTGTGACTTCAATAGCATGAAATATGCGAGGAAAAGAAGTACATGTGCAGTTTTCATATGCAGTTGAAGGTGAGTTATCAGCCTAAAATAGACTGTTATGTTTTCTGTAAACCTCACAGTAACCACAAAGTAAAAATCTCTAGTAGTTACATAAGAGATGAAAAGAAAGGAATTAAAGCATAGAACTACAAAAAATAAATTGCAAAGGAAGATAGTAAAAGAGGAAGAAAGAAAAAAGGAACTAAAAAAAATCTAGAAAACAATTAACAAAATAAATGACAATAATAAGTCTTTTCCTATCAATAATTAAATGTAAATGGACTAAAAATCTCCCATCAAAAAACACAAAGACAGAGTAGGATAAAGAACCCAGAAATAAAGTCACACATATTCAGTCAACTAATATTTGAGAAGGGAACACAGTTTCTTTAATAAATAGTGTTGGGAAAACTGGATGTTCACATCCAAAGGAATGAAACTGAACCCTTATCTTACACTAGTCACAAAAATTAAGTCAAAATGGATTAAAGACTTAAATGTAAGACCTAAAACTATAAAACTCCTAGAAGAAAACATTGGGGAAAAGCTCTTTGTCATTAGTCTTGTCAATAATTTTTTGGATATAATACCAAAAGTACAAGCAACAAAACAAAATTAAACAAGTGAGATTACATCAAACTGAAAACCTTCTACATAGCAAAATAAATGATGAACAGAATGAAAAGGCAGCCTATGGAATAGGAGAAAATATTTGTAAACCATATATCAGATAAGGGGTTAATATCCTCAGTATATAAGGAACTCTCATCACGCACTATCAAAAACCCCCAAATAATCCAATTAAGAAGCAAGCAGAGGACCTGAACCAACTTTTTTCCAAGAAAACATATAAATGGCCAATGGATACATGAAAAAAAAAATGCTCAACAAAACAAAAAAAATGCTCAACAATCAGCAGGGAAATGCAAATCAAAACCACAATAAGATATCTCCTTACACCTGTTAGAATGGCCATCAACAGGAACAGAAAATAAATGTTGGCAAGGATATGGAAAAAAGAGAATCCTTGTGCACTGTTAGTGTGAGTGTAAATTGGTACAATCTCTATGGAAAACAGTATGAAATTTCCTCAAAAAAATTAAAAACAGAACTATCATAATAACAGAAATCCCATTTCTGGGCATATATCCAAAGAAAATAAAATCACTATCTTGAAGCCATAACTATACTCTCATTTTCATTGCAGCATTAATCACAATAGCCAAGATGTTAAAATAACCTAGTGTCCAGAAGTGTATGAATAAAGAAGATACTGGGGTGTGTGTGTGTGTGTGTGTGTGTGTGTGTGTGTGTGTGTGTAGTGGACTATTACTTAGCCATAAAAAGGAAGGAAATCCTACTATATATGACAAAACAGATGGACCTTGAGAACATTATGCTACGTGAAATAAGTTAGAGAAAGATAGATCCTGAGTGTTCTCATTTATATATGGAATCTAAAAAAGCTAAACTTATACAGATAGAGTGGAATAGTGGTTGCCAGAGCCAGGAGGAGAGTGGAAAGTAGGACATGTTGGTCAAGGTATAAACCCCCTGTTACAAGATGAATGAGTTCTGGCGATCTAGTAAACAGCATGATGACTACAGTTAACAATACTGTATTATATATTTGAAAATTGTTAAGAGAGTAGATCTTAAATGTTCTCACCAAAAGAAAAAAAAAGTAATTATGTGAGCTAATGGATCTGTTAACTAACCTCATTGTGGTAATCATTTCATAATATGTATGTGTGTATACCTAAAACTTACACAATGTTTTATGTCAGTTATTTTTCAATAAAACTGAAACATACAGACTTTTTTTAAAAGAAAAGAAAAAAAACAATCTACATAGGACCGTGTTTTATCAGGGGAAACTTATTACTGTCATTTCTGCTTCTGGCAAGAACTTCATCCTTTTTCTATTTTGTATTTAACTCTGGTCTCATTTAATACTCATAGTCAACAATAGAAAGCCTCACCTTAGAATGAAATGGCTGGCTGGTAATTATGTGATGTAACCAGAAGCCACAGCAGGCAGGCAGATAAGGAGTTTGGTTCAGGAAAAAGACTATTGTCATCAAAACATAGGCCATAGAATTGATAATGAGCCACTGTGTGTCTGTCTGACCACTGCATCAAATTGCACTTCTGAAAGAGGGATATGAGGAGTGAATTTGACTGATTATACACTCAAATTCAAATCCAGCATCTTCATAGGTGGTACGTTAGTGTAAGCCCAGTTTTTCTAACATTGTCAGCAGCTTTTCTATTCACAGCAGCAGCAATCCAATTAAAATGGCCATCAGAGCAGAGCTGAACTGCATTAAATGGTTCCCATTAATGTCATATTTAATTTAGAAGTACAGTGTTGAAGATGTTCATTACCATCCTCTGCAAATCTTCATTCAGCTTGTGGACATCAAGTTTTATAAATTATAGTTACATCTTTTAGGAAGATAAAGATCAATCGTCCTGTATTCCAAAACAACTCTGCTACGTTTCTTATGTCCCTTTAAATCCATAATAATCAAATCACCATTTTTAAGCTGGTTTTCTGAACTAATCTTTCATGAAGGTGGGAAGAGGAGGGACATACACTTTGAAACAAAATCCCAAAGCAAATCACAAACTGCTAGGAGTGCTATTTAAATATGTCTTCCAGGAGGCAAGGGATAGAATTAGAACTGAATTATTCTGTTGGGTTTTCAGAATTGATAGGGTTGAGACTATTTTACCACAAAATTTAGAATCGGGAAATAGGAAGCCTTGATGATAATTTTTTTTTTAATCTACTGAGAAGTGCTACTATGAAATGAACTGGAGAGTATCCATGGAGATACCTCAGGTTTCCTCCAAGCATCCATTCAGCACATGATTCATGAGTGGTGAGCTTTAATTGGTTACTTTCAGCCTGTATACCCTTATTCCATCCCTCAACAGTAAACATTTTTAGACAAATGTGTACACATTTTAAAAATTTTACATATGAAATGAAGATTAGTACACAAAAAATAGACATGGATAAGAAGACAAAAATGAAACATTAAGAATGGGCAGGAGAGATGACTAGACAGATAATCCATGGAAGTAAAAACTGAAGTGTCTAAAAACACATGAAAATATGTTCAGACATCAAGACTAATCAGAGGAGTGCAAATCAAAATGACAAAATGCTATTTCATAATTATCAGAGTGGCAGACATTTTAATGTAATAGTATCAAGTTTGGGGAAAGTCATAGAAATTTCATAGAAGTGGGAATTCTCTATACTGCTGGAAATGTGAACTGATGAAACAACTCTGGAGAGCAATTTGGCATAAAACAGAAAATCCACATGTCTTTGAAGCAGGAGTCCCAATTTTAGGTTTATAGCATAGAAAATAACCCACATATGAATGTGGGTCTAAAGTACATTTACCTCTCTATAACAGATTTATTTTCCTTTTAATTTTATATTTTAAGTTCAAATGAACAGAGAAATTTCAAGAATAATTCAAATAATTCAGCCAGATAGTACAAATGTTCTCCCGTTTGCCTATGCCCTCACCCTCTTTATCTATATCAAATTATTTTTCTGAACCATTTGAGAAAAAGTAGCAAATAGGATGTTCCATCACTTTTTAGATATGTCAGTGAATGTTTCCTAAAAATAAGAACATTCTCTCACTTAATCAGAGTGTAATTATTAAAATCAGGAAATTAATATTTATTCTATATTATTACTTACTTTATAGATCTATCGAAATTTCATCAGTTGTCCCAATCTTATTTTCTATAGTATAATTCCAGCTCAAACATTCCAGTCTCTTTAGTTTCCTTTCATCTGGAGGATTTCCTCAGTCTTTGTAGTTTGTGACATCTGACACTTGAAGGCCAGTTCTTTTGTGAAAATTCCTCCAATTTAAATGTATCCAAATTTCCTCATGGTTAGATCCAGTTTATGTGTTTTTGGCAGGAACACCACAGAAGTGACGCTGTGTTCTCAGTACATCTATCAAGAGGCACATGTTGTCACTTTGTTCCACTACAGTGTCATTTATCTTAATCTCTTGGATAAGAAAGTATTTGCCGGTATTCTGCATTTACAAGCTATCATCTTTGTCTTTGTAATCAAGAAGTAATTTGTTTTAAAAAAAAAAAAAGTAATTTGGAGGGAGGTGTGTTGAGACTATGTGAATATCCTATTATTCCCTGAACTTTCTCCCACTAGTTTTAATATCTATTGATAACTCTTGCCTAAATATATAATTTTTCCGATGACTGTCAAATGATGCTTCTCTCTTTGCCATTCTTTCCACTTGTATTAGTTGGCTTTCTATGCCAGGAAGCGCTTTCCCTTCTGTCTTTTTATTTATTCATTAATTATATTATCACTGACTCACTAATTCTTATTTTATTCAATACTTTCAGTATCATTCTTCTTTTTGATGATCAAATTTTCCCAGACTTGGCCACTGGAAATCAGTCCTTGCGTCCTTTTGAATCGACGCCACTGTTCTTTAAGTGCTGCCTTACTTTCTGGCACAAGAAAATGTTTAGTAGTAAACTGACAGACTTTAGGCATTTAAAGCATACTAATTTACAAAGTACTTGAGAACCAATAAAATTTATTAATGGAGACTTCAGCCCATGAAATCAAAAGACTTGCATTTAATTTTTACCTTTATCCTTTCTAATTATATAATGTCAGACCAGTTATTAAACATCTTTAATCATATTAGCTCTCAGTTTTTTGGCAAAAATTTAATAAGACCATGCACATAAAAGCCTTAGCATTGTGACTGACACTTTGTAGACCCAAAAGTCAAATACATTCTGGGTGTCAACAGGAGGAGTGACTGGAAATAAAAATATAAATTATTATTTCTCTTTCAAATGGTGAATTTATATGCAAGGGATGCTCTTTGACCTTCTGGTCACCAGACCTGACAGTCGAGATCAAAGATCTTGATGAGGTTAGAGTACATTCACCTGAGCAGATCAGGAAACTATGATGCTGGGTATGAAATCTATATACAGAGGGGCACAAGTGTGCACATGACAAACGCTTCATAAATAAGAGATGTTTTCATTTTCCCATTAACTTATTACTTACATTTTTTTGTGATATTGGACGTTAGGGTTTTTTTTTTCCTCTATTTTCATAGACTTGATTGCATTCAAAAACACAAATGAAACTTAATAATAATAGAGCTGTCTGTTCTATTAAATTGCTAGTACATTATTATATTATCTCATTAAGTACTATATTAAGTGCTGCATTAAATTATTAAACCCTTTAGCAAAGATGAAAGTACTTTATTAGATATTTCTCAATTTAACAGGATTTTTTTTTTTTCTGCAGAAACACTTTCTTAGAGATCTGCCCCATTCCCACCTTAGACCCCTGCCAAAGCCCCATCAAGCGGAGAGCAACCCACATATCACCAATTCTGGCCAAAGAAAAACAAACAATTTGACCAAATACAACTAGAAGACATGACTAAGTTGAATCAATCTGACTGCTCCTTAGGAATTGTGTATTCAGATACAAAGAGTGTAGAAACTTAGCTACAGGTGAGGCTATTTCAGGCTGAGGCTGGCCAGATACAGTACACCTTGTATATTTAAGGGACAAGCAGAAAAATCTGGTCTCAGGAAGAGAAAAGGGGATATGCAAATGCAGCAAATATGAACAAAAATAAGTCAGCCATAGTCTGAGTAAAAACCAGAGAGACAGCAAAAAACAAGAAGAGACTGAGACCATGGAAAAGAGAGAGAAGGAAAAAGAACAGCGATAGATCAACGTGGGAAAAGAATGAATCCTTTTCTTTCTCTGAGGAAAAGAAGTGGTCCTATTGAACTACCGCTGGGACAGTCTGGCAGTAGAGCAACAGCCTAAGGTTTGGAAAGTTTATGCCACTGTTGGGGAGGGAAAAATTTTCCTCTACCCTTCCAGGTACTTCTGGCTGGTCTCAGAATTAAGTTGGACTCAGACTGCAAGTCTTCCCTGAGTCTCTAGTCTGCTGGACTTACCATGTCTCCACAATCACATGGGCCAATCCCTTAAAATAAATATCTAGATAGATAGATAGATAGATAGATAGATAGATAGATAGATAGATAGATAATAGATAGAGACACACACATCTGTTTGTTCTGTTCCTCTGGAACCTTGGCTAATACACAAGGTGAGAAAACGAAAGCATTAACTATTTTAAAATTCTTTATATTTTGTTCTAACCTGAGAATATTTGCATGCTTGGTATTTTCTAATATTTCTGTAAGTTCTCCTCTCAATGCCCAACTGAAGAAGAAAAGTTGTTAGATGGCCGTCATCATTGACAGTAATGTCAGTAATAGGCTCCCAAGAAGGATGGTCCAGGTTGTGACCACAAATCTCAAGGACAGAGGAACCACTCTGTATACTCTCCAAAATGGAGGGTAGGGAATATTCACTGGCTATCATAGGAGGAAATTTCACAAAATAAGGTTGAGAAATTATTGATTCATTCACCAGATATTTACGGAACACCAATTATGTGCCATGTACTGTTCTAGGCACTTGGGATATGATAGTAAATAAGACAGACAGAGATTTCTCTCCTCCCACTACCCTACTCCATTCAAGAGGGGCAGAGAGAGAGTAAAAATAATAAATATGTAAAATATATGTATGTTAAAATGTGATTAATGCTTTGGAAAAAAAGTAAAAGAGAGGAGAAGGGTTGGTTTTGCACTTTAAATATAGATATCAAGGTAGGCTTAATTGAGGAAGCGGTGTTTTTGCCAGGAATTAAAGAAGATAAGGGAATTGGCCAAGGTTGTATGTGGGGAAAGGGAGCAACAGGCAGATGGAAGAACCAATACAAAGACATAACTACGGGCACATGCCTGGCACCTTCAAAAAATACCCAAGAGTGGCTGTAGCGGGTGGCTATAGCAGAGGGAGGAGACATTAATGAGGGTTGAGGTCAAGAGAGGAAACCAGGGAGGCCAGTTCTTACAGTGCCTTGTGGAGCTTTACAGGCTGTTGTAAGGACTTAGCTTTGAGATAGGGAGACTTTGGAGGGTCCCAAATGGAAAAGAGACATAATCTGACTTAACTTTTAGAATACTTTTTATTACAGAAAGTTTTAAACACAAAGCAAGTATAGAGAACAGTATGTCAAATGCTCAAGCACTCACCACCAAGCTTCACTAATCACTAGCGCCGTTCTGCGATCTTTGTTTCATGTTTGATATCCACTCCTCCTTTTTTTCCCCACTTAATTGTGAAATGCTATGCACAGATCTCAGAAATACAGTTCAGTGAGTGGTGAGGTAGGACAGATGTACTTGTATACCCAATACCCAAATCGCGATACAGAACATTTCTATTCCCCCTGAAATGTCCCTGTCACAAGTTTCCAGTCAAATCTCTTCAATCGGAAAGGAAACCACTATTCAAGTATCCGTCATCATAGATACTCTCCCTTGCTTATACCCTGACTGTGCTTTTGTTTTTAGGAACAAAATTTTGTGACCCTTAGTTCACCTATGATGATTTCATGTCCTCTGGAATTTATTTTGAGTCCACATTTTTCCAAAAGCTTTATATAAAAATAACGCAGGCAATGGGAGTAGACAGAAAAGAGTCAAGGACCCATGACTAAGCCATGGACCCATGACTAAGCCATGGAGTGTTCTCTTCTGGTGCCTGACAACAACAAGATAAACAGCTAACGAGATTGTCCCAGAAGAGACACAGATGGTGGCCAGGAGATAAGGAGGAGGATTTGTGGAGCTTCCCCTTGATATGTGTTGGTGGAGGAACCACAGTCTGGAGCAAAGTGACTTTAGGTCCCAAGTCTGGGCCACTAACTTGATGCTTGTTGAGAATGTCTGAGGAAGTTCAGTGCTGATCCTGTTGTGCAGGACCCTTGTGTCCCCAGTGATCAGGATGGAGAAAATTGGGAGATGGAAAGTCTTCTTCCCAGTGGGTAGTTACTATTTATTATGTAAAGTAATCTTCAGAAGACAATAAAGCAATCCTTGTTGAAAACCTCCTGGGAAAACTCTCTATTTCTTATAGTTCTAAATTACTAACTCTCTCCTTTGTAAAAGGAAACAGTTGAGGACTAGCTAAAAAATGGGTATCTCTGCTGGGTTTGGGTCAAGAATTCCCCTAAAACAAGGAGGTACCTGCTGGCTTCTCTGTCCCTGCTTCTAGTCCTTCCTGAAGTTCAAGGACACCACCTGCCCTTGAAGGCCCTAAAAAATTTCAACAGTCAAAGAAAGCCCTCTTTTTTAAAACTCAGGTTATTTTAAGTAGGTTTCTGTTACTGGCACTTAAAGGATCAGGAAAAAAAAAAAACACTAATTATTACAGAGGACAAAATTCAGTTTACGATTGCCTGTACCGTATCTGGCTCATATTTCTGGATCTCAACTTTCATCTTTCTAATGTCTCTAAACTTAACTACCAAAAGTGACACCATTCTACATGAAATGGACCTCGCACATCTAGATACAACCTTTTTTCAATTTTCTCTTTGTTCAGGGCAAATATTTAGCTTAGACAAGTGGCTGTATTTAAGACTTATTTAGTGTTCCAAACTTGGTTGTTCAGTGTGGAGGACTTAAAAACCAAACCAAAAAACTTCTGAATTTTTTTCTTCTATAAATGCAATTTCAATAGGGCCATAGTCACAAGTGAAACATCCAGCAAAGTCTGTATTACATGATTGAAGCTCTCAATTTCAAAGGTTTTAGAATTTAAAATTGTTGGTGAGTTTCTTACATTAATTCAGGTAACTTAGAACATTCTTTTGTGTTATACAAAAGGCCTTTTGTTTATTTTCAGTACAGTTTTTGTTATAAAATAGTACAGACTAAAATCAATAGTGCTCAAGAAGTAGCTGCAGGAATTGTTTAATTAAATCATTTATTTATTCAGCACAGCTTTTGAGGGCACAAAATGCTGAGCTAGGCTCTGTGATTATACCAAGCTAATTATAACCACCTTGGATTTTATGCTATTTAGTAATTGGATATAGTTTGCTATAGATTACACCTTTCCCTAAAATCTTGTTTATATTTTCAATAACACAGTATTGAATGTAGTACTAAAGTACTCTTGGGTCATTTTGTTCATTAATCTAATAACCAATAAAATAATAGAAATTGGAGAGCACTGGAGATCTGAATGAAGTCTCCCTGGGTGTAGTTCTATTTACAAAAGTCTGAGCTTCACACTGAATTCTAAATTCTTGATTTCAAGCTAAAAGGAGACTGAGGGAAGAATAAGAAGATATACTAAGTGAGAAAAATTGATTCACAAGAAACATTGTATGACATGCGATAATAAAAATAAGAAAAAAATGAGACAGATTCATATATAGTAAGCAATGGGTTATTACAAAAATGACAGTTTTTAAAGAGACTAAAATGGGAAAATTTAAACTATTTACTCTCCTAAATATTATAAAGGTTTATAAGACTGTGGGATTTAGGTACAAAGGGTTTTCATCAATTGATATTTTTTATTATGCCCAATTATTGCCTGGTGAAAGGTTTTCAAATATGAAAACATTGCATCCAAAGTCATGCAAATAAAGTGCATTTCTCTTTGGTGCTATTTGCAATGTAGTATAAAAACAAAATCAATCCCACTCAAATTTGGTAAATTTGTTTGAAACAAAAACTCAATAAACATCCTCAGTTTAATATGTAATCACCAGAATATTCAAAGCTTTTCTCAGTCACAGTTAGCTCTTTTTTAAAGGCAGGACTAACTATAAGATCCTAAACCAAACACATAGTTTATATTTATTCAGTCAAAAAACTGGTCATCTTAATTAGACAGGAAGCTATTCAAAGGCAAGGATCTCTCTGTCCTTAGTAACTCTCTAAAAAAAGGCAGTATCATTTGTTCTTGAAGCTGTACACTAATTCTTGGTCATCTCCACATGATTTTCTAAATGGGTAGGACTGATTTTTAATCCATTCTGAAATTCTTATAAAAAACAAACTCAGCATTTTGTAGGATTCTAAATCCATTTTTTATTTTATTTAAAAAATTTGAGAAACATTTATTCAGGAGGCGTCATTTGTATTTTTCTTGATATTTAAAAGATTATTGATAGTGGTTCAGTATTCCTGTTTGGGTATTTTTAGTTCCTCCAGAAGATTTAAGTTTCTATGGAAACCTACTTGTTCCCTTAATCTCTTCACTTTCTCTTCAACTTTCTCCTGAACTTTCTGTTATGGACCAAATGTTTGTATTCTCCCCAGAATTCACATGTTGAAATCTTAACCCCCAGGGTAATGGTATTAGAAGGTTGGGCCTTTGGGAGGTGATCAGGTCTGAAGGTAAAGCCCTCATGAATGGGATTAGTGCTTTTATAAAAAGGGACTCCCTCTCTCTTTCCACCATGTGAGGATGCAACAGAACTGTTTCTGTCTTCAGTCAATTATGGTGGGTGCCATGGTGCCCCACCAAGAGCCCCCTTCAGGACTGAAAGACTTACTCCCCAACTTGTGAGATGCTGTTGGCTGACAATACTCCTCAGGGACTGCTCTCTGCTGAAGAGCCTCTGCTCCCATGGCCCCAGCTCCCCTGAGCCAATGCCAGGTCGATGAGGGGATATAAAGCCCAGCTTCCTGGCCCCAACTGACAATGTGGCAGGCTGACCCAGCTTTCAAGCTTCCTGTGGAGTCAGCTTATGCCTTTATTGACATGGAATCCTAACCCAAATTTTCCCTCTGCTCAATCCTGTTTACTTCTGTTTTCCGACAGATGCTGCCCTCAGGATGACTGCTAATAACACACTTCCATCTCAGAGACTGCTTTCCCGGGAATCCAACCTACAACAGTGATCTTTCTGAAGTAGAATACATCTCTTTCTTGAAATGTTCTTAACATAGCTTTTAAGTGCCTTTGCTGTTAACATTTACATTTTTGCAAGCCATACTTAAGTGAAACAAGAAAATTCAGGATTTGTAATTTTTCCCTAATGAATTGAATAGTTAGAAGTCATTATTGACTATTTACTTAATGTCTCATACAGATATTTAGGAACATAATCTCAAGACTCATTTCTTTTTTCAAACTAGATACTAAAAGGAGGAAGACAATAGGCAAAGACAGACATAGAAAGAGGACCAGTGCTATATTATGAACACCAGCCTCAATCCCTGTGGGCACTTCAGGATAGGACACATTGAATGCTTCAGATAGGAAGTCCTTGGGACAGAAAGAACTTCTTAAACTATTCTAGAACATAGAAAAATATGGAAACAAATCCTTTACTTAGAGTATATCGTAGAAAAATATATTTTCCAAGAAAATCTAAATAAAATACTATTAAACTGACTCTAGTGCACTGAAAGAAAAATATACCAAGTCCTAATAAGACTTCTCCCAAGGACACAAAAGATGCTTCAACATTAAGAATCTATCAACATAATTTACTAGATTAATATGTTAAAGGTGGATGATGTCAATAGTAGCTGAAAGGCATTTACAGAAATTCAGCATTCCTAGTAATTTTAAGGATAGAAAATAACTACTTAAATATGATAAAGATGACCAAAAAACTAATAGTGCAAACCATAATAATAACTAACACACTAAAAGCTTTTAAATTAAAATCAAGAATAAGGCAGGGACACCTTACATAAGCATTATTTTAACAATGATTTTTATTAACATAAAAAAATTTTAATCATCCATGTAAAAACTGGGAAAAAACAGACCAAACTATCTTTAATTGCCAATGGTAGCCTTCTATTTGTAGAGCATGCGACTACTACAATCAAGAACTTGGTTAATATTCAGTTATAAATAGAAACTGAAAAATATCACATTTACAATTGTGACAAAGATTATGAAATAACTTGAAAATAAATTTAACAAGAATTGTCAGATCTATACAAAGAAAACTATAAAACTTATTGAAATAAATGAATTGTGCCTTCCAAGTAAAAGTTATTTCTAAATTAAGAAAATTTAGTATCATCGTAATATGATTTCTTACCAAATTAACACACATATTTAATACAATTTGAATCAACATTGAAAATTTTGGGAAAATATTAAGTAATTTTAAAGTTCATATTAAAAAATAAATGCTTGAAAATAAGCAAAACTATGCAAGTTAAAAAACATGATTCTGTATTTGTCTTACATGCTATTGAAATGTACAAGTCAAATCAGTAAACATACTGATTTTTATTATTATTTTTATTGATGCAGGAATGGGCAAACCAATGTAAGATATAAGAAAGACCAGAAATCAATATGACTAGTTGAGACTTTAATGAATTACAAAATTGTATTTTGTTTCAATGGAAATGTTGAAAATATTGGTGCTAGAATAATTCATCATCCTTAAGGTAGAAAATAAATCTGGTTGAAAATTAATTTCATATTTTATACAAAAGGATACACCTAGAGATTATAAATACAAAAACCTAAATAATAAATACATGTATCTTCTAATAGAATATTTTATAACCTTACAGTTAGGAGAAACTCCAGAAGTCATAAAGAAAACATAGATATTTTTGACTGAAAGAAAATTAAGACTTTGTGGTTTTTAAAATGTATTTAATGACAGACTGGAGTAAGTGCTCACAAGACACATGAAAGAGGAAGGCTCCAGGAGTCTAACTTATGAAGAGCATATGCAAATTTATCAGAAAATTAATCCCAATAGAAAAATAAGCCAGGGAAAAAAACAGGTAATTTAAGAAAGAAGTCCAAAAGGTCAGCAGAAATGAGAAAATATGCACAATCTCTCGAGTGGTCTGGGAACTGGAAACCAAAGCAACAATGTGCCGACATTCCCATGTGTTGGGGTGGCCCAATTTAAAAGAGTGACGCCATGCTGCTGTGAAGCTGCAGGGAAGCAGTCATCCTCACTCACGCCTGCCTGGCAGGTAAATTGCTCTAGTCATTTGGAAAAGCAATATGGCACTATCTGTGAAAATTATAAAGGTGCATGCGTGCATGCGCGCACGCACACACACACATACACACACACACACACACACACACCCCTTTGATCCACCAGTCCCACTTTTGAAACAGTAGTCTTTGGAAATAGGGTGGGGTTTTTTTTGTTTTGTTTTTGTTTTTTTCCCAATGCCTCAATTCTTTGTCGTAGCAAGAACAATAAAACTAAATGTTCATTAGTTGGGGAATGATTGGGTTAATTATAGGGCACTGAAGTTATGGAATACTACGCAGCTTTAAAAAACAAGTTAGTGCTATGTCTATTGAATTGGACAAATCTATCTATTGTTTAGTAAGTAAAACAGGAATAGAGTAAAATATATCTCATTTCATAGCAAAAGAACAAGTGACAAGTATGTCTGTGTATACACACACAAATATTTAAAAAACACAAGTATATATATACACACATACACATACATACATATATTTGGAAGTATATGTGTGTGTATATGTATATGCGTATATATACTCATACAGAGAAAAATGTGGAGGGCAATTTCCATTCCCTAACCCAGATGCCCTGGTCTGTGTGTCAGCTCTGTGCACCCATTTCAGCTTTGGCATGGCATGGTTTGCTGCTAAGATTTACCTTTGACACTGAAAGGACTGCGTTGGGCACGGGGGCTATCTCATTCGTAAGAGAGCTGAAAATACTTGGGAATTATAACCACTACTCCACCACCCCAACCATGGGCTTTTGTACTGGGCTGAGTACAAAGCTCTAACCATTTGGAAAAGAAATATGGCAGGCAGGCTGCCTCCAGGCAAACTCCCAAGGCATAAATTACACCCCGGAGCTTTCTGACTAAGCAGATGGTGTTTGGAACTTCCCCTGAAGTTACACTCTTGCCTGGCTCTTTCCCTATTTCTATCCTATGTCCTCCATTTCCTTACTGGTTTCTCCTGGGGGCAAATCCTTCCTCTCGAACTGTTGTCTCAGGATTTGCTTCGGGGAGAATTCAACCCAGGACACTAGGCTAACCTTGGTTACTTCGGGGGATAAGGTGTGCATTATTATTTGTTCACTTTTGCATTGTTGCTGATTACAATAAATATATAATTTAAAAAACAGTAAATATTGAAAAAAATAGCTCTTAGTATCATTTACTTTGCATGCTTTGTTTGGGATAACTAACAGAGAATTTCTCAGTTGTACCTTCCTATTCAGCACAGAGGTAAATGCATATCACCTTATTTCTGAAGCAGCACTCAGTGTTACACTGCTGTAGTTTTGCTTATGATTTTATACCACAGTACATCTGAATAAAGCAAGACACTAGGACCTGGCTTCATTTGTTCCTGCTTTTAACCATACAGAAGAATTAGAATGAAGTTCCAAGGTTCACGTCAACTTCTCTCATCACTTTCAAGACAGCAATTCAAAAGCACTTGTATTTTATTATCCAACCTGGTCTTCAACCTCCAAATCCACTTTTCCCCTACAAAATAGAAATATTTTATAAGTGGGAATGCCTAGAGACAGTTTTGTTTTTAACTAAACGTAAAACTCTCATACATGTACATGTATTTCCAGTGGTTCTCCTCTGAAAGGAGTTCTAAGATACTCTTCCTTGCTAAAGAAAACTAGTCCTCTTGGCAGACAGCATCTAAGTTCAAGCTCTAGTCAAATATTTATGCTTAAAAAATGTAGTATTTTTGCTGTCTAGAAAAGGTAACCTCCTAAACTGTATTGAAGAAAATCTGATAAGAACATTTTATTTCTTGGAGTTTCCACTCTGTCTTATGTTGATACCTGAGCAATTCTTAATCTAAAATATGTAACCAGTGGGGCGGGCACAGAACAAGAGACATCGCTGATTTATTTTTTTAACTGTCCCTTGTAATGTATATTCTTAATTAATTATGTCCCATATCATCACATTATATTTTATACGTAGTAAAATTTTTTTAAAAAATACATACTCTGGATTATATTGCAGGAGAGGGAGTTCTCTTTTTGACTAAATATCTACATGGTATTTTCATCCAATTTCACAAAAATGTTCTTGTCCGGGAGAAAATATTTTATAACTAAAAAACCAAACAGATAAGATGTACATAGATAAAATGTCTCCAGGTGAGATGAAAACCATTATGTAGAGCAACTTGCTAGCACATTTGTAAACTATTTTGTGAATGAAGGAAAATGTCCTTTAAAACTTTTTGGATCCAAATACATGTATGGTACTTTATCACAACATACCGTATTGAAATCATAGGTGCTATTAATTTGGGCACAATTCCAATGAACATGATTCAGCAGAGCATAAAGTATTGAGGAAAGTGTAATAAATATAGATATTTGTAGATGGATTCAGTATTTACCAAAAAATTTCTCTTTGATTTGGTGTCTGTCTTAATTTTTTTTAACTGGGAAGTAATTTATATACAGTAAAATACACATAATCCTAAGTGTTCAGTTCAATGAGTTTTAGCAATAGCGTGTACTTGTATAACCAGCACACCAAAACAAGGTAGAGAACATTGCAACACCCCAGGAATTTAACTCATTCCATCTTTCAGTCAATTCCACCTGAACAGAGCCATCTGCTTTCTGACTTCCAACTCCATAGATTTTTTTCTTACATAATATATACTTGGAATCATCTGGTAAGTACTCTTTTGTGACTGACTTTTTTGTTCAAAACAATGTTTTTGAAAATCATCCATACTGCTGTATCAGTAGTTCATTCTTTTTCATTGTTGAGTAGTGTTGTGTTATATGAATGTACCACAATTTGCTTATCCCATCTCCTTTCCATGAACATTTAGATTGTTATTGGCTTTTGTGAATTAAATTGCTGTCAACATTCATTCATGTACAAATTTTCATGTGGACACATATTCTTATTTCTCTTGGATAAGTATCTAGGAATAGAATTGTTGGGTCATGGGGTAGATGTGTATTTGAATTTTTAAGAGCTGCCAAATAATTCTCCAAATAAGTTGGATGATTTTACATTACTATCAGCAATGCACAAAGAGTCTTAGTTGTTCCATATCCTTGTCAACTTTTGGTGCTGTCGATCTTTTTAATTTTAGTTCTTGTAAAGGATTGTTTTTTAGTAGATTTCATGGGGTTTTCTACTTTATAGTCATAAGGTCTCTAGTAAATATCCAGAAGAAGTGGTGAGCATGGGCATTTTTGTCTTTTTTCCAGTCTCAGGGAAAAGGTTTTAACATTTCACCAGCAAGTATGATGTTAGCTGTATTTTTTTGATAGCTGCCTTTTATTAGATTTATCAGATTGGGGAAATGCCCTTCACTTCCAAGTTATCTGAGAGTTTTTATTATGAAGTAAGTGTTGAGATGGATGTTGGTTTTTTGTCCAAAGCACTTTTTGCATATACGATATGGAGCCACATTGCCATCTTCCCTTTAGCTGGAAGTGATGACGTAAATAGTGTTTTTAAAACAAAATTAAAAACAATCAATAATCTAGGAAAACATGTTTCGCCACCTCTATGACCCCTGGTTAGCATTATTCAGATGTAAAGCACTCATACAACACTAAAAGGAAAATACTAGAATCTTAGTGTTCCATTGTTAAGTGGCAAAAGATATAAGCAATAATTCCTAAAAGACGAAATACAAATTGCTCAAAAGCATATGACAATTAATTCACCTAACTAGTAATCAAAGAAATGGAAATTAATGCCAGTTATTTCATTACTTATTAATGTCATTTGCATAATTAAAGAACAGTATCCAGTGTAGCTCGGGTAGAGTGTTATAGGAACTCTCATCTGGCAATGTAATCTACTTAGAAAAAAAATTTGCAGAGAAGGATCAGGAGCCTTAAGAATACGTATACCTTCTGTTTCACACATTTAAGACTTTTATAAGAAAATAATCAGAAAGATACTCAGTGATGTATGCATAAAATATTATTTTTTTAATATAGTTATATAATTTAAATCTAAAAATATCCTAAATATTCAACATTACGGAAACTAATTTGGCAGGTCATATAATGCAGTATTATGCCACCATTAAGATTATACTTACAATAGTGTTTATACTATGAGGAAATGCCTGTAAATAAATAATGAATAATACAACATTTTAATTGGTGATGCAATCTCAACTATTTAAAACATTCTTTAAGTATTGGAAAATATATGCCAAATATTAACTGCACTTTCTTCTTGTTAATAGCATCATAGACAACATTTTTATTCTTTTAAAATATTTTTTGTGCTTTCCAAATTATCTTTTATAATCACAAAAAAATTGTGAGTATAATATACATATTTAAAAATCTGAATAATGAGAAAGGTCCAAATTTAAACTTTGCTGTCTTGATTTTGCTTTAGTAAAAATATTCAATACTGAGCTGGAAAGTTGAGAATAAAACAAGATGTAAGTAAAAAGCCTAAAATTCCACATGGGAAAATTTGAAGATAAAAACATTTAAAAGTTCAAGTCAAAATAAAAAAAAAAACAATTCATAGAACAAGAAAATTTTTTCAATAAACTTACTGAGAGCAGAAGAGAACTAAGTCTTAATAAACTCAGCAGGAGCCAGCTGTCTCAGAATGCTCAGAATACAGCTCAATTTGAGGCATTTTGATAAATATTAACTTTTTAGTCATTCTGCATTTTAAAATAGAATTTTTCAAGAAGAAAGAAGATATGCTAAATTTAAAACACTAAAGGAAGATTATTTTTATTGCTGTAATTAAACATAATCAAAAAGTTGAAAATTATGCACCTAGAAATTGAGTGCTGATTTAATACTTATGAAACAAAGCTCAGGCTGTGATTTATGAATTAAGTAATTTTCTCTGGTGATAATAGTTTCTAAAAAAACTGGAGCAACGAGAAAATTCAAGTGTATGGAAAAAGAATGTTAAAGGGAAATACAGATAGAACTGATCAGTCCCCCCACCCCCACCCCCACCCCAACCCCCCAGCAACACTGTGACTGACTCCACCCTCTCTGCCCGCGTCCCTCTGAGTCTTGAGTCAGCTGTTTGGTAGCAGATTTCCTTTCACCAGCTTCTAAGCATTTTGAGACTTGAGTTTTCCCTTGAAACGTGTATGTCATAAATACTGCCACTGTTTTTTCCAGTTCCCCATTCACTTTTAATTTACTTTTCAACGATGTAATACAATTCAATCTTGAGGAGTTTTGAAAACATGGTAGGATGGTACTTTCTGGCCTATTTGTAGCTGGTTGGAGTCACGCGACAAGTCCTGGCCAATCAGTTGTGAGAAGCAGAATAATCCTTACCCTTGCAACGTCCTCTCAAATTCTCTCAGTGCAAGCACAAAACCAGTGGTGGTTATTGCATCAGCCTGGGTCTTGGAGTACAGTCCTTGTGAAGCTGAGCCCCTGGCTAACCCACAAGGGACATGCGTCATGATAAGAAATAAACTTTATTGTTTAAAGCTACCGCAAAGCAGATGTTATCTGTTACCACAGCATAACCCAGCCTATCTTAATTGATAATAACCAAAATATTAAACAGCAGAGAATTAGTTAAATGATTAGTGATATAACATACCTTAGAACCCTGAGTAGTCACTAAGAATTTTAATGTCAGACTACATTTTGAAGAGACGGATACAATATATTCTGGGGAAAAAAATGGTCTTATTTAAAAATATTTAATGCAAATTTACATGCATGTATTTGCATAGACAAGGATTAGAATATTTTATACTAAAAATAAAATACAGCAAAATATTATGTCTTAAAATATTAGCTAGAATAACAAGGTAGTGTTTCCATAGGTGATATTTTTCTTTTTGTTTATTTCTATATTGTTTTAGACAATAAAAATAAAACACTAATGAAATAGTAGAAGCTTTTAATGAGAGAAAAGAAAAATGTTGGCAGTGTGGCAAATACTTTCTATGTAACTATATTAAAATCCTAATTTCCCTGGCCTCAGTATCCAAATCAAACTGTGTAATAAATATACTTGCTAAAAATTGGAAGACACTTAACTCTAGGGTAAAATGGCTGTTCCACTGATTGTTAGAAACATTTTAGCCTGAAATATCTTGTCTTTAGTTGAAAGACAAGGGTTTCAATTATAGAGGAAAATTCTAAAAATGTGACTCCTTCCTGTGGTGACAATAAGACTTGACAAGCAGTATTTGCCCTGTGGCATCTTCTGGTCTTATTTTCCTCTTTAGAAATGGCTCAAAAGAGCTCTTTTAGGGAACCCCTACGGCAGATATCTGACCTCCTGTGTTTGCTCTGACTCTCCATTATAATAAAAGCTTCTGGGAATTGTCAAAAGAAGATTGCTTCAGGGTGTGCATGTTGGTCACATTTTAAGGCAACTTTCATTAAGTAATGTTTGGACTCTTCTAGCAACACTGGGAGAGATTAGCCTAACTTCCTGTGTTATTCTAATGCTAAAACTCTCTGAAGCCTGTCTCATGCCTCAGTAAACTGGGCACAAGTGTCTCAGTGGGAAGACTGCCAAGGCTGGACTTTTGGACGTTTCCTCGGGACAGGCCTAACGGCAGGATTTTAATGAAGTTTAATGTAAATTTTTAATCTGTTAAGGGCATCTGTGAAGGAGAACCACTGAAATGCTTTCCTTTAACAGTATTTTTTAAAAATTGGTATAATGATGCCAATGCACTTTCTCCTCCTTTGCAAATGTTCAAAGCCTTTCCAACAGAGCCAAAAAAGCAAAATCCAAAAACTCTTTATAGGTACATCAACTCCCAACTCTCAAAAGGTTAATTAATGTAGTACTCTGTCTGTAAACATATAGACAGAACCTCCATTTCTCTGACTAAGTAAATGAGAGTTCTAGGGCTGAACACAGCAATCACAACGTTTGTTGAGGGGGAGGGGGCCCCACCCAGTTGACAGAGTTGTTTTGCTGTTAGTGTAATAATTCAGGCTTTGAGAAATACTCAGATTGTCATGCTGTAGCCATGGAGTCAGACAATACTGTGTTATCTCATACATGTTTGGTAGACCTGAAAACACCTTAGTTATGGGAAAGAAAAATCAAAATATAGTCAGTATTGCTAAAAGAGTGCTCTAAAACGGAGCTGGGAGGTCACTAAGGAAGTGTGACTTATGCACCTCTCGGCCAGGATAGAATATGACTTTCTGACCACTTATTGTCCTAAGGAAGTCTTCCAGGGTATCTGCCAGAAGCTCGAGATACTTAGTGGACCCCTACCTAAAATAACTCATGATTCCTTAAGGAAGATACTTCCTGACTAGAGTCAGAATCGATCACCAGTTCTCGCCTGGCAACTTTTAACAAACTTGTGGGCTTTTTGTTTTTATAAGCCCCTGACTTTTCTCTTCTTCAGAACACCTTCAGTTTCACCCACATCTGTATCTCCCAAATTGGAATTCTTGAGACCCCAAATAAACTCTTTTCTTATTTGCAACCTCCTGTATTGTTTTTTGGTCAACAAGTGCTGTTCCCATGGTGTCTGGTGGTTAAAAAGGACCCTGCTTCCCTAATTCTGACCTTTCACTAAAGCCTCACCGAAAGTCACTGCCTTATCTCAGATGTGCGGTTAGAAACAAAGAAAGGTTTGGCCTACACATGGTGTGGGGGTGAGGGGTGGGAGGGAGTGAAGCAGAATGGTGCAGAGTGATGTCTGCTTTCCTGTCACTGCCTAAGGCCAGCTGTGTCCAGCAGAGCAGTGACACACCAGGACCATCAATTGTGAAGTGCCAATAAAGTGATGACAAGAATTAGGTGGGAATGGAAAAGAAAGCAAAAACAAGAATGGCAGTATAGGATTTAGACTCTACATCATTGGTACCTAATAAAAATGGAGAAGTCAAATCTGATTCTTCTGTGTTGTATGTTTGTTTTTACTATAGGTTGATTAAGACAAAACTATAAACTGAAATAATAAGACTAGAAGTTTTAACTTGAGGGGGAAATTAATTCACTATGAGAAAGTTGAATTTCAAGTCCCTTTAAGGACTTCCAGGCTGTGAGTGGAAAGAGGTAGCTTCCATTCCGGAGTGTTATAGAGGTGACAATTAATTGCATGTGAGGAGCCCTTGGAGGAAGACGTTAAAGGTGACCTAAAGATTTGGGTCATGCGGGTGGTACTATGGACAGCAATAACATAATGATAATTAGAGAAGCTGTAAAGAAGAAATTATTGAAGATAAAAGAAAGAACAACTAATTGATGAAGTAAAATTCTAAAGGAGGACAGAGGGAGAGATCAAGTGTAAAGGGGGACGGTGGGGACATAAGTATTGGAAAGGAAGCTGGATTTCAAGAATTTTTTATGCCAGGATATTTTTCTCATCTTTGTGTGTGTGTGTGTGTGTGTGTAAGAATGTAAAAATGTAAGGCTCCTTTGCTCACCCAGTTGAGGAGATTAATGCATACTCAATACATATCAAATTGAGCAGGGGCCTTACATTCTGATGCCAGGAGCTAATGGCAGGCACAGAAGGGCAGTGGGTCTAGCCTTTGGTAGCCAAGAAAGAACAAAGAGAAAACTGAACACACCATCCAGAGGCAGAGCAGGAACAAGGAACAAAGGAAGTAGTCCACAGGACTCATCCAATTCAAAGGGCACAGGCGGAGGGCAAGAACTGGGTGTCTGAGTAAAGGTACATCGTAGGCTCAGAAGACAGAGTGAACATGTTCTGGAAAGGACATGGGGTACCAAGCCTGGAGCAAGACTCTGAGGAGTTTATAGGCAGAGTCCAGCCCCTCTGCCTGGCATGGACATTCATGCCCACGGTCAGCCAACACATACAACCGAAGTATTAAGGTTGACCCTTAAAGTTTGGAGACATGCAAATACATATCAAAAACCACTTGCTTTCAAGAGAGTGTCCAGTTGAATATGTGGTTGAATTTTCAAGGCAAGTCAGTGAGTTTATTTTTAGTTAAATGGAAAATGATAATTAGGATCCATTTATTTGCCTTTTTACTTAGTACAAGCATGCCTAGCAAATGCAGAGGAGGGTATAATTCCTTTGAAATTTATTTCCCAAGCCAAATGCTTACTTTTACAAGGCAGAACAATTCTGTGTCTCACTGAGCTAGAGGACCTCTCTTTGAATTCCCATCTACAAATTTGCTTGACCTGCTGAGGTTTGATTTTTATGGTTCTGATTAACAAATGGCAGAAGTCAAAAATGCCACTTATTTAGAAGTGTGAAACTGATTTAAGAGATGAAACCAGTGCTTATTCACTGCATATCCTAAAAAGTAATTGATCTCTTGGTGAAAGATTTGATGGACAAATTGCTTTCATTAATAAGACTGTCTTAGGAAGGCTGATTTAACATAAACAGGTCAAGCAGTTTCCAGCTTGATTTCTCTTCACGTAAGCCATTTCTGCAGAGTAAGGAACTCTGATAAATACTAAACTCTAACTTTTTATGTCCTTCTAAATTACCTTCCTATTTTGTCAATGTATATAAACTCTATTCTACATATTAATAATCAGTATATATGTTAAATTAAGCCCTTTGCCATATAATATTGCCACATGTACATATTTTATAAGTATCAGAATACTTGCCATTTTAAATGTATTTTTAGTGTGACAAAACTAAGGTTGTTGCTTTTTGGTTTTGTTTTGCTTTGTTTTTAGTTATTCCCTTAATGTTGGTCATCTGGGCTGTTGCCAGTTTTGCATCTTGGGAAATGTTACTTTCTAGACACCTGTCTTGGCTTGATCACTATCGCAGTCTGGGTGTGGGCAGCTTCAGCGGCCCAGACAGGCGCAGGGAGCAGAGGGAAGCAGGGAAGCCTGCATTCCTGCTTCAGTGGCCTTGGAAGGCAGAGGAAGACGCAAATGCCAGGTGTGAAGAAACAGAGGAAGAATGGAACCTAAAGGAAGGACCTGCTACAGGGAAGAGGCAAGGCTGGCAGCGGGCTGGGTGGTCCGGATGGAGCTGAGACCCGGTGCTGAGGCCCACATTGCCTGTGCTGCCTCCCAGGGCTGGGTATGCTCCTCTACAGGGGACGGTCCTGCCTCTGGGCTCTAAGGAGAAACAGAATTAAGGGGTCATTACACAACTTAATAATGATGTCCTTGACAGCAGAGTGACAAAAATGCACAGGTCTTGCAAATGTAACCACTTAAAAATAATGGTTCTTTTTGAAAATACAGGGCACAATGTTAAATGTTTTCATATAGTCATTTCATTTATGAGTTCTTCACTAAAATAAGGACAATTTTAAGTTATGCAAACCAGATAGTAAAGTTCCATGGTCCAAGTTGGTAGTTTTCTGGAGATCTAAATGATTACAGAAATAGAGCTCAGAATAAATTTTGGATTTCCTTTCTATCGCTGTACCCAACTGCTCTCGCTGAGATTACCATGACTTTCATGTTGCTAATTTCATTGAAAATCTTTAGGACTAATCTCATTTCACCTTCCAGCAACACTTAATACTTCCTACCACTTACAACACTTCCTTAATGTTAATGGCTCACATTTAACAAGCATGATGCTAAGAAATTTACCTGCATTAACATCCCAGCCACATTATCCACTTCACTAAATGAGGAAGTGAATGCTCAGAAAGATTAAGATTGAGTAGCTTGATGAATGTCTCATAACCAGTGCAGCCCAAACCCTGTAGGTCTGATTCCAAAGCTAGTGCTCTTAACCAGGATGCCATCCTGCTGGCCACCTGCTGGTTTCTATATGTCCTTCTCTCCTCCTTTCCCTTCCTCCAGCACACCTGAAGTTGGCAGAACAGGAGAGCTGAGACTCAGCAGTAGTCCTTAGCCCTGACTGCACACTAGTGTCACCTGGGAAAATTTTTGAGAGAAGTCCTACTCCTGCCAGATTCCTTGCCTCTGCCCACCTCTTGAGAATCTGGCTCCTTCCCTGCCCATTTCAGCCTGTCGTGCTTGCTATGAAGCCCAGGCTTCATCTCCTCTTTGTATTCTATTCAATTTCAAAAAAAAAAAAAATGGATGGATTCCCTACCTTGAAACAGTCACTATATTAAGCATTATGCAGAATATAAAAATAGGAAGGACAGAGATTCTTTCTCCAGGAATCTACTAACAGGGGGAGCACAAGAGACACTAAAAGGCAAAAGATGCTACATATGGGATCTTGTGGAAGAGAAGTGTACTTAGTCAGAGGAGTAGTCAAAGAGTCGATGGATAGTGGTAAATCTGAGCTGGGCCTTAAAGATCTGACAGGTGAGGCAGGGCATAGCTGGGCTGTAAACAGCAGGACCAAAATCAGCATGAGGAGTACCAAGACTTTCTCCAGGCTCACCTTTGTTGCTTGTTAAAAAGGCAGATTCCCACGCCTACTCAACTGAGAAAAAGGGTGGCAGGGGCAGGAGGAATCTGCCATTTTAACAGGCTTTCCAGGGGATGTCATGCCGTTGATTTACAGACAGGCATTTGGAAAGATCAGAGTACATTCAGTTTGTAGCCTTGGGTTTCTGTCACAAGGCTATGGGACATGAGGCAGGGAAGGAGACATTTTTAGATGCTACTGTGGAAAGCAAATGACAATCCAAGCAGTTAGTTCCTAGTTCCTGGGGCAACAGGGAGCCATTACAGTTTTTTGAGCAAGGAAATGACATCACCAGAACTGTGATTTAGGAAGATGAAACCTTAGGGCTTGGTTCCTAAACTTTGGTATCTATCAGAATCTAAATCGAGCTTTTAAAATACAGGGTCCTGAGGTTTCCATTTGAAATCTGGCATCAGTTGGTCAAGGTGGATCCCAAGGCCTCCGCATTTTTAAGTTCCACGGGAGATCGGGTGCAGACTGCAAGTCCACGGGCACTTTGCTAAAGGCAGAGACGTTTTCACGGGGGTTGACCTCAGAATTCTGTCAGATGTTGCCTGCCATCTTGTGGTTTCTGTTTCTCAGAATGAGACAGAAATGATCTTCAAGCTTCAGTCCTGTAGGAGTCTTACAGGGTCCTCTCTCCTCTGGAAGAGCTAACTAAACCTCTTGGGGTTTGGAAAATAAGCTGAGAAACTAGGCTGCTGATATAGCTGAACCCCTTTAAAACCATTTCCTGCAGCATGTGTTTCGTGTGCATCGGTTAACCTCATCCAAAAAGGTTTTGAATCAAGCAAAATAGGCATCCAAGCACGACTGAAATGTTAGAGGCCACATTAATCATAATGCTCCTTGTAGAAATGGAGACAATACAGAAAAAAGAAAGTTGCTTAATGTCAAGTGGTCATCAGAGATAATTATGACTAAAACTCTATAACCCACTGCCCTAGAGTATTTGTTCAGTGTTCTACTCACATTCACAAATGGCTATTTCAAACTTTCTAGCACATCTGCCAAGTAGTATTTATGTAAAAATATAACTTAGACATGAGTCCCTTTAAGAAATAGATGTGCACAATATCATTTTATATCATGTTATGTTTAAATTATGGCAGCAAGTTTCTCAGACCTAGTTGTTTAATAGAAATGCTATTATCTGGTAACTTATGGTTATGGGTGGGTGGGGAGGGAGTGGGAAGGGATAAACTGGGAGCTCGGGATTTGCAGATACTAACTACTAGGTATAAAATAGATAAACAACAAGGTCCTACTGTATAGCACAGGGAACTCTATTCAATACCTTGTTATAATCTATAATGAAAAAAGAATATGAAAAGGAATATATATGTATAAATGAATCACAATGCTATACACCAGAAATTAACACAATATTGTAAGTTGACTATACTTCAGTTTAAATAAATAAATAAATAAAGCAAAAAAGGCCCTTATCTGGGAAACAATGGACATTCTTTACTTACATGTAGTATTTTATATAATTTTACATGTCTACAAACCTGGAGGTAAGAACCATTAACCAATTTACTCTCTCTCTATCTCTTTTTTTTTTCCAGATGTGAAAACTGAAGCTCTGCTAGGTACATCGTGGAGACAGGCCTTGAACCCATGTTTGTTTGATCTTGGTTAGAATCCTAGTTTGACATCAACTAGTTGTAGACGATTTTTTAAGGCATTTCTCTCAACCTTAATTTTCTTAAAACGGAGTTAAATTTATTATTTAAAATCCCCGTGCAGTACTAAGATTCTACAACTTTGACTTTCACTATTTGTCTACTTTATAAAACTATAAATGTAACTAAAATCAAGTTATTTAGATGCTCCTGATTCCTAAGCTGCATGTACCTCCAGGTACATAACTGTTGCTGTTTTTCATATATTTTACCAGAACCATTTCAGGTAAAATTTAGATATAACTAGATATAACTTCTAGTTTAGCTATAACTTCTTAATTTTTTAATTATATTTTTATAATTTTAATTTTCCTGTCTTGCTTTTTTCATTCACCCCTACACCTTAGAGAGTTTTCTACAGCTGTACACATAGCACCTCTTTGTTGTTATTCACCATCTGCATCATATCCCTTCTGAATCAGTGTCCTACTAACCTATTGGTCATAACCAGTATCTTTCTTACAAGGACTAGTCTTGGATATCATTTCACACACGTGAAAATATTTATGATGCCAAGTTTTGCTAGTTGAGAGCAGTGTTTCCTTTTGTTTAAGACACTTTTGGTGTCTCTCAGGAATGTTGTTAAAATTTTACTCACATAAGAATTGCATATTTCTTCTGAAGTTTAGTCTTGGGACTGTATTTTTTTACTGGATTATAAATTAATTTTCCCATTATATTTTTCAAATTAGTTTTGTTTAGAATATGAAAACTATTAATTTTGTGCATGTTATTTTATGCCACGTGATCTCCCTGAATTTTCATATTATTTGCAGGAGTTTTCATAGATGATTTGCTTGGGTATTTTAGATAAGAGAATAAATATCATCTTCATGTGATAAAGTAATTTTTACCCTTTCTTTTTAATTTTTATACATTTAATTTCTCTGTGTGATTGCATTGGTTAATACTATCAATAGAAGGCTAAATGATAGTCATAAAAGTAGGCAGACTTATTTTGTTTCTGACTGGAATGGGTCTTATATTTCAAATTAAGCTTGACAACCTGGGGAATTAGATAAATATATTTTTAAGTGGAGAAAAATGTCCATCTATTTTTAATTTGAGTATCCCTGTCAAGAATTTACAAAGCTTGTCAAGTAACATTTCAGATCTAATGAAATCATCATAGGGTTTCTTTAGATACATTAATATAGTGAATTTATATTAATAGACCTACTGATGTTGAACAATCCCTACCTTACTATAAAATAAATCCAAAATGTACATTCTTTTAACATCCTACTAGATGTTTGCTAGTATTTTATTTGGAACTTTTATACTGATAAACTTTTCAGGTTTTAAACCAATATTTTAGTCACATTATTAAAAGCATTTGCAATTTTTCTTTTTAAATGTATGTTTAGGAAAATCTAAAAACAGTGCAAATATCATTTCTCTATATATTTATTAGAATTCTTTTGTAAAATTATTTAGGCTAGTTTTTTTTTTTCTGGCAACAGTTATTCCACCAGTTATTTGTTTGTTTGTTTTTGAGTGTTGCATGGTTTCCTAAAGAGAAACTGTATGTATTCTCAGTTTTCTGAGTTTAGAATACAGTATTTGTAAATCAGGCATGACATATTAAATATGTTATTGAACTTTTTATGCTTATTATTTTTCCACTTGATTTATCAAGAACCAAAAGAAATAAATTAAAGTTTGCTACAATTAGTTTGTTCCTAAAAATTCTTCCTTATATCTCTTAATATTTTTATTTATGACTCTTGCTGCTATGTTATTCAAAAGTATTAGTTCTTCATTTTGAACTGGAGTGGTAATAATCATTGTGTCCTTTTATGTGTGAAATTTAATGCTTTTTGTGTGTAATTTAATATTATCTGCTATTGGTGTTCTTTAACAGTCTTTTTTTTAATTCACTATTCTTCTGAATCTCTATCTTATGTATGCCTTTTAATAAAACAGCATACAGTTGGCAGGGGAGGGTACAGCTCAGTGACAGAGTGCATGTCTAGCATGCTTGAGGTCACGTGTTCAAGCCCCAGTACCTCCGTTAGATTTTTAAAAATAATAATAACAATAAAGTAAATCTAATTACCTTCCCCAAACAAAACAAACCAAAACAAAAAAACAGCATAGAGCTGAACTTACTTTTTGATACAATCTTCAAATCTTTTTTAAAATAGGTGATTGTTTCAGTAACGGTTTGAGCAGGAAAAAAAATTCTAGACATTTCAATTAGAGAGAGAGTCAAAGTAGTAGAGGTTTAGACAACCACTGGAAACACTGGAAAATAAAATTTCAATAGGCTGCATTAAGGAAATCTGGACTGTGCATGTATGACATAGAAGCCTCAATCAGTGATTCCAAATACCTGTAGCACCAAAGTGGATAATTCTCAGGAGAAATCCCAAAGAGAAATCACAACCAATTTTCTGAGTTACCTACATAGAGAAGGCATAATTTCAGCTGACTTCTCATTGCAGATGTTTCTCAGGAAAACCCAGAAAGTACCCTGGTCATCTCATTTGTCTCCCCAAAGCTGCTGCATATGTCTTTCTAGGACCTCTAGTAAGGTTCAGTCAACATGATATCTTCAAGGCATCGGGCCAGCCAGCTGTTCTGAGATATAGCAAGGTGAGCAAAAAAAAAAAAAAAAGAAAAAAAAAGAAAAAAGAAAATATGTTCCATTGTCTTCCAGCTCCCTTCATTTCCATCAAGAAATCTGCTGTCATATCCTTTGCTGGTTATTTTAGTTTTAACTTTGGGTTCCCTTTTAAGTTTTTTTCTTAATCTTCAGTGTGTTACAGCTATTAATGTAATGTTTCTTGGCATTTTTTTTTTTTTTTGTTCATCCTTCTGAGGATACATTGGAGTTTCTGAACCACAGTGATGCTCTGAACATTTGACTTGGAATAGCTAAATCTTTCCTATTTCTTCTGTGTTCACCATTTCAAGTTCTAGACTCAGCTCATTATTTTTTCAGTGAGGGAGGAAATCTTCAGAAATTTATTTTTATTTTCTGAGAATCCAAAATGCAATTAAAAGTTTATTATATCCAGTTTCTGGTTACATTTTAGTGGGAGAAGCCTTTAAAGTGTTCCCTTTTCAAGCTATTCAGCCTAGATATCTACCATAAATTCCATGTCTGAAATAACTATATTTGTTAAAATAATGGGATGGTGTGAAATAATTTTTAAAAAGGATCAAATCACTTGGTATTTTAAAATCAGAAACTCTCTAACTACATTTTTTTTAAAATTAGAGTTTATAGATATTAAAAGTGTTTTCTTCCTTTAATCACTATCCCTGGAATCTCATTCTGAGCCTTTTTACTCTGCTCCTTAATGCTGGAAACATTCTGAAGGATTTACTTTTGTTTAATATTTATATATTCTAGATTTTATACTCTTTTCTGAAGGCAATGTGTATATTCATAGTGAATTATTCAGCATCAATCATAGGTAACCTTGATGCTGCTTTTCTTAATCTTTTGGACTGAGAAATAATGTTCCTATAGGTATGCAATGAAACATGGTTTTAAGAGTCTTTTTAAAAAGTGTATTAATAGCTTTTGAAAATCTAAGTGAAATGATTTGTTTCCTATCATTAACATTAACATAATGAAATCTTTATTTCTGGACTGGTCAATATCCACAGTGATACAAGTTTTAGAAAAGACTCACTGTTCAATTCTCTTTGTCAGCTTTCTCAGGCATTATCAAAAAGACAGTGTATTGTGATCTTCTTTTTGAGAGTAATAGAGACACTAATCTCTCCTGTTTCTGAACAAGTAGGGAGGCTCATCTGTTGTAAAATCAACCATGTATTACTAATAAATGATGCAATCTGGAGTTCCTACCACTCATTCTATTTCAGGTGCTAGATGTTTCATGTGTCACCTTTACTTACGCATCATCTTTCTGGAGAAAGCAGATGCAGATATTATTAATTCCCACTTTCCACATGGCAAACATGAAGCACAGAGTGATCAATTGTCTTATGCAAGGAAATTAGTTGTGGAGCCAGAGTAAAAATCTAAGACTCTTTTTACCCAAGGGTTTGTTTTCTAGAGTCACTGAAAACAAAACCTGAGAAGTCAAAGTAGTTTAAAGGCTGTGTTCTATTTCTTGCCTCCAAAAAATTAAGGATCCATATCACAATCCATTTTTTATAAACTCATTGTCATAATTTCAGTCTGCAATTTTCCTAGACCTTTTAAGGAGATTTTTGTCAATTTCATACCAAGGGTATAGACCAGTGAAAATAAAAATATACTCAATTTATTCTTTATGACCAGGACGTAGAAATGGCTGCAGACACATACAGGGACCCACCATTCCACCAAGTCCCGTTTGTGTACTTTCACTCTTGTCTCCATTCTCCACTGGACCAGGCTCTGCTTCCACTTGGGCTTCATATTGGTGCCACACTGGACTGCTTCCCTTCAGCTGCCCCTTTGGCCCTGCCTCTGCCCCACCTCTCCGCCTGTAGACCACAGTTTCACTGCGGTCCACACTCTGCCCACACATCTCCATTCCTTCTCTGCCTCAGATTCTACTCCAAGGGTTTTAACTGCATCTTGCTATGTGGTACACATTATTATTATTGTTGTTGTTGTTGTTGCTGCTGCTGCTGTTGTTGTTGTTATTTTCATTATACAGATAAAGTAACTGAAGCTTAAGGAGATGGTTACTTGGCCAAAGCCACTTAGCTTGTAAATAACAGAGCCAGAATTTGAACCAGATTTGTTTGATTTCAACAGCTCATTTCTTAACCTCAGGCAACACACATAAATGTTGAGGATCCTCATCTAACCTCAGTGCATGACATTAGAACAATATTCTGAGAAGCATCATCAAACTTTTCCCCGTGGTGCTTCCCTGCCCAGCTCCTCTTGTCCTGAGGCAAAACTGGCTTTCCTCTGAGTCTGTTGAACTATTACTTCTAGGCTGTCTTCCCTTAGAGTTCCAGTGTTTTCTCTTCCCAAGGATAGTTTGACTCTGGTGAACACACATGTGTGTGGGGTGCAGTTGTATGTGAACCTCCCTGACTGTTGTTTTGCCTGTTCTCTATAGGATGAAACTAGGCCAGGTCAATTCCATAAGCATTTCTCTGAAAGAGAAAGTCTTTGCAGAAGGTGCATCCACAAAAGGCACTTAAATGACTCTATCTGGACAACATGGGGAATATAGCCAATATTTCATAACAACTATAAATTGAGTATAATCTTTAAAATTGTGAATCACTGTATTGTACACTTGTAACATATATTGTACATCAACTATGCTTCATAAAAACATAAGAGAAAAAAAATTTTAAAAGACTGTATCTGGGACTTCCAAGTACTTGGTAAATAAAACACCAGAAGTGCCCCCGGCTTTTATATAATGTTACTCATTGACTGGAAGCTTCTTTAGGCAGAATCCAAGTCTAATGATTGAATGTTCTCCATGTATTTTGTGCACCATAAAATGCCTTTCTCTGCCAAGTGCATGCAGTGTAGATGTTTCATCCGTTTGTTTACTGTTCCCACTTTGACCTTTAACCCCCATTAGGTACCTGTTTCTTCTCCATTCCAGGCAGTTTATGGGGTAGCAAATTTAGGGTCCAGGGATGGGATTTGTCCAAGAAATCTATATATTCTATTTGTTTTTTTTCTTTAATAAATGGTCAATAAAGACAATTAGGAGATTTCACATAAAAATTCAGATTTAAAACACTACTTACAATGTCAGGAGACTTGACAGCACTGGGCTGGAGTAAGAAAAAAATCATCCCTGAGGGAAGGCACAGGGTTCCTGTGTCCTTACCTTTCTTTGTGAAATCCCAGTTGCTGAGGCCAAGAGGTAACACCTGCAGCTGCTCCACACAACTGTTTTCCTTATAACAGAGTTAAAAGGCAAGTAAAACAATTCATACCATGTTTTCTCTACCCAAAGTGGGAAAATAAAAGAATGTGTTTTGAGAAAAATTTATGTGACCATATTTTGTTGCTAAAGTGAAGACTATTCCTATGAGTTTTATATAAAGAATGTTTGTGATAGAATAAAAACCCTGAGATACTGTGAAAAATAATTTATGGCAAAAACTATAAAAATATATGGGAAAGATGCACGACTTAAAAAATGAAAAAAGAGCGATACTTTACCTCTCAAAGTGATGTTGCTGTGAAATGCAACTATGATTTAAGAGAACCAGTTCGTTTTTCAATTCAAGACTGAAAAGGCTGGAAGGCTGGACTTTGTTAGCCTGCTTGGGGAATTTATTACTAATTACTTAATTTTTTACAATAATTATATCTGGTATATGAAAGCATGCTTTTAGGAGATACAGTTTGTGATACGAAGTTGTAGAGCATACAGCCTCTGACCTCAAGGAACTATTCAAATGTCATCATTCATTATTTCAATATTTACTGAGTTCCTTTGAAGGTCAAGCACTTTGCTGGATTGGTGATGCCAAGATGAATAATAGTCTCATCCTATAAGAAGCTTATAGTCAGATTGGAGAGGCACATAACTAAGCAAGCAGAGTGACTGGCGGGGTGAGAAGGCGGGCACAGAGTACAGTGCGAACTTAATGTGGCAGACAGTGAGGATGAGGGACATGAGGAAGGGAGTGAGAAACAGAGCCAGGTAATCTGCTGATGGTTCTCCATGGAGTCTCATGTGTCTCTTGCAAGTAGAGGCACTAAGTATCTTTTACTCTAAACTATCATTTCAAGGATGTCTGTATAGTAAATAGTCTTGGAAGACAGAGATATCTCCCTCCAGAGCAAAGGACAGGCATACTTACAGCCTTGTATAATCAAGAGAAAGTCTCCCTCCAAAGACTGCCCATTATAAAAGATTTGGGTTCCTTCAGCTGAGGGTTCCTCTCCTGTAATGTAATCCACCAAGTACGTAGCTGTCAAAGGGGCCCAGCCATATTGCCCCCCTGGGACTTGCAAACTGGGGGAACTGACATGTATATGCCCATCCTCTGCTGCTTGCTGTGCTGTGAGCAATAGCATCCTTTGTATCTGACCTGGGGGACTATGCTTCTGCCAGCATCAATGAAACTAGCAAACTAACTTTTTGGCTTAGAAGTAGAGTAAAATCTCAGGCTCTTCACAGTTCTTGGTACAGCCTTCTGGCCAAGTTTTGTCCTCTCCCCTGTTCATCTAAAAGCTCATGCTTTGGTGGTATCTAGGTTGGAAGAGGGATGTGTTTGTTCAACAGAGTTAAAAAAAGTAAAATAGGGGGAAGATGCTTTGAGAAAATGGAGTTAAATTAGACTGTCCTTATCACTGCTCACATTTCTCTGCAGGTGAAATGCAGATAAAGTAGACATCAAGGGCAATCTTCAGGGATACAGAAGCGGGGGAAGGGAGCTTCCTAAAACAGGAGCAAGCAGCCTAAAGTAAGTGTGGCGTACTGGAGATGTGATTATTACAGCTCCATGTCTGGGGCCTGGGTCATTAAATATAAACTTCACACCTCTATCACTCTCTCTCTCTCTCTCTCTCTCTCCATCCATCAATCCATCCATCAATCCATCTAGTTGTACCATTTAGTGGAGGCACATTAGCTGTCTGGGTCTCACAGTCTTTTCTCACCCTCCTCACATGTGCATTCGCCTTCCAGCCAGACTGAGCACCAGCCCCTGCCCTGCTGTGTCCCCTAACTGGTACGAAAAGGGTCACCAACCTGTCATGCTTACTTTTGGGCGTGGGTTGCTCTTCCCCACGTTATGTGGTCATGTCCAGGGGTTTCTCAGTCTGTTAACTTCTTTACGACCAAACATGTTAGCATCCTTCAAAATGGTAAAGAACCAAAAACAGCCACACCTCTGGAGATGTTACATTCTGAAGCTGGTTTGGGTTTTCTGTCAGTCTGCTCTCTCCTCCTGAAAACCCTAAGCCCATATCTGCTTCTGTCTAAAACTTTTCCTGTTCATAAAAAGGCAGTTATTTTGATTGGATTTGCATTTGTTGTTTCTGTCATGCGGAGATACATCAGCATCCCTGGGGTGTGATGCTGGCTTCACGGTCAGTGGGCACATGGTTCTCCTCTCCCTAGCGTTTCATCTCTGAACGTAAATGACTGGGCAGGAGAATGTTGCCATGGTTAGGAGAGCCAGCCACACACATCACAGAAGGGTTTTAAAACAGACAAATTAAAATAAGTCAGGAGAAGGTTGTGATCAAGCTAATTAGGAAACGGTCACTTCCCAGAGAACAAGGGAGAATGACGGAATCTCACCATGGGGCTTGGTCTGGGCGGGTACCACCTAACAGGTGACGACTGAAACCTGTGTGGATTTTCCACAGCCTTCTTGTTTCTGCTCAGGTATGCATTGCTCAGTCAACAGTCCATACAACAAGTTGTGTTTTTTCTGTTTGTGCTTTTTGAGGGGTGGGGTGTGGGTATGGTGGTGGAGGTGGGAGGGTGGATTTGTTAAGGAAAGGAGATCAGAGGGGTGAGAGGGTGAAATTTATTGAAAATGGCAAAAGCAAACAAAGTCCAAAGTGAAGAGTTTGTGTTTAACTGACACCAACGGTGCAGCAGGGAATGGCGATTTATACTTGGGACACCATGCTGAGTTGGGAAGCCCAGTCCAGGCAGGGTGATGTCGGATGTCAGCCCCCATGAGAGCCCCTTTTAAATCTCTTTTTTCTCTATTTGTGCAGGACCAGGTATTGTTCTACTGTGGCAAGGCTTTAAAACTCCCCTCAACTACAGATCCTCTTCTATTTTTTTCCTCTCTCTGGTTGCTAAATTAATACCAAGCTCACAGGCTCCAATTATCTTTGCCTAAAGGAAGGCGGCACTGGTATGCTCTGTAAGATGACAGTTAATCAGCCCAGTTGAAATGCACTCTTTTAGGATTTGTGCTGCTTCTCTTCAGCTCCGTGCTAATCCTCCTGTTATTTCTGCGAGATTTGTCGACTACAATCAGTTTGTCACCCAAGGTAGGCATATCTGAAGACAAGTAACTAATCTTGCATCTCACAATGAGTTTTTTGTTGCAAAGAGCTAAACCTAATAAAATTTTTAAGCGGCGAGTCACCTTTTATCCAACAGACAAAAGCCATCTGTCACCTTCCATCTATGTATTTGTCAACTCGTATGCATGGTCAAGTGATACACTCCATCAGTTTCATGAACAAGAAAATGCAAGTCAAGGATTCCTGGTGATTTGTTTACTGGTCAGTGATACAGCCAGGATCAGACTCAAGAACTCAGTAAAATGTCGACAGGCGGAGAGGCTAAGCAGTTAGATATAACTTCCCCTCAAAGTTCACCCACAAGTGTGTGTCTGCACACACGCACACACACACACACACACACACACAAACACACACACACTTTGATTCCAATTTGTGACAGGAGTAAGCTTGATAAAGAAGATTTTAGGCAGTAATGAAACAAATGTACATTGAATTGCTTCCAGGGAGAGCTGAGCTGTTTTGGAAGAAACGCTTTGACAGATAAGTGAAGGTAAAGAATGAGATCCTGAAGTCTGCTCAGCTGTCAAATAATGATTTCTAAATGCTGTGCATGAGACAAAGCAAGGACTTTGTTATGCTGCTTGGGAAGGGAGAAGAGAGGAAAGGGCAGGGTGGGAGGAAACGAGGGAGATTTTAGCCAGTCACAGGTAGATGGTAATGCTTTGATGGAAGAGACAATTTTCTATGACTGTCTGGTGCTTTTAGCCAAACTCAGAATTCTGTGTGAGGAGAGAATTTTGCTGAAACCTATGAGTGTTTAATTTTTCTGTCCAGGTTGATCTCCAGTGAAGTTTGCTGCTCCCATTGAGCTTATATTCAAGAGGAGATAGAAACAAATAAATGAACAAACATGTTGAAAATATAACTTAATAAGTGTTCTAAAGAAAATAAACCAGGATAATGGAAAGCACTTGACTGGGGTTGACCTGGTTGCAGATGATGAGAAAGGGCTTAGAAAGGAGGCAACATTTATGCTGAGGGTGCAAAGAAGAGACGATACCTCTCTTTCTCCTGAAATAATTCATATCCACATGCTTTGCTCGTTGATTGTGGGGAATACAAAGAGGAAAATGGCAGCTCTGATCTGCAAAGTGTTTAAGGTCTAAGAGGAGGAACAGGATTCAACAAAAGCAGAAGGCATTTCATAAAGTTCTACACATTCATTCAGAAATAACTTTGATTTACATCCAGCCTGAATCAATCTCTATAAGAAGCAAGAGAACGATCCACTAGCTTCATGTTACAGAAGTCTTGGACAAGGAAGAGTACACCAGTCAGGTCTCTTGGCTGCAAACTGCATAGGGGGAAGAACAGTCTTGGGAAATAGGCAGGAAACAAGATGGTGTCTAAAATTATACAGCAGCAGAGATCTGGCCAAGATGCCACCATGTCATCATTTTTCTCTGTGCTACAGTTGCTGCTGGGGACATTGCCTTCCATGACAGAACCCAAGCCTGGCAGAGCCACTCATAGTCTACACCACATTAAACAAATTCTGACTGTTCTGTGCTCTTGAATCACTCCCAAAAGGCCCCAAATCCTGGGCAAGTATATCCAATTTTCTGAGCCAACATACTATTCTATTTCCAGGCTCAGGGTGCAGGGAAAGAACAGATCTGGCCGGTTTCTTTTGACTTCCATAGTGAGAGATAAAGCTTTGCATTTTACTAAGATTCACACAATAGGGATATCCTTGGAAAAGAAAAGAGGATTAGATTATAAGCAGGAAAAATGACAAATATCCAATATATGTCACCATTTTTGGCTGCTCAACATCCATGTACACCTTTATCCTGCTACAAATATTCCAAAATAACAAGCTCTTGCCTAATGTAACTAATATTTGTTTTGACAAAAACTGCACTCACCCTACTCCAAGACCAGAATCCTTTTCACCTTTTCCAGTTTAAATTCTTCCATCTCCAGATGTGTCACAATCCCACTTCAATAGTGTCTAGTGGAGAGCCGAAACACCATTCTCCCTGGACCAAAAGCATTGTCATCACCTAGGAACTTGTTAGAAACGCAAATTATTGGGTCACAGCTCATACCTATTAAATTAGAACCTTTGGGCAGAGTGCTCAGCAATTTGAATTTTAACAACATTCCAGGTGATACTAAGAGCCACTGGTTCATTGAATTTTCTGTGATGATGGAAATATTCTGTGCCTGCACCATCCAGAACAAGTAGCCTTTACATGTAGCTGTTTAGTAAATGCTGGTATGGCTGAGGAACTGAATTTTAAATGTAATTAAATTTAATTAATTTAAATTCAAATTTAAACCACAATATGGTTAGTGGTTGGCAACACAGGGTTTATAATATTAGCTGCTGCTGACACACAATAGTAGGAAAAAAGGAGAGAAATGATACAGGGTGTTAAATATATACATTATACATGATATGACAAGGAAGAAAATCTTGCTAAGAGGCTTAGTCCTATTTAAAAGGAGCCTTAGCCTAGTAACTAACCTGGTTATTCTTGTTGTAAGCTCAGGAATTGGTTTTAAGAATGTAGCTTGTATTTATAACTCTCCCACATCTTTTATGTTGCCTTTGTTTTTAGCGTCTACTGCTCAGAGCCCTTTAAGTGATGGCCCAGGGTTTTATTCTGCAGGGACTGTGATCTTGTTGGTTCTGGCAGCTTTGTGTAACAAGCAGTCTCCTATTAGCTTTTACCACTGGACATAAGAGCAAGAGACGTGCCTCAGGAACTTCCTCAGTTCCATTAATCCTCCTTCCTTCTCTCTTGGTGAAATAGCACTCTTTGGCCACTTTAATAGGGTTAATTCTTACCTTGTTCAACATCATAACTTTATCTTTCACTGTTTACCTAGTAGCTCAGGCTACTGGGAAGCAGACCATCTATGGTGGACTCTTTGAGGAACCTCCCTGATCCCTCTATTCCCCTTCTGGAATGAAGGGCCTAATACTCCCAATGCTAAGAGGGCTGCTGGCAGACAACCCTCAGCTGTCACCCCTCTTTGGGGATTGCCTCAGCTGAAGAGAGCCAGCTCACCAATGTTCATGACCTCTTTTGCGGTGACCCATGTCCAGTGACAGATAGAATCAGGAGTGTAATGACCTGGTCCACTCACCCAGTTCAGAACAGTTCCAAAGGGTCAACCCATCTCAGCTACCCCTAGGGTTGGCTGAAGTTTCTTGGAGCTTGACTTCACCCTCTACCAAGTCCTGCTTCCACATCTCTTCCCTTCCGCAAGTGTAGACACTAGACACTCCCTGATAAATGTGTATGCAAATCTACATCTCAGGCTCTACTCTCCGAGGAAATCCCTTGCAAAATTGTCTCATTTCAGTTCTAAGGAACAGTTGTTTTATCCACTCTGAGAAGCTATCCTTCCTTGGGGACTAAAAACCTCAACACCCCAAACTTGCAAATCTAGACCTGCAGAAATGAGAAGCACACTTTTTGTGAGTAGATGATTTTTTTCTGAATGCATATATTCTGACATGAAAGTAACTACCCCATATATTGTTGGCTGGTCCAGAGCATCTATCATATCCAACATTTCTGCCCCACAGTCTCTCATGGCATTGTCTCCAAGCTGGCAGACAGCGTAACTAAGTTGTTAGTCATCCTTTCATTTTCCTAAGGCCATCTGCTTCTGGGTACAGGATAAAACCATTGATCCTCTTTGGCATCATTATGAGAGGCAGAACATTCCTTCTGACCAAGATTCATATCAGGAAGGAGTCCTTTCAAATAGGAAGGTGGTTTGAATAAACAAAACTAAAATGTTGACATAGTGCTATGGAGATTTTAAACTGGATGGCGAGGAATTATGTCGGATGGAGTATTTGGTTTGTCACAAAATTGAAGGCAAATATTCATACTTTAAAATAAACATTACAAATACCATCAATAATCAGGCATGTCCATTAACACACAAATAAATATTTGATATCTCAGTTAATTATTCCCACGTATTTTTAATGGAGCCTTGGGCATCAAGTCTCTCATGAGTATAATTTGAATTGATTTACATGCCCTAAGGTAAAAGAACATAATTTCATTTGAAGTATTAGATAAATCTGACTTTTGTAATTGAGACGAATTTTCTCTCTAGTCTGACAAATGAACTTTCTGTATGTATTATATTCCGTGGGCTATGAGTGACCATCTGGACTTTATCCAGTGTAGGATACTGGGTCATTCAAAATTACTTTGTCAACTAAATTGCATTAAATATGCAGAGGAATGCAAATGTCAACTTATCTCTGGAAACTTAATAGAATAATTTGAACTATTAGAATAGTCATGAAAGCTTCATTTTGAAAATTTTGATAATTAGCAGTAGTTGGGTAAAACAATCTCTGATACAGACAGAATTTAATTGGTTTTGTGTGTTGATTTGGCTTAAATATGAACTAAAGTCATCCTTAAAGTTTTTTTCATACAAGTGAATTGTATATATTCATACATATACAGACATAGAATCATCAACGTAAATCAGGGAAGTCTTCCCAGGGTACATGATACTTAAGCTTTGTTATGAAGGTAAGGCTTCTACACATGGAGAACACCTTATCAATCAGCTAAAACACCTTATCAATGACCAGCATATGGAAGGTAAGAGAAAACGTTATGTATTATAAAACTATAAGAGATTTAGTGTGGTTGAAAAATGGTAGATATATGAGAATGGCAAGAAATAGGGTTAGAAATAAATGAGAATCAGGTCACAAAAGATACTACATGTCATGCCAACAAGTTTGGATTATGTTCTGCACCTCAACCCCATAACCTCACAGGCATTATTTCTAATTGGTTACCATATCTAAATCTTCAATCATCATTCCTCTAATTCTACTAGGATCAACTGCTTCTGGGTACAAGAAAAAAAAATCTTCTAATACATAGATTTAGCAAAATTAAGCAGGCATTTCACAGAAAAGTATACTATTCAGAAATTATACATCGCAGGTTGTGAAATAATTATATCTACCTATCTATCTATCTACCCCAGTTCCTGGCATGGAGTTCCTGAAACCCATGTAATTTCTTAAGTGCTAAGAGCACTAGGAACATCTTTTATTTTAACATTTGTTCATTGACTCTAGCTTTTGAATTCTTTACACAAGAACTCCTAAATACCTTGAAATTTCCTGGGTGATAGGAGTCTCTTTTGTTCTAGTGAGGCAACTCTTGGTGGGCTCCTAGATGAGAGCTGGTCCTCAGAAAGACCAGGCAATGATTAGAAGCTTGGAACTTTCAGCTCCACTACCATCCTTCAGGAAAGGAAGAGGGGCTAAAAATTGAATTCATAATCAATCATGCCCATGTGATGAAGCCTTTATAAGTATCCCCAAAATAGGAGGTTTGGAGAGCTTCAGAGTTTGTGAATGCATCTTCATGCCGGGAGGCTGGTGCACCTCGACTCCAAGGGGATAGAAGCTCCTGCGCTCAAGGCCCTTGCAGACTTCACCTTCTGTATCTCTACACCTGGTGGTTCATCTGCATCCTTTATCATGTCCTTTATTACATAAATAGCTGGTAAATGTGTTTCCTTAGTTCTGTGAGGTGTTCTAGCAAATGACTGAATCCAAAAAGGGGCTCATGGGATTTGTAAGCAAGTAGGACAGAAGTCATGGGTGACCTGGGGACCTACCAATGGTGAGCGATGTCTGAAATGATGGACAGTTTTGTGGGACTGAGCCCTTAACTCGTGGAATCTGCCACTAAATCCAGGCAGTTAGATTTTTGGTGTAGAAAATCCAACATCTTGTGTCAGAAGTGTTGTGACTATGGTAGTAGTGTGAGGGTAAAAGAAAACACAGTGCATTTTTTCTATAGACAGGTTGATGAATTATCACAAGCAGAACATACTTATGTAACCATTACCCAGATCAAGAAATAGAACTTTAAAGCATCTTGGACATCCTCCTATGCCTCCCCAGAGGTAACAATCCACCCAACTGGTTCTAAAAGTAAAGCTAGTTTTATAAGCTAGTTTTGCTTCTTTTTGAACTTTATAGAAATGCAATCAATGTCTTTTGCTCAACAGCATGTGTGTAGGTGTGTGTGTGTGAGAGAGAGACCCATTCATGTTGTATATAGAACACACAACACATTTCGTCCATTTTCATTGTTGAATTGTATTCATTTTGTGAATACATGCCCCAATTTATTTATTCATTCTACTGCTGAGAGACATCTGGGTTGCTCCCATTCTGCAGTGATGATGACTAATGCTGCTATCAGCATTTTTTTACCTGAATTTTGTTGCATGTATGTACATGTGTTTATGTACATATACCTAAGAGTGGAATTGCTGGATCACTGCATATGTATGCTTAGCTCTAGTAAAATTCTGCTGAAGTTTTCCAAAATGATTATATCATTTTACCTTTCTACCAACAATGTTTATAAATTCCAGTTGCCCCACATCTTTGTCATCACTTAATATTATTAGATTTTTGAAATTTTAGCAATTTAGTGGGTGTGAATATGGAAACTTTAAAATGTTCTATTCAGTTCCACATTGAGCACCTACTATGTGCTGGAATTTGGCTAGTCTTTCCTAAAATGCAAAAGAGAATTAGACACAATCCAGAGCACCCCAAGACATTCTTTCTATTCATTTGAAATAATCCTATAACTTAATTACTCTTTTCCCTCAAAATCAACTATGCTTATACAAGAAATTGAGAAGACTATTCCAGGGTTCTTTAAAGCCTGTAGGAAGTTACTATAGAATACTAGATCCATATACAAGTGAGAAATTTGTTCCAAAATTTTGGTAGAATTGACTTAATTATCCTGCAGAAAAGCCTAGAGGTAATTACCATGTTAACAAGATTCTCATTAGCAATATACCTGTAAACTGCTGCAATCATAATAAGATATTTTAAATTTTCACCTATATCAATCAAGAAGGAATTTCACTATAAATAGAAGTAAATACAAAAAATGAGATTATTCCTTGTGGAAGCAGCTCAGGTTGGATGCTTATTGAGTCTATGCTGGAGTGAAATTGCAAAGTAATTGTAATGCAATATCTTTTAAGAGATAACATAGATATCAAATAATGACCTATTTCAAGTCCCTTATCAAAATGAGTAACTTATTCAGTAAGAAAGAGAAGAAGTGAGCACTATTTTACAAAGTACAGCTTCTACGTCCAACTTGGGGAATGAAGTGTTCTTCATTCTCAGGACTTCAGCAAACATAATATAAGAAATACCTAAAAGCCTCCTTCTTGGGGCAGGACAAAGAAAGGAGATGAGAAGAAAGAAGAGCAAAAATAACTTTTGGATGGCCAAAGAATCATTAGAATGACTCAAAGCTACCTCAGAAGTCAGTGGATGAAGCAGCAGTTGTGGGAATGGACCTCAAGTCCCAACCCTTTCTGTCTGTGTCCTGGGTCATACACTGCTCCGCCATGGTAAACTGCTGGAATGCCTATGGGCACTTTCGTACCCATGACTAAGGAGAGCACAGCCAAAGGTGGAATCCTTTAAAACTAGACCTACTGCATCACTGAACATAATGTTCATTCATACAGCAAGCTTTGATTGAGGGTGCACGTGTTGTACAAGTGGGTGGGTGTATCACGGTGAGAGAGACACAGACCAGGTGCCTAACATGTCATCACTAAGCCCTGGCCATTGCCTGCCTCCCAGCTTCCCAAGCCAGCTTCTGGAAAGTCATCATTTCCCCAGAAATGCTCTCCTAACTCCTTATTAGAGGAGAAAACATTTTCTTCTCATGGTCCCTTCAGAGTCTGCCATTTGCTTGGAAGATTAAGTGCTTTCCCCTAGAACAAAAGGAACTGGGACAGTGTGTGCTCAAGTCAAAGAGGAATAAAGAGAACTACATCCTCAAGGGGAAAAAGTCATGGGAAGGAGACATTTTTGAGATGTCTAGAAAAAGACTGTTTCACTTTATAATGGTGCTTATGACTGACATCACATAATTATCTCATGAGTATAGATCCCTTGCAGATGAAAAATGAAAAGAGAAAGAGGAGAAAAGAGCCAAGTACATTACATCTGCCCTGGGCACATGGGTTCTCCTTCGGTATTAAATGACTTCCTTAGAACCTGGGCTCCTGGGCAAGTGGTTAGTCTCATGGCTAATATGTCTCAACAATTACATTCTTCATTTCTGGATTTTGCCTTGGTTTTCAAATAATTCTCTCAGGAAGCTGAAGTACACATTAAAATATACTAGGGTAACATGACCATTACATCCGTTGCTGTAATCTGAGTACCCTAGTTCTTCTCACAGACAACACAGTATTCTTAACAATGATCAAAATAATAGAAGAAAATAGTTTAAAAATCACTACTTACAAATATAGGTTGTTCCCAAAGAATGTGCCTCAAGGGGTTATGAACACATAGTTACCCACCTGCCAAGACTGCTCTGTCAGATGTGCTGTGTGGTGCAGTTGAAGACAGTCACGTCTCTAATGAGATAAACTCTTGTGAAAATATTTCCTGACCTTACAGTTTTCATTGGGAAGGTTTTGCTAGTAACATTTTCATTGATGAAGCTTATGTGACTTAACCAGGTCAAATCTGATGATATTCATACCCTTAACAGTTTAGAGTGATTGCTCTGTCCTTGGCCTGGAGTCATTATTAGGGAATGATAGAAAATGCAGAGAAGACTTGATGTAATCATAAATTTTCCATATCCCTCTCCTCTCTGTTGGGGTATAGTATAGAATTGAAAACCATTTTCCTTGCATAATTTAATTAACCTGTCACTTTATTTTTGGAGGCTTGCTAATTCATGATCCAAAAGGACTGATTTATGGAGCATTATGAGGACAAAAGCTAGATGCTGAATAGAATTAAGCAGTATAAGCATAATGTAAGAGTGGAATTATTTTTGAATTAACATCAATTATAAAATGAGTTTAAAAGATTATTTACTGCTTAAGCTGGAAAGTCTGTGGCTTATTGACATGAATTTTAAACATCTGACTAGAGATTCCTGATACTGCTTACTGAAGAGTTAAAATACTATTGAAAAACAGTAATAGTTCTCTAATAGTGACAATTCTTTAACAGATAGTATGCTATTTTCTATTTACATGTGTATTTTATAGTCTCACAAAAAGTTGCCAAATAAAAATCATTATTAATGATTATCAAACCATGCTCAGGGAATGCTTTTATTCCAATTTAGTTTACAAAACTTACTGTGATGCTGAAAGTAAATTAAAGTGTATGCAAAGTGGGAAAACGGCTACATTGGAGACTATCCTTCAAAAAAATTTTAAATATTAAGAGCCAATTGAAAAAAGTCTTCTGACCATCAGTTTCCTAAACAGTATTGAAGAGATACTCTCTTTTACAACATCAGGAAGTTATCTTAGAAAATATACATAGCCTTTAGGAGTTGGGAGCATTTATAAAGAAAAGAAGGAGACTGAGTGGTACAAGGAGAAGAAATGTTAGCTATGAGGGAAACAAAGCTATCACTCTCTTGGCCTTTGAACATTAGTCTTTTCTTCGTTAGGGGGTCAGGGCTGTATGTGTAGAGGAGAAGCCTGGCACTTGCACAGTAGGTAAGAGAGGGTCTGAAGTGAAGAATGTGAGTTAGGTGGGGTAGAAAGTTCTAGTTATCCTTTCACCTTTTTGCGGGTCATTATGGGTAGAGCCAGGGAGTGAGCTATGGGGAGGTGACCCATATGGTACATGAGGGGGTTACTGGGATGGTCGGCCTCAATCACTTGCAGCAGTTACTGCCTTTAGACCTAGATAACAGAGCCCCTACCCTTGCCTTCCTCCCGCTCCCACAGTATCAAGGACACCCTCTTAGCCCGCTTCTGGTTGTGCCTCACCTCTCAGAGTATGGCTTTACGTTACTAATGCAACGTAGCCTCCTGGAGCCCAAGCCTCTCTCCTTCTAGGTCATGCTTGGGTTGGGTACCAGAGATCTTAGAACTGCCTGCCCAGTAACCCTGAGCCTGCTTCCAGGGTTCTGTGAAACTCAGAGTCTATTCCTCTGAGGATGGACACACTACACGTGTGATCACATTTTGACTAAAGGATAGTCAAAGGGCGGCTGTGTGCAGGTGTGTGGACAGAGTCTGGACGCACATGTGAGGCATCTCGATGTGGGATGAACCAAAGATGGGAAGAGAGGTAACTTGCTAGGGCCTGGCCACTGGGACATGCTTTTTCCTCAAGTCTATGTTCCAGCACAGAATTCCAAGGAGCCCAAGAATTCTAATTAAGATGCTATCCCTCCAGGGCTTTAGAGAAGTATATTTGTCAAAGGAGACTCTATAGACCGTATTTTATTTAAAAGATTGCAAACTTTACTTAAAACGTTTAAATATTCAAACAACTACAACTGGGTTTCCAGTTGTGCCCAGCCCAGGCCCTGCTGATGTTAGTGTGGACATGTCAAATATTATGGATGAAACTATTTAAGTTTATATTTTCTAAGTGCATAGATTCTTTCATTCTGGGCACCTAGCACAATGCCTGATGTATAGTAGTAAATATGTGTCGAACAAAGGACTAAATTTTACTTGTTCCTATAAGCTGAATGGTGAAAAATCATTCTGGAGCAGAAGCTCCGGGAGTGAGAAGTCAGAGCTAGTATTTTCTATAACAACAGAGAGTAGATTGCTTGTGTAAATCACTTAGCAGTATTTCTATCACTCTGTAAATCCACAGTAAATGTTACCTACTGTTATTAATTATACAGTCTATGGATTATGAATTCCAGAGATTTCATCAGTTGAGACTCAATAAGTGTAGTTTGTGTAGTCACTTAAAAAATGTGATCAATTTCTTAACATCGTAAAAGTTCCCATGAAAAGATTTCTCGCCACCTGCAATAATTTAGTACCTATCCTGATTGGTGGGTTCCAGCACTTGTCGAACTAGTTACTTGATTAACTCTGCATCTGTGACATTCTCAGAGTAGATGTAAATTTTATTCTGAACTGTCCTTTAAATAGAAGAATTTTATTGCCGTCAAATTCTTATCTGCCTGTTAAGTTTTTGTTTTTCACATTTGATGTTATTTGCAGGATTCACCAGCAGGTACTCAGCCTCTGATTCCCAAAACACCCATGTAGAAATCTTAAACACACTGCACATTGGAACCAGCAGAGAGTTTGATTAAATTACAAAAGAAACACTATATACAGTTGTCCCTTGAACAACGTGGGTTTGAAGTGCCGAGGCCCACCTATACCTCGATTTTTTTCGATAGTAAATACTAGAGTTATGTGATCTGCTGTCGGTTGAATCTGCAGACGCTGAGGAGCCATGGATGTGGAGGGCTGACTGTAAGTTGTACTCAGATTTTCGACTGTGCAGAGGGTTGATGCTCTTAACGCCAACGTTGTTCAAGGGTCAACTGTATATTCGGTAAGTGAATGAGAGAATGAATCTCATTTGTTAAGAGAATCTGTCCGAAGGATTCAGCATTTATCCATTACTTTGTCCAAGTTTATCCTTGGTTTATCCCTCACAAGTAGCTGAGACATAATTATTTCAAGCCTCAACAAAAACAAAAAACAAAAAAACAAAAACCCAAAATACCTTGACTGAGTTAGATTCATATTTACCCGTTTCCTTGTAAAAAGTTCAATACCACATTTACCTATTTGAACAATGTTTTTCTAATAAAACAAGGGTTACAACGGCTTAAGTTTAATTTCAGAGAAATCCTTGCCTTTCCAGAAAAATGTGTATGGTGGTGGTGGGGTAGAGTAGTTCATTGCAGTATGTGAGTATGTGACATGAAGGGAAGATCTTTGTCTTTAGGAGCCTGACATAATTCAAGACAATCCATTTCCAAAGAACAGTGATGAGCTCATTGCAGGGGCCAGGTGAGGTCTACTTCTGTGTTTTTCTTACACAGGCTCTCTTTCATTTTTATTTTTCTTTCTCTTTCTTTTGTGGACTTTAGTATTAATTACATACACTACTCAAAATCCTTTGGGAAATAGGCAGGATACAAGTTCTATGCTCCAAAGTATAAACTCACAGACAGCAGGGCTGTTGGACATTTCCAGTACCTGTACCACTGCCTGCGTCCAGTATTCTTGCCGTATGTATGTAGTTCATGAATGAATCAGAGTGGGCAGAACACTGGAATATTTCAAAGAGACCCAAAATTCTAACAAGAGATTGCAAAATCTAATAAGATGGTGAAATTCACATAAGCTCTAATTTTCCAGGAAGAAATTATATCCTGGGTATGAGAGACCAAATTTCAGAGTCTCCTAAGCCCATACCATCTAATAGCATTACTGACTGAATCAACCCTGCTTACTTACACAACCTGTTGCCTGGCCACAGGCACAGGAGATAGCAAGAAAGAGGCCAATTTTCTGGCAAATTATTTGTTCTGTACCCTCTCGGCCACTCCAAAAGAGCAAAGAGATAGTTAAATATTTAAGAAAATCCGGCTTGGCTTATCACAATAAAATTTTAAGCTTAATGGGAAAAGCACTTTGGTCTTCATCTTTCTGGATGTTACTCTCTTATATGCTTAGAGAAAACACTCACATTCTCCATCTATGCTTTCCCGTGGTTCACACTGAGGGGCTGCATTCTTGCTGCCATGCTGAGTCGCGCTGCTCACTGTGTGTCACTTTGGCATCAGTAGACCGGAAGAGCCGATCGTGGGCAACTGTACCACGGTTGATAAGGGACTATATTGATAAGCCAACAGTCCTCCTAGAACTATAAATATATGTGAGAAGAAGAAGGATGGGAGTTGTAGCTATGCTGCTATAAATATATATCGATGTGACACTGCATTTATAGCTTTCATGTTATCTCATTTGGTCCTCACAATATCTCTGTTAGTTAGAATAATTATTAGTATTCTCAATTCAGAGTTGAGAAAATTGATACTCAGGAAGATTGAGGAGCTAGTTCAAGCTCATACTGTCACTAAAACAGGAATGTGGCTCTGGGCGGTGCTGTCTCTCCGGCTGTGTCCAAGAGAACATGGTAAAATTGAAAATTAGCCATAAAGGAGGAAGGAAAGAGTGCTGCTTAGTTTGCTGAAAAGGGGATGTTTTCCTGAAGATTCTGCAATGATGAAAGACGAAGGCTAATTTAACTAAAGTCTTTAGGAAAATAGTATAAATAGTATCCAAGACTTTCCTGAATTGCATAGTGTTTGCTTGAAAACTTATTCCAAAATGGATTCAGTACAGGCACCATACTGAGCCAGCACTGCCATAGATTTGATGAGTATTTTCATCCTTAAACAGTGACTACAAATTAAACCAGTAACAAAGGTAAAATTCGATCATACTTTCTCTCCAAAAATGCAATATTCTCATTTCAGTAATATCTGAATGCTAAGCATTCAGATGCTAAGCATATTTACCATGTGTCAGGTACTCTTCTAAACAAATTTATATATTTTAACTTATTGAATCCTCACAGTAGCCCTAGGAACTTAGTCCAATAATTAAGCCCATTTTAAGGATGAAGAAATTGAAACATATATTTGGTAATAAATTGCCTGAGGTCACACAGCTAGAAACTAGCAGAGGAGGAATTGGACCTGTCCCACAACTTTTAGTTATAGAAACTTCTATAAATGATAACATTTCTTAGTGAAGCACTTCCTCTCACAAAATTTACTGTCAAATATAAAATACATTTTGTTTTGCATGCTTCCTACTCCAGCGATAACAAATACAACAGTGTGGTCATCGTGATTTCAGGATCAAATGAAATAGAGCAACACCAAAGGGTCCGTTTGCACTTGACCTCCCGGGCACTCCAGATGTCAACACCTATTGTTCTCTCATATATTTTTTGATGGAAATCTGTAGGAGGAGATAGAACAATGATGAGACCATAGTGACCGCCTGTGGATCAGGTGAAGTGGGCCACAGTTTGCTAACGCCTGTTGAAAATGAAGATTAAATTTCTTATATAAGAAGTCACCACCTTCATCAGGAGACTGTCCCCTCAAAATTGTTCTTTGTAAACACAGACGCAGAAGCAGTATGATCTTATCTGTAAAAATAAAAGTCTAAAAGGAAATATAAGAACATAAAATAGAGGTTACCTTTAAATGGTAGAGCGATCATGGATGTTTTTTTATTTATGTTGCTTAAAAGTTTTCTAGACTAAGTGTGAGTTCCTTCGAAAATTATGAGGAAATTAATACATATTGCTTTAAAAATTACAGAAAATACACAGGAAAATTAATTACTAAGAGAGTTGATCTTAAATATTCTCACCACAAAAAAGAAATGGTAATTATATGATGTGATACAGTTATTAGCTAATATTACAGTGGTCATCATTGTGCAATATGTGAATGTATCGAATCAACACATTGTACACCTTAAACTTACATAATGGTGTATGTCAATTATATCTCAATGAAGTTGGAAAATTAAATCAATATACTGAAAATTGTCATCCAGTGGATAAACTTAAACCATGTTTTCTTTAAAGTACAATACTATCATTTGAGTTCTATTATGAATCAAGGACTTATACATATAGAATTGATTATTATAAACTCCTATAAAAGTGGTCAGCAAACTTTTTCTATAAAAGGCTAGATAATAAATATTTTAGGCTTTGCAAACAAAAAAATAATCTTTATCTTAATTACCCAAATCAACCATTGTAGCATGAAAGTAGCTGTAGACACTATGGGGGGAAATGAGTGCTGCTGTGTTTCAATAAATCTTTATTTACAAAAATGGGAAGCAGGATGGATTTGGACGGCAGGTTGTACTTGGTTGACCCTTGTATACAATCTTATGTTCCAAGTTAGAGATTTACAGATACTCAAGCTAAGGGAAAGTCGAAGATTGTCTCAGCCAAACTCCCTCAATTTGGAGATGTTCCCTGAAGAGACAGAAGCAATACTGCAGAGTGGTAATTCGTAGGAACTTAAGATTCAAATAGAGCTTGGTTTAGGTTTCTAATTACTGAATCTCTCTAAGCTTTAATTTCCTCATTTGTAAAGTAGTATAACACTTCATAGACTTCATAGAGTTATTTTATACTTAGGTAACAACTTCATTGCTTAGCTCAAACTGTGACATATAAACAGTACTCATTAAATGTTAAATTAAATATCTGTGGTCACACGTTAACTGATGGCAAAGTCAGACATCTACCACAGTGTTGCTGGAGCTTCCTGCCATGACTTCAGCGGTAACGGTGACTCCCAAATGCAGCACTGGGGAAACTGGTGAATAACACATATGAGGTCCCTGCTCTCCTGGCTCCTACCTCATAGTAAGTAGGAGGAAGATAGAAAATACACGTGAACAATGAATAAATGAGATAACTTCAGAGAGTGTAGAGTGCTAAGAATACAACTTAAAAAGACAATGAGATATATAGTTATTGTGTGTGGTAAGGATGGGAGTGAGGTTTGCTCTAGATTTGTGCTATCCAATAAGGGAGCCACAGCCATACGTAGCCATTTGAATTTAAAGTGACTAAAATTAAATTTCAAAAAAGATCAGTTCTCAGTCGTACTGTTATAGCTGGTGCCATCACATTGGCTAGCACAGAAGAACATTTCCATTATCACAGGAAGGTCTATTGGACAAACAAAGCTCTAGATGGACTTATGAGTGTAAACAGGTAGAAATATAGGAAGGGAGGGAGGGAGGAAGAAGGGGGAGAGAGAGAAAGAGAAGAAGAAAGAATAAAGAAAACAAGCAAGAAAGAAAAAAAGAAAAAGAAAGCGAGAAATAAAATAGATATAGAGAAGCAAATGAGAGAGACAAAGTTAGAAACAGAAATATAGATAAAGATACAGAGACAGAGAGAGTGAGGCCTCTCTGAGGAGGGGTCATTTGATCTGGATAATGAGAAGACAGGAACATGAAAAATCTCAAAGCAGTGTCCCAGCGAGAGAGAACAATGCAAAGCCTGAGGCTGTGCCGGAAGGACAGACATAGCCTGGGAGGCGACCTGATGGGGAGATGGTCAGGCAGTGGGTCATACAAGTTCTTATAAGGAATTTGGACTTGAAGCTAATGGCAAAGGAAGTCACTGGGACATGTTAAGTAATGGAGAAATAGATCTGATTTACATTTTTCAGAAATCAGTTTGGTACCTGTGCAGAGAATGGACTTAGTAAAATGGAAGTTTGGAAATCACAGGAGGCTGCTGTCAGTGAGAGACAGTGGTGGCTTGTAATGGAGGTGGAAAAGACAAGAAGTTGTATATAATTAGATTATATTTTGAAGGTAATGTTGACTGAATATGTTGTTGAATTAGATGAGTACAGGGAGAAAAAGAGAAATATTATGGATCATTTTTAGCTTATCTATTGAAAGTGGAAATGGTAATTATGGAGAGAAGTCAGAGTAGAGTTGGGGGAGAAAATCAGGAGTTTGGCTTTATTTTTTTTTTTAAATATTTAAACAGTGTTTATCCAGTGCCTACTATGTGTAAATCAACCTTTTTTTTTTTTTTTTTTTTTTTTTTTTGATGTACTGGGGATTGAAACCAGGACCTTGTGCATGCTAAGCATGTGCTCTACCACTGAGTCATACTCCCACGCCATAGGAGTTTGGCTTTAGATCAGAAGTGAAGTTGCCTATCAGACATCTGCATTAGTTTCCCATGGCTACAGTAACAAATTACCAGGAACTCGATGGCCTAAAATGGCTGAAATTTATATTGTCACAGTTCTGGAGGGCAAGTCCAAAATCAGTTTCACCAGGCCAAATTCCAGGTGTCAGCAGACCCTCACTTTCTTTGGAGATTCAAAGCACAATCCATTCCTTGCCAATTTCTACCTGTCGTGGCTGCTGGCATTTCTTGGCTCCATGGTCACCTTGTCTTCTCCCCTTCTATGTGTCTTCTCGTCTATGTGTCATTTTTTCTCTCTCTCTCTTATAGGAATATGTCTTATTACATTTATGTTCTACCTGGATCATCCAGAATAAGATCCTTAACTTAGTCACATCTGTGAAGGTTCTTTTTCTAAAGAAGGTCACATTCATAGGTTCCAGGAATTAGGACATATGGGGGGGGGCATTTTTCAGCCTACCACAACATCTGAGGGCAGATACTGAGCTGAAAGGGTAGCAGGAATCAAAGATACGAATTCAGAAGTAGTCATCACATACAGGGCATGTGAAGCCCTGGGACAGGTACGATCACTTAGGATGGAAAAGGAGGGCTGAGGACTAGCCCCTGGGACATTCTGAAACTTGGAAGTCTGACTGAGGAGGTGGTTCCTGCAAAAAGGCAGAAGAAGGCTACCCTGTGGGATAGGGAGGAAAACAAGGAGATGCGGTGTCTAAGTCCAAGGCAGAAAAATATTTTAATGGGTAAGTCAACAAGTGCGTCAAATTCAAATAAGAGGTCAATTAAGATTGAGTACAGAGTTAACCATCGCTTTTGTTAAAGAGGAGTTAGTAAGTGGAGGGCATAAAATCCTAAGTAAAATTCATGAAGAGGAAATGGGAGTTCTATTTCTGGCAGTATGGTGTTCTCAATAATCCGAAATCCTCACAGTTTAAAAAAAGAACTTGAAATGTTTGATAAAATATAGCAAACATCCTGTCAACTATGTGGCAGAACTCACCAAAAAATAGAAAACCTCAGAGCTCCAAAGTGAAAAGGAAACTGAAAACATAGAGTGATGCAGCCGCAGAAGTTCTGATCTGAAAGCACTTCTCCATCTGATACGCAGTTTTTAATGGCCACAAGGTTTGGGTATTAGACATACACCTAAACCTGCCTTAAAATGTGATTTGTAAAAAATATTAGTTTTTCAGAAAGATGACAATAAAATTTATCAAACTTGACCTGGGATCTGGATTTTAAAAATCATTTCCTGGACAATTTAAATCACAGTTCTGTTCACAGGGTTGGAATTTGAATTTACACTATCTGCCCAAGGCAGTAAATGCTAAGCCAAGAATTTAATGAAAGTGGTCCTGGGTCACAACAACCCAGGATGCTGGGACAGGACAGAGTCTCCTCTGGGTGATACCCGCGTGCTCTCAACCCAGACAGCATAGAATTTCTAAGCAAACAAGACCCTAAAATACAAGATTACAAACACGAGAGGAAGCAAGACACCACAGCTGAGAAACAGAAGGAAAATCACAGAACAGAGCTGGACTCCTAGGACATTCAGATAATGAAAGGTGATTTCATATTTCATTTCTTTTGATGCTTTACTTTAAAGAAATTGTATTAAAAGGTTTATTAAAATTGTAATAAAATGTGGAATCATATACATGAGAAAGAAACTCAGTGCTAACCAAAAAACTAGTCAGATTTGAACAAAGCACCAAATGGACATTTAGAAATTAAATATATAATAATCTAAATTAAAAACTCTGTCAATGAGTTAAAGAGCAGTTAAACCCAGCAGAAGAAAAAAAAAAAAACTAAGTAAATTAGGAAATAGAAATGAAGAAAATCACTCCTAAAGAAACAGACAGTAGGATGGGAACTATGAATGAGGTTAGGAGACACGGAAGACTGAATGATGTATCAGTTCCATATTATTACTTATATATTATTTTCTGTGTCTGGTTCCACCTGGACCCTTACGTACCTGCATTTAATTCAAGTGTTGATCAGGCTCGGCTGGGACAGCTGGTATAGCTAGATCTCTCTGTTCACGAGATCTTCATCCTCAAGGAGGCTAAACCAGCTTCCTCACGTGGTGGTGGCAGTGTTTCAAGAGAGGCAGCTCTAATGTGCAAGTGGGTTATCAAGCTCTCTTGTGTCACATTTGCCAATATCTCACTAGGAAAAGGAAGTCATCACATACAGGGCATGCCCAGAGCAGATATGGAATGTAAAAATCCTGGGATACCGAGAAGCACAGAGTAACATCCATCACAAGTGAGAACGCCTAACCTATGTATAACTGGAGCTCCAGAAAAATGGGGAAGGATTCCTAATGAAGAAGAATGGGGAGAGGCAATATCCTAAGAGCTGGGGACTAAGATTTTCCAGAAATATTCAACTAATCCCAAGTGGGCTTCACCTTGACCCATAGTATAAAATCTCAGAGAACTGAAATGAACATCTTAAAAGCAACCAGTGAAAAAAGACAGATTATCCATGAAGGAATGACAATTAGGTTAAAAGCTAACTTCTCAACTCTAATGATAAATGTCAGGAAGTAAAACAGTATTTTCAACAGCTGAGAGAAAATAACTATTAACACAGAATTCCATATACCCAGTAAACCCTAATTCAGAATAAAAGTAAACTACAGACATTTTCAGAAAATTGAAAATGGACGGCGTTTGCAAAAAAGTGACAATCACTAAAGGAAAATTTAAAGAATGTATTTCAGTAAAAAAGAAGTGACTCCAGAAAGAAGTCTGAGATGCAGAAATAAATGACAAGGAAAGAAACTGAGAAACATAGGTGCATCTAAACTAACATTAGGTGTATAACATAATAATACTGTCGAATGTGGAGGGCACAAATAGTGCATCTGAAATACTAGGAAATGTAACAGTAAGCTGAGACATGATATATTAAAGAATATGGATGTTGCTATGTTGGTCAGATGTTGATATATTTTAGGATTTATTAGCTATGAGGATTAAAAGTTCAGGAATAACCACAAGCACAATAGAAAGAGAAACTAAGTATGGACAGTATTTCAAATTAAAAAGGAAAAGAGCAATTCAAAAGAAAGCAGGAGAAGAAAAACATCATAGAAGAGGTACAAAATGTGTACATGTCAGTAACTTAAAGAAATATGAAAGGAGGACACTCCCATCAAAATACAGTGATAAAGGGAGGCAGGAAGGAATGAAGACAGGCTGACTCTGCGTCCGTGTTACTCAGCACAGGCACTCCTAAAATATGAGGACGCAGAATGATTCCAATGAAGGTATAAACACTGTCAGCCAGAAAAGATTAGCAAAAATAAAGATGATATAGCAATAATAATACCCGACTGAATAGGCTTGTTGTTAAAGGCCTGTATCCTTAGAAGCAGAGACAGAACTTTCCTAAATGATAAGTGGCACTTCACAGAGAAAACACTGCGGGGGCCTCCGGGCTGGTGAACGTGTGGAGGTGCTGGGAGAGCGTGGTGCACAGGGAGGGCCTGGCGCTCGGGCACCCTTCCCACAAAGCTCGCCTCGTGCATCTCTCCAGCCGGCTGTTCGTTCATTCCACCTTCACCCTTTCCATCACTAACGGGGACAAATGACTTGAAGCTTCACAGTGAAATATACAAGGAAGTCTCTTCATAAACCTCCCAGGCTTTCGGCTTTGTTCCTTTTGGGTGAACAGTATATGCCCAGAGATGAAAACACAGGTGTAGGGAATGATGTCAGAGAAATGGGGACATAGGAATCTCTGGCGCCTGTCCCCTCCCCAAAACATAAATCTGGACATCCATCCACACATGAAAATACCTTCAGAAGCTCTAAGGATTCCAGGTGAGGAATTACAGCACCTGGGTGAAACACAGCAGTAAGGAAAGACGCATTGAAGTGGATAGAAAAGATAGACTCAGTTACCCCATCACCCCTCCCCCAAGCCTGGGCAGCCCTCCCTGTGGGAGGAGAGTGAACTGAGGGCCTGGCCTCACCACACCCCGCAGCACCAGGCCGCCTCTCACAGCTCCAGATAGCTGCAGGCAGGATCCAGTGGCATCAGTGCCTCCCACAGCCCTTCCCACAGGTTTCTGCGGTGCCAGCCTCCTGGTGGGCTCCCGTAAACCCAGGCTCCTGGCCTGCTCTAGTTCCCGATCTGCCCCTTCACAGACCCAACCTCAAGGTCAGTCCCCAAGGCCCCAGTTTACAGGCAGACTCCTGTGGCCCAGGTGTCAGTCTACCCCTAGCACCAGGCCAGCTGGCTCCTGTGGCCCAAGCCTCCTGGAAAACCAGGCTCCCAGCAGGTCACAGTACTGGACTGGCTCACTTAGACCCGGATGCTGGGCACATCCCAGGGGTCCTCAGCACCTGGTGGGCCCCAGTGAACCCAAGCTCCAGGCATGCCCCCTACTGACCCAGGCACCGGGCTGCTCCCCATTTACCCAAGCGCCAGTCCTGCCCATCTGCTGACCCAGGAATAACAGGTCTGTCTGCCTAAGGACTCCAGCAACAAGCCTGCCTGCCAGCACTGTCAGATGATCCACTGAGAATCTGATCAGGCTGAATATAAACACGGATAAAAACATTTTAGTAAACTAAATACACAGTGTTTATTTTAAAAGAATTCATTATAGCTGCTGTCGACTGAATGTTTGTGTCCTCCGCAAAATTCATGTGTTGAAACCTAATCCTCAATGTGATGGCGTTTGGACATGGAGCCTTTGGGAGGTGATCAGGTTATAAGGGCAAAACCCTCATGAATGAGATTAGGGTTTGTAATAGAGACTACAGAGAGCCCCCCTGCCCCTTCCACCACGTGAGGGCAGAGTGGGAGTCTTCACCAGACACCGAATCTGCCAGCACCTTGACCTTATTTTAAAAATATATATTTATTGAAGTACAGTCAGTTTACAATGCTGTGTCAATTTCTGGTGTACAGCACAATACTTCAGTCACATAAGAACATGCAAACATTCATTCTCATATTCTTCTTCACCATAGGTTACTACAAGATATTGAATATGGTTCCCTGTGCTATACAGTATAAACTTGCTGTTTATCTATTTTATATATAGTAGTTAGTATCTGCAAATCTCAAACTCCCAATTTATCCCTTTCCACCCCTTTCCTCCCCTGGTAACCATAAATTCGTTTTCTACGTCTGTGAGTATGTTTCTATTTTGTAAATAAGTTCATTCATCTTTTTTTTTTTTTTTTGAGATTCCACATATAAGCGATATCACTTTTTCTGGCTTACTTCACTTAGAATGACATTCTCCAGGCTCATCCTTGTTGCTGCAAATGGCATTATTTTATTATTTTTTATGGCTGAGTAGTATTCCATTGTATAAATACTCCACAGCTTCTTTATCCAGTTATCTGTCGATGGACATTTAGGTTGTTTCCATGTCTTGGCTATTGTATTTAGTGCTGCTATGAATACGGGGGTGCATGTGCCTTTTTGAATTAAGATTCCTTCTGGATATATGCCCAGGAGTGGGATTGCTGGATCATATGGTAAGTCTATTTTTAGCTTTTTGAGGAATCTCCGTACAGTTTTCCATAACGGCTGCACCAAACTACATTCCCACCAACAGTGTAGGAGGGTAGCACCTTGATCTTGGATTCCTAGCCTCCTGAAATGAATGAAATAAATGTCTGTTGTCTATAATCCACCCAATCTATGGTATTCTATTACAGCAGCCCAAGTGGACTAAGACTACTTCCAAACTGTGTTTATCCTGAGAGTCCCACAATAGTTAAACATTACAAGATTAAATGGTGTGCCACAATATAAAAAGGAGAGAACACATATGATCGGCATTCTTTGTAATGCGAAAGAACAACCTGCACAATAACAGCAGACAACATAATGCCCATTAACAGAAGAACAAATGAATAAATTATGCCATATTTATTCTACAACAAATAAAAATGGTGGAATTGAAATCCACGTACCAACACAAGTGAACTTAGCAAACATGATTTTGAGCACCAAGGTAACTAACAAAATACATACAGTATATTAAAATTCTTAAAAAATCTAAAAACATGGTAGATGATTCTACATATCTTTAGGGATATATACATATGCATTAAAAGTGAAAATATATACATGAAATGATTTTTTTAGTTTAAACATTAAAAAACATTCAGTATTATGGTTACCTCAGGGGTAACAGAGGTAGGAATGAGATCAAAGAGGATTTCATGTTTTAAACAGGATAGAGGATAAATATTAAAATAATATAAAATGGAGACCAGGTCTGAAGATTCTCCAGGAAAACAAAACCAGTAAGCAAAACTTAACCTAATTTTACAAACATCAGCAAAAATTAAGTTATTTCTTACACACACGTCTGATAATCATAAATGAAACTTAAGTCATCTTTTTAAGTTGGCATGAGGTAATCACTTTTAACCAACCCCCTGACATCTGGAAATTCCCATCGTAACAACCAGTCACTTTAAAAGTTAAACATTTTCACTTTATAAGCCATCTGGATACATCATGGCTCTGAGCTTCATATCTGTTTCAGGTTTATTTCTCACTCAATAAAATATACATAGCAAGTTAAGCTCTCTGAATTTTCTTTTAACATTAGTATACAAAATTTTTAGGGGCAAGGAAAAGTAAGGAAGAGTCAGAAGAATAAATTCAATAGTCAACAGACTGTTAAGTCAGAATAAGTCTGAAAGTTTGCTGGAGTGGAAATACTAGAAAAAGGGAGCTAAAAGTATGAGACAGATGTTAGAGCTCTGATGCCTAACATTGAGTTAATGCAAGATTTAGGGTGGTAACAAATCTGTAACAGATCCACGGAGTGGATGGTTGATATGGAGAAAAAGACCATTGCTGTTGAGGCAGTCACAGAGCTACAAGGCCACCAGGTAGAGGAATCGTCTCCCTGGGATTTGAAATTGACCACAATGACAACAGTGGCGAAGAGGACAGTGGTCCAGTTTCAATGTCTTTGTAGGTACAGTCTGTACATCTGTGCTGACAGCAAAAGGGAGGGGCAATGTAGTAGAGTCTGATTTTCAGAAGACTTGTTTTGGGTTTGTTTTTGTTTTGTTTCACTAAGTTAAGAAGAGAAAAAAATTAAAAAATAAATGATGAGCAAGGAGGGCATAAACACCTGCTGGTCCAGGCACTTGGAGTAGGGGCGGGGAGAAGCTTTACTTGCTGATACACCAAGGGAAGCAACGTCCTCCGGGGCACAACTGCACTCAGCTGTGGCTGGATCGTGAAGGCATCGTCCAGAAAAGAGACTGAGGCTGGTTAGAGGCAACTGCTGTTGACTTACTCTGTCCTACAGAAGGCTCAACCACCCAAGTCGGTGGGGAGGTGTGGGGAGCTGGGGGAGGTGGAAATCAGGTAGTTCGGTCATATACTCAGCGATCTATATACTAGGATGATGGAGACTGATCTGGGAAACTTGGGCTTCTAACAATCACTGTGAAGCAGTGTCTATAGCCCTGATGGCGTCTATAGAACTAGAAGCAATCAGTTTAAGGTAGACACCCTGATATGCAGAGGCAGAAGATAAACTTCATCAGCTTAGAAGTCAAATTTCTCTGCTTTCCTCAGCTCCCCATCATCATTCCTCAGCACAAATCTCCACTCAGATCAACCCTGTCTCCTTTTTACTCTAATTCAGCTATTACTGTGGTATTTCTTTTGTTTCCCCACGAAATTGTGATGGTCTTTTAGAGTTTGGTTTTCCTTTTGAATCCCTGACAGCACCTAGAAAAGTACTGGATGCACAGCGGGTGTTCAATAGATATTTGTTTTATTGAGCTGTAAATTTCATTTGTCCAGGTTACAACCAGCACTCAGGCACTCAAGATATGGCTATAAATTGGAAAGCAAAGAATCTGAGCTTTTATTACAAACTTTTTTTTGTGTTTAAAAGAAAATCCTAGCTTGTAAAGATTTTTGCCGTTTACTTGTGTTTCCCACCCCACCTCTTCACATTCTAAGATTTATAAAAACATAAGTAGTTGCTGTGGAGACAATTGCTGGGCACTAGAGGAGCCATTTGAGAATAAAAGCAAGAATTGCTATAATACCCAACTGCAGGATTAGACATTAATCTTTTTGCTTTCAATAATAAAACTGAAAAAAAAAAGCCCCAAAATATTGGATACTGTGAGCTCACTCTCTTTGTTACAGAGCTGATAATCATCTGGTACACAGCAGTAGACACCACCCTTTGTTAAGATGCTGAAATAATTCCACACTAGTTGCAAAATAGCCATTGCCCCTGGAACCCCTGAGAACCACCTGATGGCCCCAACTACCCAGCCCCTGTCCCAGCATCCTCCCCAACACCTTATAACCCAGCAGCTAAAGGTTAACACCTGGTCAAGCACAGGCTTAGCACTAAGGCTGTAGTGAAGTGGACATCGCAGCTGTTAAACCTGGAGCATCCACCAGCTGTTATGCAGAGTGAATATCATTTCTGACTATATTTATCCGAGGTTACAAGCTAGAGTCCTACAGACATGATTTACATGGCCTTCCTAGGATTTTACATTCTTCTAAAATTTTCAATTGGCATTTAAAACTTTAGTGACTTCACGTATAATCAAAATGTTTAGTTCCTCTTGAAAAACTAGAGATCCTGGCAACATTGGGCTTTCATTCTAAAAAGTGAACAGAGAAATGAAAAAGGGGAAGGTGACTGCCCCCTTAAACACGGCATATGCTCTCTATTCACCAGGCTTTGCCATTTCTCATCGTTCACCCAGGGGACTGCACCCTTTTAGGTGACTAGTTACCCCCGTGGATGCTTAAATGTCCGTGCTCTCCAATAATCCCACATCAAATTACCGGCAGCTGTGTTCAGCTCCAGACATAGGGGTCACTAGTGTGACACCAGCTCAGTGCAGGCCCCCTCCTGCTGTGCCTCCTCCCTCTTCCAGGTGCTTTTTGCTTCTACCAATAATAACAGCAACTCAGCTCCCTCCTCTTCTAATTCAAGATGGCACGTCCGGGACTGTGCAGACAAGAAAACCTTGTCCATGGTGCCTACATTCCTGAATATTCACCGAAAAGAGCTAGAATTGAGGATAATTATGCACATTAGTCTTGATATTTACCACCAATAAAAGAGAGGAATTAAATTTTGTGACCTCTGATATATGTATATTTGCTCAGTAAGTGAAAAAATTAAATCTACAGGAAAACTGATGCTGGCAATTATGCTGCTACTTCTGGGAAGAAAGAGCTCCAGCAGGTTCAGGCCCAGGCTTTCTACCTGCTCACCTGCTATTTCCGCCCTTAACCGTGACTGCTACCTGCCAGGGTGTGAACTCACAGCTGTACCTAATGATAAATGAGAAGGACTGTTCTAACAGTCTGTTTAATCAGAATCCTTGCCTCAGTTTTCTATTCTGCATAACATACCACCCAAAACTTAGTTGCTGAAAATAAATGTTGTTGATTTGCTCACACTTCTGGAGTTCAGCAAGGCTGGCCGGTCTGGCCAGGGCGATTCATGCCCTTGCAGTCACGAGCAGCTCAACTCTGGTCTAAGATGCCCCCTCGCACATCTTTGGCGATCTGTGTGGTTTGCAGGAAGGGCAGCTGGGTTCTCTTCCACACGGCTTGGCCAGGCCTCTTGACATGGTGGACTCAGAGCAGTGGTCCAAGTGGGGAGAAAAGAAGCTTCCAAGTTCTTCTAAGGTCACTTCTACCACATTCTATTGGCCAAAGCAAATCATGAGGCCAGCCCAGACTCCAAGAGTGGGGAAATAGACTCCAATTCTTTATGGGAAGAGCTGCAAAGTCCTAGGGTGTGGATTCGGGAATGAGAGGAGGTATCACCACCTTCTGTGCAAACAGTCAACCGCATTCCTACAGCTGCAAGGGACACGGGGATGGGCTCCTCTACGACAGAAGAGAGGAATTAGGACAGAAAACTCTTTCAAATAGATTGGAATCATATAGCACACATTGAAAGGTCTCCAGTGAGATGCAGAATGTAAAGGATTATGGCAAAAAAAAAAAAGCCCTTTCAAATGTATTAGAATCACAGAACATACATGGCAACTATGTCTCTAGTGAGATGGAGAGTGTAAAGATCGGGAAGATTCTGAAGGTCAGAAGTTCTGATCTGGAATTCATCAAAGAGGCTATGAAGGTGGGTAGGAAAAGGTAGAAGAATAAAGGGAGGATAGTGAGGGCAGGAGGATCTGGAAGGGAGAACCCGATGAGAGGACCTGCTTCCTGAAACAGACGCCAGCCAGCTGCCAAAGCGAAACCCAGCCTCATTCCCTCCCTCTTCCCGTCCTCAAGCCTGGGCTGCGTTCTCCCATCAACCTGCCCTCTACTCTCATACTCACATGTAGGATCCTAATCTCAGATCCAATTACTATGATAGTATCCAAACAGCTGATCCAGATTTCCCTCTTTTGGTCCATCCTGCATGTTGCACCTGCTTGGCTTAATTGTTTTTTTTTTTTTTAATATTTTTATTTCTTTCTGAATAAGTAAGGTACACTCATGTTACAAAATTCAAAAGGTATGGAAATTACACAGACAAACAAAACCCAGAAACTTAAGTTAAGCAACTTGCCTCCTAAGAAGCAGCAGAGCCGGGACTGGAACGCAGGCTGACACGGAGCCCATGCTCCTGACCACGGCACTGCCAAGCTGTAACATCAGGGTTCCTCGTCAGCCCTGCTCACAGAGAAGTCAGAAACTGCATTTTCCTCCATCAAAACTAATACATCGACCTTAATTAGCAAGAGAGAAGTATATAAGCTTCCCAGCTGAAAGACTAGAGAGCCAGGACAGGCTTACAAGTAATCAGCATTGTCCCTGCCACAGGAGTACGAAATTACAGGAAACAGACAACAAATACTGCTTATTTTCAGACAGAGTCATGATGTATTAATTTTGGCAACACTTGTACACCCTGTCGTGCCAATAATGACAATGGAATTGAAAGTAGAAATTGAAAAACAATATGACCTACTTCCATCGGTATCCCCGGAGCCAGTATGGAAGATGGAGGCGGGGGGCCTTCGGGAGGTGGGCAATTAGCACCCAGCGAGGAAGGAAGGTCCTCTGGCGTCTCTCCCTATGTCTAACCTCCTTACATGAAAAGTCACCTTGGAGGAGTGACCTCCTCCATTTGCACTTCGTCATCTCAGTTGAGAAAACTGACACAGGAAGAAGCACAGTCCTTAAGTTTCTAAAACACAAGCCCATGGTCTTTGGGTGATGCATCTAGATATATTCATGCTACAGATAGTGCATGGGTGTGTATGTCTGTGTGTGATCATACAGTATTTGCAGGAGTGTGCACATTGGCCAGAAAATATTTACCAACAGCATGTTCCACACAGCACCCCTGCAGAGGCCCACTGGGTCTGGGCAGAGTGTTGCAGCAGTATGAGCAGGGGCAAGGCCATCCTGCCCGCGGAGCTGGGCATGGGTCCATCCCACAGTCCCGCAGACTTCTCTGAAACTAGACTTCCCTGAAACTAGACTTCCCTGAAACTAGACTTCCCAGCCCCCTTTGCTCTGCTACGCCTCTGGTAATTCCTTTCATTTATTACACAACAACATCTTGCTAAAAGGCTGCATATTTCTGATCGTTCGGATCTATTCTGTAGTAAGAAATATTTGTACCCAAAGGGATAGATTTTATCCTATTTTTGGAAAAATCATTTGGGGAAATTTCTGATGCCTGCTTTTAATCAGCCACTGAAGTCACCTGGACTAGTGAAAGGTAGGTGGATCTTCCAGGGCTCTGGGTGAAGGGAATTTTCCTCTGGTCTCTATGCCCATGCTGGCCTGGACTTTAGCATCTGTAAACAGAACTATTTTCTCCACTATAACATGAATTCTCAAAGTTGAAGTTGGAGCCCATTTCCTCTTGTCAAAAGAAAATTCTCCTTTAGTTTCTTCCTCCCCCTGAATGTATAAATAGACCGTGCTGAAAATAAGTCCCTCAGGGACACTTAGGGAAGGTTAACAGGTGAGAAGATGGAAGGTGAGAATGCTTTTTCTGTCCATTAGACAAAATTCTTATGATTCAACCACAAGAATTACTTACCTGAACACCTCAAGTTTTGCCCCATTAGGGTAGATAACAGCAAGGACACAAAGGTCAATGAGATTGTTTCCTACACAGAAGAGGATGCCTGGAGTCTCAAAAACACCACACCACGGGTCTTCCTAAGTCATCATCCCACTTCATATGACCTAATTTTCTAGAAATTATGTATGTATAATATTTGAAAAATATAACTTGAATTTATAGGTATAAAATGTTATATAAATTAACGATATTTAAAATAAGAAAGATCGTATCTGTTGTTTTATGTATTGTGCCTGAAAGGTAACATTTTACACTGCCTTCCACATCCGTGTGTGTGTGTGTGTGTGTGTGTGAGAGAGAGAGAGAGAGAGAGAGAGAGAGTGCAAGGGAATAAGAATAAAGGTGAATGGCTCAGTTTCCTGTCTGCATTCTGGAGACAGAAATATAGCTTCTCTGTCTTTAGCAATTGCAGTCTAACTATGGAATTCAAGAACGTGACTGCCAGGGTTCCTGCTCCCGTAACAGGACGACCAAGACAAAGGCAGGCACATCCTAGAGCCAGGCGCCTCGCAATCCTGGGTGCAAATCAAATCCCCTAAAGTGGAATATAAATTATACCTTTCTTTGTTCTACTCCATGACGTAACAGTGGCCTCTGCCTTACAACACATGTTTACTTCATCGTGACTCAACAGTAAGCGTTTCTCAGATAAAATACCACTTGAATGAGGGGAGGGGTGAGAAAGCTGCCTCCTTCTGGACTCTAGCATCCCTCTTTCACCCCCTGTATTTGAGGCAGGTGACAGAAGACACATTCCTGATGAGTTATTCTCAGTCTGCAGCACCACAGAGAGTAGACCCACTTAGAACCAAATCACTGAAGTCACGGAGGTCAGGTGCAGCCTCCTCTAGACTGGCTAGACAGTAATGGCGAGACAGTGATAATCACCCCTTCTCTGTTCATTCCTTCTAGTGAGACCTCTCTGATGGCTTTAAAGGTCTTGGTGTCTGTCAGGGAAGGGATGGAAGTACATACGAGGGGACTGTTCTGAACAGGTCATTCATCAGTATAATACCTTCCACTCAAACCCACCAGGTAAGTCCTACCCGATTTGCCAATATACATATACATAAACTTCTCTGACATTTTCGACTCATGTATCAGGCCTGAAAACACTGAAGTCTTTAGACAAGCAGAAAAACGAAGCCGCACTGAAACTCTGGAAGCAGCAGCAGCCCTGTTTGTCTCTCTGACTGGCATGCAAGATCGCCTCTCACCAGTCATCCATTCACAGTTCTCTTCTGGAACAATAGCCTGGAATCACTGTCAAAAGTCAGTCCCCACTTGGCATGAGGGATGTAGTTTAAAGATTTGTTTTGAGAATCAAGGCTCCCACTACACATTTAAAACAAGGTGTGTTATTTACAGAGCACATTTTTCAAATGGTGCACCTTTTATTTTTTTAATAGGAATGCTAGACTGAACACATGCTGGTGTCACTTGTGTGGCTGGTTTATTACGGGGAAAGTTGGTTGCTTGACCCAATCAGCAATGCTATGACATTCACCAAGAGACCTTCACAGAGTATCCTACAGTATGTAAGAGAGTAGAAAGGCTGAATTTGTATCCAAGTTTCCATTGGACTTTGAGTAAAACAGAGAATTTGAAAATGAAACTGTCTGGAAAAATCTGGGTGATATAATTTTTGCATACACATACTGTATGCCAGAAAAGGCTATTAAACCCTGTTGTCATAAGTAAAGAAGTGAAGAAAGAAAATAAGTGTAAAATGCATGTAATACGACTGTCACTGAAATGTGTTTGCTTTTAAAAATAAATGATGTGAAATGAGTACTAGACCCAGTGTCAGTGCTGAGTGCTACTCCCTACTTGGCCATCGAGATTCTGGATGACTTGGACAAATTCCTCTTCATCTCTGAGTCTTCGTTTCCTCATCTCTAAAGCCAGAGGGCTGGAACAGGGTGATATATTATGTCTATTCCAATATTGAAATTCCATGATTTTCTGATTCTACCTTCCATTAACAGTGAATTTCTTCCAACAGAAAACAGATACAAGCATCAAAATAGCAAAACACACATTTTGCCTTTCATCATGAATTCACATTTCCAAACTCTTAAATCTGCAGTGCACCAAATTATATTTCATAATTACCATGCCATATCTACTGGTATTATCTACAAATGCTATATTTTGCCCAGAGTCTGCACCTAAGAGTAATTAAAAATTCTGAATATTGAATTCTTTACAGAGTGCACTCATCAACCACTAATGATTATTCATTTATGTGTTGCTATGATTAACTTACCTCTTGTTTTATTATCATAAGTGGTTCTAATTCCCTCATTTTTCCCTAGCTGAATAATCTTCCATGAACATTTGGGGAGACATTAAAGAAAGAGGTATTTTTATAAGGCTGAGATACAGTTAATAATTACTTTTTAGAATATGAAGCAAGATGGGAATCAGCTATTTTTCATTTCCACAAAGGACAAAGAAAGACTAAAGTAAGAACAAGAAAATTTGTGACTACCAAAAGAAGAAATCCTGATCATCGTTACCTTCTAGAATTTGACATGAAGAAAAATTGGTCAACCTATTGTTCTGGGTACGTTTGAGAATATGGCTGATATACTTGGGGTGGTTGAGTTGAAGGGTTTCTTGAAAACAAGACAGAAAATTGTTTCCTCCCAGTTCCTTTCCCAGAAACACCAGGGGGAACACCAATACCTCACCTGTCCTGCTTTACTGCTGTTTTTCCAGGACTGCTACCCTACTCCAAAAGATTTTGGTATATTTAATAAGCAACCAAGGACACCTTTCTATTTACTTCTATAAAAGCTGGGACACTATTCTTGAATTTTTGTCCTAAATAAGAGCGTTACTATAGTTTCTAGAAAGGTGAGTCTATGTTCAGCCATGTGGATCATGTAAATATGCCCTCAAGGAAACCTGAACAGAATGTATAGCACAGGGAAATGTATGCAAGATCTTGTGGTAGCTCACGGCGAAAAAGTATGCGACAATGAATATATACATGTTCATTATAACTGAAAAAGTGTGTTCTACACTGGAAATTGACACAACATTGTAAACTGACTATAACTCAATAAAATAAAACTTAAAAAAAATGAGCAGACCTATCTCTGATTTACACTTCCATGGAAAAGCGGGGTTTCTCAAGCACAAGAAGATAGCGATATTGTTATCGAAGGTTGGAAGTCATCGCAAGGGAGAGACTAGAAGATGGGCCGAAACAAGACTTGACAAGAATTCGGCAATACATTAACACGAATCATAGCTGTATTTTACCCAACTTTATGCATTCTCTCATATGATCCCCATGACAAACTCAATGCCACATTCTCAGAAATGTTCACTCGCTGTGGGTTTTGCAACTAGTAAATGGATGAGTAGGAATTTGAACCCAGATAAATTTCTTTATTTCTAAGAGTGTTAAGGAGAGGAACAATCATCAACAATATTTTCAAATAATGATTTCTGTTTATATGTTTAATCCATTCATTTGTCTGACCCCATTAACCTGGGACTAATAATCATTAGAATTTCAAAGTAGTGAAGAAAATATGGATTCATTAATAAATGATATTAGGGAGCCATTTAGGAAAAGAAATTGGATCCTTACCTCTTGGATTCAAATCGTTCAAAGATTTTAATACAAACAAAAAATGAAACCATAACAGTACTTGAAGAAACATGGGGGGAAACTTTAATAATCTAAGAGTAGGGAAGGCCTTTCTAAGAATAACACGAAACTCAGAAGACAAATAGAAATGTATGATAAATTAGACTATGCTGAAACTAAATTCAATACGGCTAAACCACTATAAGCAACGTCAAAAGAACGCTACTACCTAGAAAAAGATTTGTAATTTGTATCATAATCAACATTTTTCTAAAATATAGATAATGTCTACAGATTAGTATAAAAACACCCCACAACAGGATGTTGATAATGGAAGAAACTATGTATACATGGGAATAGAAGGTTTAGGGAAATTTCTATACCTTCTGCTCAATTTTGCTGTGAACCTAAAACTGCTCTAAAAAGGTAGTCTATCAAAAAATCCATGACCATCCAATAGAAAAATAGATATAGGATGTCAAGAGACAGTTCATATGAAAAAAGTAAAATAGCTCTTAAATGTAAGAAAATATATTTAATCTTACTCATAATAAGAGAAAATAAATTATAACATTATAAAGATACCACTTTTTGTGTATTCGATTGGCAAAGATTAAAAGTTCTTATTAATATATCTTGTTGAAAAGGTGTGGAGAAGCAGGCCCTTTCACACATTTCTGAGGGTGTTGCTAAAACCTCCATACAGGGCAATTTGACAATATCTCACAAAGTTTTAAATGCACATATTCTTTTCACCCAGCAATTTCACTTCCAGGAATTCATCATTCTGAAATAATCCCATATGTGTGAAATTTTATATGTACAATGTTATTCATTTTTGAATATTCATATCCATTACATTTTTTATAATAGTCAAAGATTGAAAATTTATTTTCATTACATTTTCTAATAGCAAAAGATCGGAAGCACCTTTGGTGTCTATTAGTAAGAGTCTTGTTAACTAAATTACAGTTCAGTCAAAATGTTGACATTGTAGAGGGAATACTGCCATATTCTTCTGGTTTTCAACAGAAATGTTTCCTAAACCTTCTTAATTTCTTTCCCCACTGTTTGCTGAAGTGAGTTGCCTAATTTGTGAGTGTGAGTGAGAAACTGCCAGTGCACCTGATCTATGTATCCATCCTCCCTTTGGGATCTGCCTGCTCCGTATTTACATCTACTTCATCAGGTCACGAGCCCTTCAGGGAAGCCATCCACGTAGAGAGGCCTGTGGCTCTCTGAGCGACCTCCGACTAAGTGGGTAAGTCTGTCTAACTTGAGGGTTCAGTACAAGAAATAGATGTTGTTGTGCATCTGAGCTGCATCCTCCAGTATCAGCTTTGCCAGTAATAAATACATGTTGATCTTCATCTGCTTTGCACTGTGTTCTCTCTCAGTGAATTCAAAACTCAGATGGGAAAAGCACAGATATCACACACTGTGCCCTCTTACCCAACACTCACATTAGAATCCTATCCACTCAACAGAAATGAGAAATCTTTCCTGGTGCAGACAGGGGATGATCTCCAAGTTAAATCGATGGCAGAAAAGAGCAAGGTGCAGAGCAGCCTGTGCAGAATGCTACCATTTGGATAGAAAGACGTGGAAAAAAGAACATATGTTCATTTGTATCTGCATAACATATCTCTAAAAGGATAACACTCGAAACTTGTAGCATTGGTTGCCTCCACGAAGGGGAAGAGTGTGGCTGGGGACAGAGATGGGAGATTTTTCACAGTGTTCAATTTTGTATCTTCTGGATTTTGAATACATGGGGATGTACAAGCACATGAGGTCATTTCCTCTGCAGTACTTATCTCTAAAATTATCTCTTCCTCTTCCCTCTTGAAAGATTGCTCCCCAAAGTCTATTCCATTTGTGTTGGTGTTAATAAAACAATATAATTGTGTAACATTAATATAAGACATTTTGGGGGCTTTTCTCTCCCTTGACAACTAAGAAGGCCTCTCTCTGATCTGTCCCTCCTTGGCCCTCATCCTCCATGAAGGGTTCTTTCCATCAGGTGACTGGGGCTTTGATGATGTGGAATCAGGAGGCAAGGAGGCAGACGGTAACACGTACAACAGGAAGGAGGCTAGAAGGGGAGTTCAGGTTGTTTGAAAGAGACTGGTGCAAGATTAACTGGGATGTACGTGGAAAGTAGGTGTATACATGAGAGAAGTAAGGACTTTTAGGAAGTACTTCTGAGAAGTTGTGTGAACTTCGTGGTTCTTGAGTTCTGAGATAAAATCGTGTGGGTTAGTCACAGCTTCAATGGACTTAACAAATACCATGACTTGTGCTGAAAACTGTCATGATTGTGTCTTGCTAATTTGTAAGGCCCCCAGTATCATCATGCAGCAGACGCATAAAACAAACTGTAAGGATTAAAGCCCTCCCATAGATTGATTTCTACTGATTCATTTATTATAGAGGCACATTTATTATAGTAGCACTATCTAAGCTACTAATGAGTCATCAACCAGATACCTGTTTTCTGTTTTCTTTTCTTCCTAAAAATATAAGAGGGGTACGGATAACCTGAGTGTCCTGGGATCTCCCAATGGACATTTTTTTTTCGCCGCCAGAGGTTAGATACAGGCACTGGGCAGTCACTCTGCACGCAGAGCTAGCTTCCCCAGCATCTCCACGCCACAAGGTCCTGCCGGAGGAGACTGAAGCAAGAGTAGATTCCCGCTGGCAATGGAGAGAACTCACGGGCCCTTTTCCCAAATCTACTGACCCTGCAATTCACATCTCTCCTGCCCCTGGCTACTTTTCTTTCCTCCAGTTTATCTCCACAAAGCTTGGTTTGGCTATGCACGTAAGACACATTCTCATTGATAGGACTGGCTTCCATTTATATGTAAAATACAAAACTACATAACTTTACGCAGATCATTAAAGAAGTATCAGATTGTCTTCGTTATAAATTTTCTTTCATCCCAACATGAAATTCTGTTCACATACTTTCAGTTTTCACAGTTTGTTGCTCACATAGCTCATTACTTGGAAATACACACACTCAGGGAAACTTGGGCTTAAGTAAGACTTAGTAGCATTACCCCTTTCTACTGAGCTCTGCTGGGGAGTTTGTTAGAGTCCTTGGGTTTCTGGCCTTATCACTGGTTTCTATGACAATGAAAGTGATGTGAAATAATCAAGAGTAAAAACTCTTATTCTCTAGTCAGAGAGGTTTGGGGTATGAGGAGAAAGCAGCTTAGAAATTTGATTTAAAACTTCAGGAAACAAATTTCTACAATAAATGTTAACTATCATTCAGATACCTAAGAAGAGGCAGAATTCCCTGCAGGATAGAAACTTTTCTAAAATACACACCAAAAAGAATTCCTTCTGTAGACTTTTTATTATTATCCATGAGAACAGGAAGACTAGAGACAGCTAAAAGTGATATGCTCTGGCTGCTTTTCAATGCTCTGGTTTTATTTTCAGCTGTATTCCCCACCCCTATTCATGAAGTCAAATTATCCTAGCCAGATATTGTTTTCATTGGGGATTGCTGCTTACAATAGGAAGGTAACATCAAATTTGTATTATATGTGGACTTTCAAAACCTTGTTGCAGTTTTCCTGCATTTCTAAATCCACAAATATTTTTTTGCTCAGTGGAATCACTACTTCCTTGAGTCACTTATAGGTTAACAAATTTAAGTCTATTCGTCTCCTTACACAGAACTGTGTTTCATTTTAAAAAAAAAAAAAAAAAAAAAAAACATCACCAGCGAACTATCTCCTGTTTTCCCTAAACTTTGGTGAATTAGGTGAATGACAAATGAACACCTCTTCCCCCAACACCAGGCTGCACATCAGATGACGTACATCAGAGGTGCCTTCTCTGATGCAGTGGAGAGTGGGGAGCCCCCTCCTGGGGAGATCCCTGCACCTTGGGAAAGCTCAGAGTCACTGCCAGTCGAGGAACTGGCCAAATAACCCAGAACAACAAGAACACGCTCCAGTTTTGTGGCCAGAGAGGCAAATTTGGGCAAGGAATTCTGCAGTTCTGGATTTGTCCTTCTTTCTTGGGATGATTCCTGCCTTTTCACTGAGATATTAAGGCATTTTGGTTGGCAGTATCATTGCAGCCCTCATTTTTCAGATCATGACTTCTGTGTGAAATCCTGTTAAGCCCGGCATCTATAGGGCCGGGCAACAAGTAATTTGATTGCAAGTATGACACAGAAAAGGGGAGGAAGAATGTGCTAGTGGGAGATATTATAAAGAGGTGACAATCACGATCTTCTTTGTTCTATTTTCTATTGTGATGAAAAATAAGACCAAGTAAAATCATGACTCATCTTCTCAATTTATCCATCTGATTATAGAATGTTCAATGGTTCTCTCATATTTCCCATCATTATGAATTTTGTTTCCTCTGTGGGATTCGGGCATTATATTGGGTGGGAAAAACAGACTGCCGGCACCATCTCTCACCACTCATATGGTTAAGAGTTTGATGATGCTTAAAAGTGCCATTTTGTTGCTATAAAATTGCATGCATGAATAATCAGGCAATGATACCCTAAATTTAAAGGATAAACAACCTGCTACATCTTGGTTAGAAGATTGCAACCATAATCAGTCTCTGCTCAATTTGGCTGCAAATGACTAATGATTAGAGCAGGGTTATATTACTCTAAGTGCAGGTCACTTCTTAAAGTTACAGCCTCGAGAAACAGAAAACTGCCTTGCCACAGTACTTTAAAGAACAAGATTACAGTCCTACTAATTAAGGTAGAAATACTCTGTGATGTGTCAACTCAGCTTGTAAGCAAAATGAGGAATCCATACCTTAAGGGACTACACACAGCACTTTGAGCTGGCCCATCTCTCCATGAGTCAGTATTCCAGGGCAGAATTTAGATGCCACCTGAGAATCTGGAAATCAATCTATCCCTGGTAATTTAACAAGTAAAATCCACATACGGTATTGATTACCTGTGGGAATAAATTCTAAGAGATTACCAGTAGGTGATGACAAAACCTCAATAAATGTAATCAGATAGTAATTTCAGAATTATTAATCACTCTTTCAAGATGACAAGAAGCAAAGACACACTCAGGTTACCTCAAATAATGGACAATTATTGTAAAGAATCACAGGGAGGGAAAAGAGACAGGAAACACTCTCAGGAGCCTCTTAACTAGGGATTGTAGACCCCGAAAGGCTGCTCTGGAGTCAACAGGAGGCAAGAGAATCCCTCTCATCAGAAGTGGGCATTCACTGTTCGATGGCCAAGCTCTGCCATTGCAATGAATTTACAATTCCACTTTTCTCTTCCTTCTGCTCCTCCCACTGCTAACATAGTGCACGTTCCTTATTGGGGTGGTTTCTTATTTGATGCTTTACTGCCTCGTGGCTCTCTGTCCCTCATGATCCCTTTTCCTGCCTTCTTTTAAAGTAAGTTTTACTTCTACTGATTCAACTACCTGACTCCTTCTCTGCGAGCCTTCTTCCAGTGTGCCCTATGAGAGGACCTAATTAGGCTGGCCAAGTCATCTCCCGTGCACAGCATCCTCTGGAACAGGAGGTTCATATTAAGCTGCCTTGCAGGCTTCTGGCCAACATAGAAATCTCTGCCTTAGGGTCACAGGCCCATTCAGCCTTGCCTTAATCAGCTGAAGCCAAGGGAGCAGGAACATGCTGTACAAAAATGCCCCACTATGTGTTAGCAACACCTCGGAAGGGCATGGCAGGCATTCTGGGGGCACTAGAGGACCTCCTTCCATGACTGATCCGGTACATCAGGAAATCAGGGCAGGACTGTGACTTAGGTAATGGAAGCCTAGTCAACTGTATTGTGCTGTATGAATAGGGGCATTCCCAGGGAGTAAGAACTGAAATTTCAAAAAGCAGTAAGACTCCAATCACTGCCCAGCAGAGACAAGCTCAAGGGTCAGTCCATGTGAAAACTGCATTTATTGAAAAGATGTGCTATTAACATGGAAGCCATATAAAACCCTCCTTCTTCTGAGCTCAAGCATGCCAAACAGAATTTATGTAAAGCCAACTTTATGTAATCTGAGTACTGGGCAAGTCAGGGTGGCTCTGTCAACATGAGTATATGTATATATACAAACAAAATATACACACAGACAAATACGTATATGTATCATACAGTCCCCAACTTATCATGGTTCAAACTTATGATTTTTTTGACTTTATGGTGGCATGAAAGCAACATGCATTCATTAGAACCCATACTTTGAATTTTGATCTTTTCCCGGGACAGGCAGTACGATACTCTCGTGTTGCTTAGATGCTGGGCAGGGCAGCGAGCAGAAGCTCCCAGCCAGCTCCACGAGCCCAAGGGCAGACAACTGATACATTTCAACCATTCTGCACCCATGCGACCATTCTGTTTTTTTACTTAGTACACTAGTCAATAAATTACACGATTATAATCGGCACTTTATTGTAAAATAGGTTTTGTGTTAGATGATTTTGCCCAGCTGTAGGCTAATGTAACTGTTCTGAGCATGTTTAAGGTGACCTAGGCTGTTAAAATGTCAGTAGGTTAGGTATATTAAATGCATTTTTTACTTGCGATATTTTCAATTTACAATGTCAGGACATAATCCCAACATAAGTCAAGGAAAATCTGTGTATCTGTATATGTTTCTAGACAATATAGGTAGATACAGATAGATTTATATAACATGTTATATAGTAATATATAATATATCATGTATTCTATCATATATATTTCTATGGTATATAAGATAAATATATATTTCTTGACAATACAGACATATAGATTTCTATAATATATAGCATTTATTCTATTATACATATATTTCTACAATATTTGCTAATGTGAATTTATCCCTGAGAGAAGAATTCACAAAAATTAAGATTCTGGGCCTGAAAAGTTGAGGATCAGCCCCTGAAATATTATAAATGCCTCAAAGGTAAATTTCATCTCGTGGGGCTCTAGCTCAGGTTCAACAAGCCTTCCCCATATTCTGTGTCTCTGCCCCACCATGACAATACCTTCTAGCTTTTTCTTTAACTGGAGGTACTGGGCATTGAACCCAGGACCTCGTGTGTGTTGAACATGCGCTCTACCACTGAGCTATTCCCCTCCCCAATAACCCTTCTACTTGAAGCTTCAGTACAAAGTACTTCATTCTCAAGGGAATCCCATATGTATTCACTCAATACTTGATAAGTATCATTTTAATTCAGCCAGACTGTTGGCTATTACACACTGGGTTCACAAAATGAGGTTTTTTAAACTGTCATGGAAGACAGTTAAAAGGAAGGGAAAAAAATGCTTCAAAGATATCCTTAAGAACAACCTGAAATTGAGATAAATATACTATTATTTGAGGATTGGAGGCTCCAACTCGGCTACTCAACGTCATAGTTCTCCACTTTTATTTCTGCCTCCCTCCTGTTCTCAGACGCAGTACAAGTCCATTACTGACCACTCTCACACAGACCGAGTTTCCACGAGGTGGCGTGCATACAGCAGAGGGCCATCCTCCTACTTTCTAGCTTACTGAGAATTTCAAGGCACTGGCCCCACTGCAATCTAGGTAGACGGCACCTGGACTTGCACAGTGTACAGTCTGCATGACTGCACACTTTGGCTGCATATGGTAACATTAACTTCTCATCTATTTGATTTGTGTACAGTCTAGGTTTAAACCACTGCTGTCTGTTCACTTTGTCTTTTGAGTTCTTAGAAAGTATGAAAGAACTGTAATTACAGACAGTAAGGAAACAAAAGACTCCAAGGTGCACATATTTACTAAAAGCAATCAGTGATGAAATGTTCAATGTTCAGGCTCAGTAAAAACCCCAGTGCTGGGGGAGTTGTTTACATCATTCTTCAAGGTTCTGAAAGAAGTAAACTGCATCAGGAGGAAATATTGCTTTGTGCTGGGACCAAGGCTTGAGAGATGAAGGTTAAATATAAGAAATTGCTTGGGGTGGGTTTAACTGTAGTCAATAATTCCGGAAAGCACACTATATTTTCATTCTCTGGAAATTAGCTTCGGTAAGGTTCCTGTTGTGGTGTGTGTGTGTGTGTGTGTGTCAGAGACAGAGACAGAGACCAACAAGAGAGACAGAGAGAAAGGGAGACAGAGAGAGAGAGACAGAGAGACAGAGACAGATAGTTATATGCAAGAATGTCTCAATTCCTTCAATCAGAAAAATCATTTTGAATAGAAATTGTTTGATTGTGGGAGTGGTTATGAGATTCTTTCAGCTTAAAAGTAGTAATTCTCCACCTCATTAATTCCTTATTCACAGTTCTTCATTATTTAACCATCGCTGTTTGTCTCCTGCTCAGAGTTGCTGATTTGGAAAGAATCCTGCCACATTCATTAACCACTGAAGCATGCAGGGCTCTAGCTGCATTTATCTTATTAGATGACTGGTTGTTTTTAAGATGCCTTAGAAACAAAAAGCACAAGATCTACTTCCTGTCATGAAATAACCACACTGATTACAAAGCAAATCCAGCAAGATGGCCTCAACATTTGCTTTTGCCAAATTGACGATGGCTGTAAAAACTCTTCAGATTTCTGTAAAATAGCTCTAAGATGAAATCTCACCAGCAACTATTATTGTGAGGTAGGAACGGCATTAAAATAAACAGTATGATGGGAAGACTCTGGCAAGGCAGAATGGTCTGAACCGTATGTTAAAAATGCTTCAAAGCATTTAAGATGAGTGTGAAGTACACAAGTAAGGAACTTAACTCCGAGGAAATGGGCATGTCTCTTACTCACCTGCCACGGTCTGCTCCCTTCCTCTAATGTCACTCCTCCAGGACAGTCTCCGCACTGCCACCGAACGTTCCTTCCTAGATTTTAGTTAATTTAAACCATTAAATGTTTCCCTCCTATTTACAGATCAAGTCCAAGTTTTTGGCCTTGTGTGCCATGCCCTCTGTGTTCTGATCAGATTTCTTTGTCTCTCCAGATGATGACACTCTCCTACCCACGTCAGGGGCCCCAAACCTGGCAGATTCTCTCTCCATGTCTGTGTTGTGCTCTGAAGCACAGGGGGTCCTCTCTACCTGGTATGCATTTCCTTCTCGGCCCTTCAAAATCAAGTTCAGATATCATCTCCACAACATCCCTCCTCAGACTCCTCTCCCTCTTGTAAACATTGTACCTATCATCCTGGTAGGATGGGGGACTGGGGGAGCAATCTGCTGGAAGCAGGTATTTGGGACGGGGGAAATTGCCTGCAAGTTGTGGCTGCTTAGCAAACACACTGACTAACTCAGATTGGATGTTCGTCTGGGGGATTTAGGGATGCTGATGGAGATGACGTGGTGAGGCACTGAAGCCCTCCTAGCCAGTCTCAGCAGGCCACCAGTGACACTGTTTTACACCTTCCATCCATGCCTGCATCCGAGCCCCTTTGGGGCAGAAGCTTCTTCATTTCTGCATCCCTCTAGCTCATAGGGTCAGACACTCTGAAGTACTCAGAAAATGTTTGCTGAATTGAATGTTTCAGTCCATCAGAATGAGCATATTTTGAGTATTTAAGTCCTAATGAACAAAATCGTAAGTTGCCTGAGAAAATGGTAATAGTTCATAGGAAGTGAACAATCTTTGGGATTCATAAAGAACTTGGCGTATATTCAACTTAAATTCCACTTAATCCTCACAAATCAATCTGTAAACACAAACCAAGGCAAGACAGACGGCACCGCCAGACCAACGTGAGAGATTATGAGCTCCTGCCTTCCCTCCTCTCCCTGAGGCTGGCTTCATCACTCACCCCTCCCATACCCTGCTGTCACCAGGCAAACGCTGTGTCACAACCAACACAAACTCTATGGCTAACAGCTGAGAAACCCCACAAAGTGACTTTTTACTACAGCACATCTGCCATGGGCAAAGGCTTAGCCCTTGGTCCTGAAGGTTCAGGAATTCAGTTACAGAGACTTCCGTCGAGGAAGTTTTCCGGAATTCCAAAACCTGGATTAGGTCTTCTTTCTAAATGGTCCCACGAGATTCTGCATTTACCTCTGTCCAAGCTCGTAATTCTCTATGTTGTGAATATCCATGTCTGTCTTATCAGATTATTGACTTCTTGAAGACAAGGCTGGTCCTGTCTAACTCTATCTCCTCTCTAAGTAGGATGTCAGTCTGAGTTTGATCAGCAGTGAAGGAATGCATGTGTTCAGTTTGGAGAGGTTTAATCTCATGAACAAATATATCAGGATTCTGAAATCTAAGACTATGCTGTCAATCTAATAGCTTCACATTTGGAAACACAGCTGTCAAGCTATCGCACCTTCACTTCTCTGGGCACAGGTATGTGGCATCTGACCAGCCCATCTTCGGGATGACTCTGTCACTGCCACATTCAGTCCTGTGATTCCTCAGTTCTGCGCTTTCACATTAGACCAAACTTCTGTTCTCCTGAACACATTCTTTTCTAGGTACACATATCCCTCCAGTCATATTTCTGTTGATTTGTAACACCTCGGGAGTCATCCCAGCTCCGCTAGACAGCCTTGCATCCCCCTTCCTGACCCACTGCGTGCTGATTAATAACAACTCTCAAGAGGGAAATCTCAAGGAGCAAACTGGCTTCACTTACTTGTTGTCACCACGTATAGTAGTTATCATTATTTTCCCTATTTTAATATAAAATAAATAAAACAACACCCAGAAAGAAATTACTGAACAAGATCACACAACTCTTAAGGGGCATAATTTGGACCAAAATTGATATTTTTTGCTTCCTAGTCCATGTTGCTTCTCTCATTTTAAAGAACATGTTGTTGAGGTGTAATGCACATAGAGAAAACTCTACAACTCAATGAATTTCTGTAAAATGAACAAAGCCGTGTAACCACCAACCAGTCCAAGCATCATCATATTCCAGCAGCCCAGGAGCTCCACCCTCTTCCAGTCACTTCCAGCCATATGAGGGGCATCCACTATCTCAAGTTCTAAGAGCATGGGTTGATTTTCTCTAACTTTACACTTTACATAAATGAGATTGATTTTACAGTATGCATACTTTTGCACCTGTCTTCTTTTACTCAACATTATGTTTATGACATTTATCCATATAGTTACAGTTGTTCATTTTCATGGCTGTATAGTACTCAATTTTATGAAAAGATCAGTATCTACCTGTTCTTGTTGGGTATTTGGATTGTTTTTAATTTGGGACTATTAAAAATAGGGCTGCTAAGTGTTTCCTTCCCTCCAAATTCTGACCATACATATCATACGATTTTAGATAGGAAAACAAAGATTGATGGCAGAATAAATCAAGCCATTTACTTTTTAAACATTGGTTTTACCATAAAATGTCAAAGGTGGCATAATATTAAAAATTTATGAATACAATTAGCAACAGTAAGAAATTAAAGGGGGGGAACATATGATTATCTAAAGAGACACAGAATTTTTTCAATAAAATTTACTGTTGAGTCCCAATAAAAAACATTTATCAAACTAAGGTATCTCTATGTAAGGGACTAGAAAAATCCTACAGCAAATGGAAACGCTTTCTTAAGATCTGCAACATTTTCTCTCCTATTCCCTGTGCTGAAGGTAGCAGAAAGCACAGTAAGACTGAAAAACAAATATTGCAAGGATAATGAAGGGGAAAAAGAAGTTTCATTATTCAAAGGCAATCTGATAAGAACATAGAGAATCAAAAATTATACATATAAAATATTAGAAATAATAAGAATTTAGCAAGTTTTCTAAGTGTAAAATGTATCTTTAAAAGATCACTGCATCTCAGTATATGAGCAAAACCAGGTAGAATATATAATTTACTTAAAAAGATAGAATTTGAATAACATTTAAAATACAAATGATCTAAAAACAAATTTAAGAAAAGAACTCTTACAGATTATTAAGATGACACAAGTGATTGATGAAAGCCTTGAAGAGGCATTTCACTGAGGAAGACTCTCTAGTATAGAAATAAACATATGAAAATCTGCTAGGGTCTCATTAGAAAGCAGGGAAATGAAGGGAAATTAGCCATAATACATTTTCTTCCTGTCAGATTTGCAAAAATTAAGTGTTGTCAAGGATATGGAGTAACCAGTACACTTATGCACTGCTGGTAGTGTACAGTCACTTCAGAAAACGATTTAGCATTGTCTAATAAAGCAGAGTTTGTGCAGTGAATGCAACTCAACTATTCCACTCCTGAATACCTAGGAGTTGCCCTAGAGAAACACTGTGACATAGACAAATGTCTATCCACAATAGAATGGGAAAAATATGAGATAAACATATGATAGATTACTATCCATCAGGGGAATTGAATGCATTTCAACTGCATGTAAAAATATAGATAAATATCCAGAACAACATTGAAGCAAAAAAGCAAAGCTGCAGATTAATGTATTTACATAAAGTTGATTCCATTTACATAAAGTTTAAAAACAGGAAGAACTAAACACTGTATTATTTAGGCACAGACACATACCTGCTAAGTCCCTAACGTAAAGTGACAAAGTGGCAAACACAAAAATCAGAATAATGATTACCAGTTAGGAAGGAAAGAATCAGATATGATTTGAGAAGGGATCACAGAGAACCTGAAAGGGAACAGCAGTGCTGTTCACTTTCTTCATCTGCGTGGTGAGTACCGAGGCAGGGCTGCTACTCAGCTGGTACAGACTGGCAGAGCAAATGTGGTTTGGACTAACTACTTACTGAACATAGTTCTAAGGGCAGTCAGCACAAAAGAGTTGAAGTTTAAAAGAAAATTATATTATAGTTCTTGGTAGGGGAAAGAGCACATATAAGGTAATTAAAATTAGCTGACGTCATAGGCAAATTCAGAAGTTGCAGAGGCTTAGAACAATGAGGATTTCTTCCCAAATTAAAACTTGTTTTAGGCTTGGTGACCCACTTCCATCATGAGGCTATGCCACCCAGAACATGTCACCAAGGTCACCAGGGCCCAAGAGACAGGGCTAGAGGAACCAGGAAACATTTTTAAGCACTGGAATCACTTGCACATTTTCCATTGGCCAAAACCCAGTCACGAAGCCCAAGCAACTACAAAGGAGGCCCAGAAATGTAGAGGACAAGTGGACATTTCGTGACTTAACAGTCTGTGCCACAGAAATGACAGGAAAGGATATCTGCACAATGTCAAATTGATTCCTTGGCCTGGATTTTTAACTCCACTATTATTAGATGGGTATAAAAATAGAAATCTGACAGTGGATGATAACAGGAGTTACCGTAATTTTATAAAGCAAAAATTTTCCTTTATTTACTTAACAAACCCTTATTATTGAACTACATACAATCCTGCGTAATATAATGAAGTAGAAATAAAGGTAAATCTGCCTAAAACATTTTTCCTCAAGGAGTATGGAGTCTAAGAGCAAGGATAAAGACACGTTGCGGAATGTTTACTAAACTTTCATTTCTTTCATCTCCAAAACTGCTGGTTTTTTGCATTTGCTAATGCAAGTAACTAAAAACACTTCAATCAAAAACACTTCAAGTGCTTCATTTTCTATTTAAAGGAGGAATTATATTCTTATCGACTTCTGGAGGCTAAATGGTCAGCTGTCAAAGTAGTATAAAAAACATGAATACAGAAAGCTGTCCTAGTTTTGTTTTTATGTGATGGGAAGAGCATTCTGCCAGGAGTCTGTGCCCCAGGGCTCTTATTTCCCTCCTGCCACCGACTCACCCTGAGACCTTCAGGAAGCCAGTTTGACCCCAAGGTCTTTGGTTTCCCCCCATTTGAACATGTTCTCAAAGTTCTCTCCTCAGAGTGGATTCCAAGTTTTGGTTTTCTTTTCAGGTCTGTCTTCATTGTTTCTCCCTGTCTCTTGGTTAAAATACCTTCCTCTAAATCTGCCCACAACCGCAGCATCCTGGTGCCCCAATGGGTCTGACATTCCAGTCTCTGGAATCTGGACTTTCCCAAACCTCTTCTCACTCTGCTTTCATGTGCTCCTGTCATGGGGCCCCTTCTTCTCTCAATACTTATTTTCTACTTCTGAGAACTTCGCTACTAAGATAAACTAACATGTACCCATGTGTTCACATACCTGTTGCTTCACCCCCATTTCATGGAACACAAATACATGACAAGCATAGTTTTCTGCAGGAAATTTCTTTCCACAGAGAGCACTGCTAAAACGGTGAATGTGAGGTTCCTTGGCTGGAGAGAGGGCAAGGCAAGTCCTGCATCTCTTGGCTAATCCAACGACTGTCCCTATGACAAAGAATGGAAATGTCACTAGACTATTTTGCTATAGATACTTCCATGACGTGAAATATCTCCTCTCCACAATATCCCTTCCCTTCAATACCACCTCTCTATTTAGCCAAATTTAATTTCCCTCAGAGCTTACATTGGTTATATAACAGTGCATAATGAAAGAGTGTTGAAATTTTATCACTTTTTTGCATGTAACAAATCATATGGTTCCCTCCTTTATTTCATAACTGTGCTGAATTATGTCAACTGATTTTTAATGTTAAGCCAAACTTGCATTCTGGGAATAAACCCAACTTTTTATGATATGTTACCATTTTTACATATTCCCAAATTCGATTTGTTAATAATTTGTTTAGGTTATTTGCATTTGTAATTTTCCTTTCTTGCAATGTCTTTGTAAGTTTTGGTATCAAGGTTATGCTGTACTTATAAATGGGAAATATTTCTTCCTTTTTTACTTCTCTAGAAGACTTCATATATATTTAGGGTTATTTCTTACTGAAAAGTTTATAGAATTCATTGCTAAAGTCATCTGAGCCTGGAACTTTATTTATTGAATGACTTTTTTTTAATGAAGTACAGTCATTTACAATGTGTCAATTTCTGGCATACAGCACAATATCCCTGTCATGCATATACATACATATATTCATTTTCATATATTGAATGATTTTTAATTACATATTTCTTTTCATTTTATATTTGACTATTAAAATTTTATATTTTTTGTATCACTGTTAACATGCTGTATTTTTTCAAGGAATTTTTACATTTCATTTAAATTTGATTAGCATAAAATTGGTTATGATAAATTTCTAATGATTCCTTCAATGGATAAAATATAACGTTTTCTTTTTCATCCCTGGTGTTTGTAATTCCCAATCATGTTTTCTTTTCTTCTTGATTAATCCTTCAGGTGTTTTTAATTTTTATTGAACTTTTCAAAGAAGTAATTTTGGGGTATGTTGATTTCTCTATTACATGTTTTTTTCCTATTTTATTATTTTGAGTTTAGCTTGCTCCTATTTTTCTGATATATTTATATGGATACTTAGGTCATGTTTTTCAGCCTTTCTTGTTTTCTTACTCATGCATTTAGAGATAGAAATTTCTAAGCTTGCTTTTAGTGGCATCACAGATGTTGATATGTCATAGTTTCATTATCATTTAATGAAATATATGTTCTAATTCCCATCGGAATTTCTTCTTTGATCCATGCTACGCAGAAGAGTTAACAAAGCAATCTTGACTGCTATCCTTTGAAAGGCCTGTGTACAAAGTTGGCCCCTCACTGGCATCTGAGAACTTGGATTTGAGGGGTTTCCACCATTCCCAGAACTGATGGCTCACTAAGCCTAAACTATACAAACAATATGGTTTATGCTGATCACCTGCTTTCCTCTAGGGAGTCTGGAATTTTAGCACATGCCAGGCAGAGGCCGATATGACCGACCCCCAGTAAAAACCTGGGCACTGAGTCTCTGGAGTGTCCCTGGTCAGCAGCAGTTCACACATGTGACACAGCTTGTTGTTGGGGCGATGGAGTGAGTGCATCCTGTGTGACTCCACTGAGAGAGGATTCTGGCAGCTTGCACCTGGTTTCTCCCCACATACCTTTCCCTTCACTGATTTAGCTTTGTATGCTTTCATTGTGATAAATCATAGCCATGAGTACAACTATATGTGAGTCCTGTGTGTCTTCATGTTAGAGCAGGCAGAGAGCTAGATATGAGCAGAGAAAGGGGAAAAGACCAAATGGCAGAAATTGGGCAGAAAGGAGGGTAACAAACAGCCCAGAGGCCAACAAATAAAGGTGAGAAAAGGCAGGAATCTCCAGTGTCCAAAGTAACCTTTTGCTTATTATGCCCTCATTACAATAAAATTAGCCTTGCAGATTAGAAGTACCATCATGCACTGATGCCATGACACTTCTGATCCAGACTAAATAAGGACAAAAATCCCTCCTCCCCTGGGAAGGAGGAATTGGGATGAAAATCAGGGAATATAACCCCAGACCCTTCCCTCCCCAATGAATATTCCACCTATTCATTTTTACACCTATGTAACTAACTTGCCAAAGAAACTCGGGGCAGCCTCTCACTTGAGCCTGCCCATTCTCCCTTTGAGAATGTACTATCCACCCTTTAATAAGTTCTCACTTTACTTTTTTAACCATTATGTCTTGTTTCTGAATTCTTTCTGGGATGGGACAAGAACCTGGAACACTGGTTACATCCACCGGCAACACTCATAGTAAAACACTGAACCTGAGAACAGCCCTGGGGACCTTCAACACATACGGGTTCAAGCGTTTGAGGACTTCTCCCTTTTTTGTGCATCTGTTGTCAGAGAATAAATGATGAATGATTCTAATCTTTTGAAATTCATTGAAATTGCTGTATGAAAAGTCAACATTGAGAAATTTTTCATGTGCAGCTGTAAGAAATATGTATTTTGAAGTTATTGTGTGCAGTGTTTATGTATGTCCATTAAGTCAAGTTTGTTAATTGCAGTTTGCAAATATTTTAAGTATTTACTGATTTTTTTTGCTTGTTCTATCAATTACTTAAAGAAATGCATTAAAATGACCTACTATGATTATGAATTTGTATATTTTTCTTACTAATTGCATCCATTTTTGCTTTGTATATATTGAGGCTGTATTATTAGTTGCATCCTATTTAGAATTGATAACATCCTCCTGTTAGGTTGACCATTTTATTATAATGAAACATTTCTTCTTGTCACTAATAATATTTCTCACCTTAAAATCTACTTTGATTGACAGCACCAGTGAAAAATTATCTTCTTTTGTGTGTGTGTGTGTTGCTTAGGTTTGCATGGTATGTATCTTTTCTATTCTGTGACTTTGTATCCACCTCTGTCTTTATATTCAAGTATGTCTTGTAAAAAGCATAAACTTAGGTTTTATTTTTATCCAGTCTGACAATTACATTCTATGTAATTAATATTCTTAGATTTAATTCTACTGTCTTGCTCTTTGTGTTCATTCTATTTTTCCCACTTCTTCTGGGGAAACAACTAAAGGTCATTACATAAAAATATGGGGGTATTCAAACTAACACTGCCTGGAGGAGATTAGCGGGGGCCTTAAGGGAGGATTTGGCAAACTTTTTCTTAAAGGGCCAGATAGTAAATACTTCAGGCTTGATGCGGTCTCTAGTACAAGCAGTCAGCTCTGCTAGTGTGGCCTAAAACGTGTAAATGAATAGGCATGGCTGTGTTCCAATAAACTTGTTCTTACAAAAACAGGCAACCAATTCATAGCCGATCTTTCCAACTCTTGTTCTAGAATCAATTACCTTTTGCTTTATTGGAGTCCCATATGGATCTTTCATTCCTTCAAATATTTTTTTCCCCTCTCTTTCCTGCAATCTTAGTATGATCTATTGACTTATTTTCTACTCACTAATGTTCTCTTCTGTGTGTCTAATCTGCAGTTAAACCATCTACTGTGTCCTTAATTTCAACTACTATATTTTTTTGCTAATACATTTTTCCCTTTGATGTTTGCATAGATTCCAATTCTCTGGTAAAGTTACCCATCTTCTCATCTCTTTCCTTTGGCGTATTAATCATAGTTTTATTAAAGTCCATAGCTGCTAACACCAATATCTGAATGTCCTGTGGTTCTATTTTATTATCTTTTTCTTTGGGTTTTCAGTCATTTGTTACCATCTTCTACTCTGCCTGGTAGAGCGATAATTGTGTATGTAAAGTTGTAGAGATAACTTGAGGTCCTAGCCAGTGCTATCCTATAGGGTCCTAACTGGAAGTCCAGAGGCCCCTTCCTGATATAGGCTTTGATTCCAAGTCTAGTTTACCCATCCTGTGAGACTGCTGGAAACTCAGCTCAGCCTCCTATCCTCTTGGGCAAATCCTTCTGCTCCGTTCTGTAGTATTTAGCTCTGCAGTGTTTTTGAATTGGTGACTACCTCAAGGGGAAAAGCAGTGCACAGTTGAGCTCATCTCAGTATGTTTTTCTTTTTCCCAAGATCTTCACTTCTCAACTCTTGACTGTGGAAGTAGTTTTGCTTTGGAGTCTTAGATGAGACTTAAAATTTACCTCAGGATCCCAGCCCTTACCTTCTAAAGATTCTCAGCTTCTGAGACTTTTGTTAAAACACCTCAAGGGGAAAATTTCCACAAAACTCCAGGTCTATATCAATTCACTGGGATTGTGGTAACTCAAATCGTGACCACCGCTAGAGTTCTTCAATGCCTTCAAACAGATGTGTGTGCACGTGTGTGTGTGCTATACACTGTTAATTGTTATTTTTGGGAGGGTTAGCCTGTAACAAGCTACACCACCTACAATAGGCAACCCAACATATTCACTTATTAATCTGAGATTTTAGGTGTGACCAGCTCAAACTACAATGTGAGCTTCACTTCCAATGATTGGAATTCTATCTTTCTATTAGAAAAGTCTAAATTTATAATATTTTGAAAGCCTTGTCACTCTGTCTTCTTATATTGACTTTTAGTCATATAAAATTCCTCAATATTTTTCATATGAGTAGCTATTAGGCAGTGCTTTTACTAGTATAACAAATTTATTTAACCTAAATGCAAAATTTTACATTGAAATGATATTTATTTAAGTCATTCTTCTTCATAGTAAAAAAAGAACCAAAATAAAAATTAGAAAGTTATCATTTCTCACTTTTATATTTATGTTAAATCACCAGGTAAAACCACAAGCTCTTTTGTTTAAATTTTTTTTATTTTTAATTTTTAGAATTTTTTTGGGGGGTAATTAGGTTTATTTATTTATTTACTTTTAATGGAGGTACTGGGGATTGAACCTAGGACCTCATGCATGCTAAGCATGCACTCTACCACTTAAGCTATATCCTCCCCCCTTATATTTAATTTTTTAAAAATTTCTCTTTGAACAGGTTTAAAAGTACATTTTAGTTCCTTTAGCAATTGACTGGAAATTCACCTAAAATTAAGAGCATGACTAACTCAGTCTTGTATTCCCTAGTACCTAGTGAGCACTGCCTTTTATGTGCCAGATCTACTGAATTTTTGGAAGGTTCTACTGATTCCACATGTTTAGATTTTTGAATACCTTTGTACAGCTCCATGACATTTTTCTGTAATTACTGCTGGTTAGATGACTTTTTTCCATTATTATTTGTCCTTTAGGAGTGCAAACTTTTCTGAAACCCCTATAAATTTTTAGATGTCTCTTTTCTTCTTCCTTTAATCTTTTTGACTAGGTTGCAAACTTTTCTTTCTGAAAGATTTTCAACAGTTTCAAGTTACTTTCTTCCCCCAAACTGGCTTTTGGATTATTTTTTCATGAACTTGTAGAAATATGCTTATCTAAAGTCTAGTTCACATGTCTGTCTAGGTTAAGCATTCTCTTTCTCAGACACTAACATGCTAAGATGGCAAGAGTACTTTCTTCTGGGTCTTGACTTACCTTGACAGCACCACACAGACATCCTTGTAGATTAGAATTAAGTACAGATTAGTAGTTCTGGTTGCTTCCTCTTCTTCAGGAAGGAAAAAACTAACAATAAAGTAAGTCAAGAATTTATCAGATGTGCTGCTTTTGGCAAAAAGAGATTTTTCAGCAGATGTACAGCTTGTTGAATTACACACAATACTTACTAAATCTTGCCTCTCTGATAGTTTCGTGATTTGTATTAGATCACAAAATCTCTGTCTGTGAAACAAACATAAGGAGAAAATGCCCAAATAGGAAATCAAATCATAAAAAAATGAAATGCAAAACAATTTTACATACAAATGAGTAAATGGAGGAAAAACATAAACATATGTGAGTTCTAATTACTTGTTGATTTCTTTCTAAATTGCAAATCTATGATCACTTATTTATACAAAAAACTGAAAATGCTTAATACAAAACATAATTAAAGAACACAGAATGGGATTTCAAGTAGAAGTTGACTTTGATTCCTGCACAAAAGTGCCAGATCCAGAGGGAAAGAACGAGAAAGGCCTGCAAACTCAGCCAGCCAACTTGTTTCAAAAAGTTGACGAAAGGCTGGTACACAACTGCTTTCTCCAGACCAGCGATGTCTGTACCTGCAGCAGCTAACTCCAAAGAACAAAGGCATCCAACCATGGTGAAGCTGTTGCATCCAGGAGTTGGCAAGCTACCTTCAAGACACATTCAGATGGAACCTGGATGTTCATGGTGCTGGCAGTTAGTGTAGAATTTTCAAATGGATATTTCAATTTTAGTTTGATCTCCAAGGGCCAGATCTCCTTCTTAAGCAGCTGCAAGCTGTGCTGCCTTCCATCCACCTCAGGATACAACTGAACAAGGCATCCTGAAGTTGGCCAAATCCTCCTCTCTGGCTCCCTACAGACTGACTCTCATCTCTTCCCTCCTAAGCAGGCCAAGAACCAGGCTGGAATTCAGTAACAAAGATGGTTGGGTTTTTCTGATTTTGTCAACACATTTTTCTGTCACATTCTGTGTGGCAGTGATGGCCAGCTGTTCCCTTCTACAGTGCAGCTGCACCTGGGAAGAGGCTGCCCCACCAGTGACTCCATCTCCCTTCTGAGTTCTCACCAATGGAATATAAGCAGAATGGTGAGTGCACTTCTGACCTGAGGTGGCTGGGAAGTAGCTATGCACATTCTCCCCTCTTCCCCATCTATTGGCTGAATTTTCTTGCTCAAGGAGACCTCAGAGGCCACTTTTTGAAGGTAGTAGAATCTCCTCAAGCTGGGTTTCTAAATAGGTACCAGAAAGAATATGTTCTCTCCCCACCAAGCAGGAATACACACACTAGACTTTCAAAGAGCAAGAAAAAGGCATATATTGTGTTAAATTATTGAGAGTTTTATTTCATGAATACATCAGTTCTATTGGCTAGTGTCATCCTAACCAATAGTGCCTTTATGTACACCTACACACAAACACACACACACACACACACACACACACACACACACACACACACACACATAAGCACCATGAGGTAATTTACTTCCAAATTCTCCTAGATTAGCTGTCTCGATCAGCATTCAGCTGGAGAGGCACACGCACTAGGAGGTATATATGCATACACACTTACATATATATATAGGTGTGGTGTGTGTGTGTGTGTGTGTGTGTGTGTGTGTGCAAAGGTATTTCTTACAGGGATTTGACCTTACACAGTTGTGGGAGTTAAATAATCCCAGCGAGGCTGTTGTCACTACATCTGGGCTGCAGGAAGGCTATCTAAAGGCAAGACACTGGAGAGTGAGGGAAGACGGGGGTAATTTGGAACCACAATGTCAGTTCTTAATTTCTCAACACGTCCAGACTCAACTATGTGAGTATTCCACAGGACACAGCGTCACCCTTCATCATGGAGCTAAACACCATGTGACATATGAGCTGAAGAAACTCAAGGAGGATCTGAGGGCAGGTGAAGTTGTTGCCAGCCTGGCTGCTTTCCAACGCCAAGGAGGTCAGCCAGCAGATAAGCAACAATAAGCTACAAAAATATCTGACAGCCTCCTTGCTTCAACCTTTGGGCATTAAAAGACAAGATGGTTGCTGCTTCACTTCCACTCTCCAAATCTTATATAAAAAAATGTCTCTCATGGATCATTCTAAAATAAAAAGTTTAGAAAAAGAATATCTTGTAAACATAGTTGAGCCTAGGCAAGCTGACACACTACAAAGCCCCCATCCACTCTGCTGATTAAATTACCAGCCAATTGTTGTTCCTTAAAAGGTTACAGATAAGCCCTCTTCAGCAATTTACTTCCATATCCTCACAGACTGGCTGTCTCAACCCTCAGTCAGCATTCAGTTGGAGAAGCACACGCACTAGGAGGTATACATACATACATACATACATACTTACGTATATACATAGGTGTGGTGTGATGTGTGTGTGTGTGTGTGAAACTTGTTCAAGTATTTGGGAAACGCTGAAGATAAAAATACGAGTAAGATGTATCCCCAAAGTTCAGGGACTCATCATCCAGTGGAGGAAACAAAACTACGAACAAAATGAAGACACTGTGATTGCACTGGTATCGCTGTTCACAGGGCATCGTACGAACACAGAGGAGGAGCAGTGCAGGGTGTTGATGCTGACAAGCGCATTAGACCACTTGCCCATGCCTACATTCACACGTATCCCGGGAAACATCACACTGCCCCAGTGCCAGCAATTTCTAAGCTGCTTTTTGCATTCGGCAACATTCCCTACTGTCTTCCAAAGGGGTTAGATTGAGAGTCATCAAAGAAAGAGTGAACCTCATCTTAACTTTAGAGATGAAGCTAAAAGCAGTCACTAGAAGAAAATGATATCAACTGCTTTATTTCAAGTTGAACATAGTATATAGGAGAGGCTAACAAAGTGAAAAAAGATTTGTAGACTTTTCGCGAAGTCATTTTTCATATATATTCACTTTACCGGTAGTATGGCTTGGTAATATAACAAGCATGGAGCTGACAAGAAATGGGAATTACCTCTTCCCATGAGCAGTAAATTCTGTGCAGGTCCATCATTAAGCCGTGGAGCATACAAAGTGCTGTTCAGATTGCTGATGGCATCTCACCATCAGCCCTCCCTAATTAGCCAACACATATTAACAAAATTAAAAATCAATTATTGGAGCCTTCATTTCCCAAGTGGAAAAGTGAGAGCAAAGACAGATGTCGTCAAGGTTAGGAGGCATTTCTGATGAAGTGAGGAATAGAGGCCATTCTTCTTTGGTGTCTACACTGCTGGCCTCAATCACCCTGCAATAACCAAAATGAACTGTAGGTTCAGAATATTCCTCCTGCCGCACTTGAATTTACATGCTGTTCTCTTCCCCCTCCCCCTCTCCGCTCAGCATCTGGAGATATGGCTAGTTGTGTTTATTCCAACTGGTCTCAGCAAGTTGAAACATCATTTCCTGAGGAAAGTGACCCAGGTAAGAGAAATGTAAATTTGTGGGTCCCAGAGTAAATTCAGCCTAAATTGATCCAGACTCCTGGAATCCTGAACTTCAGTTTGCTGCAGTGTTGGAAGGATTCTGCCTCTGACACTAGGAATCACTCTCTTTAAAAATTAAAAGCACTGAATGTAAGGGGTAAAATTTTATTTTATTTTATTTTATTTTTTGCTAAGCGCTTCATGGTGTACAAATAGGTGGAGTGATCAAAATGTATCATCCAAACTAGGGTATTTTCAAAGTGAAAAGGGGCCCAGAAAGCAAATGGAAACAAGTCTGCCTGGACAAACTGAGAGAAACCTGATCAACCTACATTGCCACACACTCTTGTATTAAGGGATGTGTAGACGCTTGCACCCTCGGTGACTATCCACTTCACGCATAGTTCATACTTGGTATGCCAGCCGGCTCATTGCCCCTCAGTCTGAGGGGCTAAATTCAGACAGCATATTGTAAGAAAATGCCACAAACGAGGTGGTTTAAACAACAGAAATGTATTCCCTCACAGTTCTGGAGGCCAGAAGTCTGAAAGCAAGGTATTGGCAGGGACGTTCTCTCTCTCAAGGGTACGTGGGAGAATCTGTTCCATGCTTTTCTCTCAGCTTCTGGTGCTGCTGGCAATTTGGGGGCATCCCTTGGCTGGCAGAGCGTCCCTCTAACCTCCGCCTCCACCGTCACACGCGCCCTCCCTGTGTGTCTGAGTCTGGGTCTCTTTTCCCTTTGTTTATGAGGACACTAGTCGTATTGGATGAGTCCCCCCACCCCCACCCCCACCCCCAATGACCCTGTTGTAACTTGATTACATCTAACGGGACTATTTCCAAATCAGGTCACATTCACAGTACCTGGGGTTAGGAGCTCAACCTATCTTTTTAGGGGACACAACTTAACCCCTCACCAATAGCAATGGAATCAGGGTATATTTAGAATGAAAAAGTGGCACTGGCCTGGTTGCCTCTGGCGCATACTTTTCAGTCCTTACTAAAATTGTTGTTTCTTGAACAAATGGACCTGTAGAGAGGCCAGGGACAGGTTACTGAAAGAGGACACAGAAGAACAGCAGAGCACAGAGGAGGTTATTTCAATACAAGGTTCAACTCCATCTGGAGCCAACAGTCTTTAGGAATAGAATATGTCTTCTTTATGGCATAGCCCTTTATTGAGGCATTTTCCCCTATGAGAGAAAGTCTATGAATTCAGGCAACACCATATTTGATTATTTCTTAGTTAGACCATGTTAGAAAAAAAAATTGCCACCTCTGTTTTAAAATAGCTCTTGGAAAGGCTAGTGAGCCAGTGATGGTGGCTGTGAGCTGCAGTGATGTGAGAGGAACATGTGGCCGAGCGCTCACCTTCCCAGTACACAGTTAAATATATCCGCTGACGGATTCGATAAATTATTCATGCTATTTCTGCCTGAAAGCAACACTGCCATTTAATGCTTATCAGATCCACTTCCTCCTTACTAGATTCTTACTTTTCCTTCAGACAAATAACTGGGAGAAGACATTATCATGTCTTCCCGAGGTACTGAGAGCAGCTCCATGCTGTCATTTCACAGGTTACATTAGCTGGAAATAAGTTAATTCTTAGCTGGAATGATATAAAATCAGAGATGAATTGTTATCTAGAAAAGCAAAAGTAAACAAGGGAGAAAATATACGTGCCTTCAGGCATTGGTTTATGTTTATAGAGTATTTCACATTTTATCGTTCAAGTTTATTCCACTAAAGATGCTTTGGGTTTTTATTCCTATAATTCATAGAATGATGCATTTCAAAACTCTGTTTACTCACTAACAGTGACATACAAACCTCTTTTTTTCAAATTCCAGAATCAAAATACCAGGGTATGCAATCGTTGTAGATTCAGCATACTTGATTGGGAGAAGCCAGTTATTATTATAAGCTTCATGGTTTATCACTATTATTCCATAGACTCTCTCAGACCTTATTAAAATGGATCCTTTTTCTTTTGTCGAGAAAAACTGCATGCATTTCTAAAAGACCTGTTTACTTACTGCAAATGTATACTGCATACTGTGTGGTAGCTTCAGTTCCACGTGTCTTCAACGTTAATAGTCATTTTGTGCTCCGTGTTTGGGGGAGATAGATTTTACCTTGTATTTTCATGTGTCTCTGTATAGAAATCCAGGAGATAGGTTAAGAATATTTTGAATTGAAGAGTGGAGAGGCACATTTTGATCATTTTAAGTTAGAAAATGGGGGATAGAGGGGAATTTGGTCAATAATAGAGCCAATGGTGTGGTTTCTGGTACTGCCAGGACTGGTGAGATGACAACATTGACCTCGTACTACAATGAAATGCCTAAGAACTGCAACAGACCTCAGTTTTTAAACCCCATCCAATGTCATATACCACACCTAACTCATACTGCAACTCCTTTACTCCTAAATATCTTGGGAATTGTGGTAAAACATATGTTTTACATTTATAGCCGTTTTGACTCACTTTCCTCGCATAACCTTTTTGCTTTAACATAGACTAGTGTGGGAGGGGCTGGAGAACTGGTCAAGACATCCAGTGAACGTATCAGTAGTATTAGTGCTTTTCCTTTCTATTGGTTTATAGTCTTATGTCTATTCCCCTCAGACCCTCTTTAACTCCTCGAAATCTTTATGCCAAATAAGATGGTCTTAGGAATACTCTTCTAGAACACCTGTGTTGTTCATCTGCTAGTGCAGCAAGTCAATAATGACCTCAGAAATTGTTTCAGAGTCACTAAAAAACAAACTTTAGCACATTCTGCCAATTCTCTTTAAAGCTTTCTCATTCCCTCTATGAAGGGCTCGATCTCTAGAGCTATTATTGAGGTCTACTGGCAGAGAAGATGAGGGGAAGAGTGAGAGGTCTGTGTCAGGTTACAAAGTCATGGGGCCTGGTAAGGTGGTGTGATGGACTCAATGTCTGTGTCTCCCCAAATTCATGTGCTGAAACAGTACTCCCCAGTGTGATCATATTAGCAGGTGGAGTCTTTGGAAGGTCATTAGGATTAGATGAGGTCATGAGGGTGGAACCCTCATGAATGGAATTAGTGCACTTATAAGAGTCAAGAGAGAGCTTGCTTCCTCTTTCTCTGTCTCTGTCATGTGAAGACACAGTAAGTCAGCCATCTGCAGCTGGAAGAGAGCCCTCACCAAAACCCGACCGTGCTAGTACCCTGATCCCAGACCTGGAGTCTCCAGAACTGGGAGAAATAAATTTCTGTTGTTCATAAGCCACCTAGGTTATGGTATTTTTTACAGTATGCTGAGGTAAGGCAGGTCATTATAACCAGGCTTGCATTTATCTACCCTCCTCAAACTTATGGAAGAGGGTTTTCTCCACATTAAAAACCATTCCACTTTATTAATTAACAATATTAATTCACACATAGCCTAAATAAAATGAATCTTACACAATCCATGTATGATCCTGTATCAAAAGACAGACTACAGACATTCAGAAGCATTCTTGTTCTCCTGATACCATGATCTGAGAATTGTGAATTCTATGGTTCACAAAACATAGGATTATTAGTTAGTAAAAATGGATGTGAGTTAGTCTTATAACCTCTATGGAAGGGTTACCTATACTTTCCTTGGCTATCGATAAAGATATATTTCATTTGTACATGCTTCATAATGCTATGCAGATAACCTGAAGCTAGCCAACACTTATTTTGCCAGGCACTATCCGAAGTCTGTGTTACATGGATTTTCTCACCTGATACTTATAACCCCATGAGACAGGTACTATAATTGCCCTATTTTAGAGATAAGTAAACTGAGACATAAGAAATTAAAACCTAACAAGTAGCAAAACCAGAATTTGAATGTAGGCTGTCTGATTCTAGAACATATTATCTTAAAGCTATTCTGAACTGAGATAACATTAACAGAGAAGCAAAGAGGAGAGAGGCAGTGAATACAGAGGTACTGGTATATTTAGTGATGAGGGCCTCAAAGTTTGATGGCCGAATCACTAGGGCCACATAACAGTCCTTGAATCTGCTGTCTGTGGCTGACACATTTGTCTAACCCATTTCCAGCCACCACAGGTGCCACAAGTCTTTACTCCATAGTCATTATTACGTCTTCCCTGCTTTAACTCAAAAGTACACAAAACAAAAACAGTTGCCAAGTATGGGAAATTTTGAAAACTGCAAAAATACAGATAAAAAGCCAGGAGAGGTGGTAAAAAGAATGAATGTTGGTTCCAACTCAAATTTAGGCTAGAAAATGCTTCTACAATATAAGAAAGACTTGGAATTTTTTTTAACATTTTTTTTGAGTTACAGTCATTTTACAATGTTGTGTCAAATTCCGGTGTAGAGCACAATTTTTCAGTTATACATGAACATACATATATTCATTATGGACTTTCTTTAGTATAAAACCCAGAGTAGTGGCTCCATCCAAGGTGGAGCTAACATCTCCCAAGCAGGTGGAGGTTCCATCATCTCTGGGTCTTTACATCATGGCCACTGGGAACTTAATAACACATGGCCAATTGTGCAGAAACCAAAGCTATTGCCAAGAAACATAATTTGTTCCAGAACTTATTCTGGACAGGGATATCATCATTTGGAAGTTACTGAGAACCAGCATAGCCCAAACCCCTCAACCAAACTCTGTGAGCTACTCACATCACACAACTCACCATCAATAAAAGACAGGAGTGCGAGAAACTACACTGGGAATGGCAAAGATGTGACTTTCACAAAGGAAAAGGAAAAAGAATCAAAGTCAATCAGAGTCAAAACATGAAATACATTTAAGAGAAAAATGACTCTGCCCCTGAACATCGCCAGACTGAAAGGAGGGATGACAGTCAGGGTGATGCTGACGTCACTTGCCATTTGTTGAGTATTTAGTGTATTGAACACTATAATAGACACTGATACCCTATAGTTCGGGATAATTACCCCCATTTTTAAGATAAGAAAATTAAAGTTTAGAGAAGCAAAGCAATTTGCCTAAAGTTCCACAGCCATCCTTTCAGCGGCAAGACTTAAACCCACCTTTCTGTTACAAGAATTGTACTCTTCGCTGCTAAGCGCCACTACCTTTGAGATCATGAGGATCTAATTTCAGGTTTTAGATGACCATAGACAGAATTCATCCACAATGCTGCATTTCCTGCTTGACTAGAATGATTTAAGAATGCACTAAGGACAGAAAATTGTAAACTGACTATATATCAATTAAAAAAAAAAAAAGAAGAATGCATGAAGGAGCTATCACAGAGAACCACTAGAGTAATGGTCCTTGTGTAGATGGTCCAGAGCCTAATAGTCTCCCATCTCCCACCCTTGAGGCTCCATCGAGGTCTGGTTATGCTGTATATTTATGACCATGCTGGCCAAAGGGACTCAGAAAACATTTACCCAAATTTACTGAAAATCCTTTGGAGTTTATCTTTCCTCAGGAATTAATCCAGTTCCTGCTGAGTTCAGACTGAAGAATGAAGTGAAGATAAGGAGCCACCTGAGAAACTTAAACATTTAGTAGGACAACAGAGACAACCATTTTAAGTAAATCAGGTTTGAATTTTAATCACTTTAGAAAATAAGCAGTAAATCAATGATTAGTTTTCTCTTCCAAAACGTCTTGCAGGCTATTGCAACTAGTCCCTTCATAAATTATGAAGTGGGACCCTGAGTGATCTGGAAAGTGGGTTCCTGGGAGCTCTGTGCACAAACGCTGTTGTTGGCTGACAGGCTGTTAACAGAGTCTCTAGGAACTGCCTCAGACAGAGGCCTGAAGGTTGATACACATTTAAAATCACTCCTTTCCCACTTTATTTCTCTCTTCTCATTTGTGATAGTAAAACCTAGATGTTAGCCTAGGAATCTAAAACCCCGAAATGATGCACATCTTCAGGCTCCCAATATGCCTTGTTTGTCCATAGACCTGTTGGTGAGGAATCTCAGAGAACACATTATTTCTAAATACAGGCAATGTGAGGACTAACCATCTCACCTCAACTAGCTGCACATCATACCTGCTCACTTTTCATCTGCAAACCAGAGGGGTGATCGAAAAACTGTGGTAGGCACATTCAGGCACTGCCCAGGTGCCTTGTCATAACAGAACTTGCCACACAGCTCACGAGTGTGACCAGTAAACAGCTGCCAGCTGCCAGCTTTTTCACAGTTGCCTCCAACTGTGTACAGAGCCATAGCACCCAAGGCCACAAGCTTCCCTGAGGCAGCCCACTCCTGGTGATTGACAGGTGAGGGTCACACAAAACAAGTCTGTTAGGCAGTCACTTGAAAACTCATCAAGGCAAGCATCTCAGGTGAACTTCTTCCTCTGCCAAACCCTATTTTCCCTGCTTCCTTTCACAGCTGTTGAACCCGGATCAATAAATTTGAGCCAAATTCCATCTCAGCGTATGTGGCAAACACCCAACATTTTTTGAGCACTTATATGCCAGTAAATCCTCTAACATTTTAAAATAAGCATTATCTTATTTTCTTCTGCCAACAATCTTACAAATTAGGTATTATTATCCCTCAATTTTGCAGGTAAAGAAACAAACTTGGAAAGCGCACACTGAGGGTTTAGGCCTGGGCCGCCCAACTCCAAAGCCACATTTAGCCACATTTTATTACTTATCTTTGAGGCATATTTGATGTTTCCTGGTAACTTGGTACACAGAGCATAGTTTAGAGGGCTGAAAATGTGAAGGAAATTGATGAGAAAAAAGGTTTGAAACTCAGGAAAGAAATTAATCAGGGTGGGGGGAGGAAAGGATTAAACTGACAGAAGGACCAGTATGAAAAGGTGATCTACAGGAGATCTGTTGGGGGAAGCAGGGCTGTGGGGATTTGTGAGGGGAGAGAAAGCCACATCTCTGGGGTTCAAGAGGCTGCTTAAAAGAGGAGTTTAACTAGAACTGTTGGAGACCAAAGGAGAACCTAGTTGACTTGGAGGCGAAATTAGATAGAACTAAGAAAAGAAGGCTTTCTGAAGATGGAACCCTGTAGTCATCCTATGTAGTCAGTAGTTGCCTCCCTGTGCCCACTTTGTCAGTCCCAAGACTTCCCCGTACTTTTTGGTCGTCAGCAGGATGAGTTGGCATCCTCCTGAGAATCAGAGAAAGGAACTCAGCTCCTGCCTCTGAAATACTACAATGGGTTAATTAAAATCTGCAGTCTAGGGTCAAAGAAACCAAAACAGAACTCAGAAAGCAGTCATAACCAAAGCCAGGTTACCACCTGGGAATGGAAGGCCAGAGATCTTTAGAGAGAAACCTGCAAACAGAAACTGAAATCAGGAATAGAATCAGATGACCCCAAGCCAAAGTCACTGCACAGAAGACAGGGTTAGATCAGAGAGTCTATCAGCCAGAGCTGTGGTTCTGCACCCCTAAAGCACATTAGAATCTCCTGGGGAATTTTTAAGTGAAGACATGGATGCTTGGCCCCACTTCCCATCAGGATGGGACAGAGCATTGGTATTTTTCAGCTGATCCTGATGCACAACAAGGGTTATGATCTAACAAGCTGGAGCCATGACATATCAAGAAATAACCAGGATTCATACTTAGGCTGAAAGAAAATTATCAGGAGGGGCAAATCCCAGGTTGTACCTAATCAAGGTGGAGTCTCAGCTTAACTCTGATTCTGTGAATCCCCCAGTCGGTCTGCTTCATGACACAGAGCATGAATAAGGAGAAAACGGAGCATGCAAGCATTCTCCTCATTGTAGCACCAAGGCAACTTAGCAGAACTTCACCACCCCTGGATTCTTCTGTTGATAATGAGGAAAATAGACATCCTTAAACACAGGGTATGAGAACAGTCTCATAATCGCCATACCCACAAATCTCAGAAACAATTTGATAAATTATATAAATTCATATAACTGATTTTAATATAAAAATCAGAGACGCAGAGGAAAGAAAAATTAATTCAGAATAAAGTTACCATATAAAGAAATATAAAATAAATTCCTGTATAATAGCTGAAAGAAGTTTTGGCCCCAAACTACTGTCCTTTGCCATCCAACAACTTGCTTCTTCCTTAACGCCAAATTGTGGGCTTGGTGGCAGAGTTCTTTGATCTCTGAAAAGTTAAGTCCTTCCCCAGCCTTCTTTAGAGGAGAAATAAGAGGAAGTAAGCTGGGTTGACTCTGAAATTGTTTTCTTTCTAGCTAGGAAGACAGAGCTAGATGAAAGGAGAGATGTTTGCCTTGTTTCGCCCTTCTGGTCTTGAGTGGCGGGCACTCTGTAGAGCAGTGGTTCTCAAGCTTTGGTCAATATTCGATTGCCTGAGGAACTTGGTGACCATATTAAAGGCCTGGAACTCTATTCATCAAGGAGCCCGGGCCTCTGTCTGGTTTATCGGCCTTCTAGGGGATTCCAATACACAACAGAGTTTGAGAACTACAGCTAGAGCCACGGTAGGAAGATAATATTTCCGAAGGAAATTCAGAAACACTGGTCCTCAGATGAGATGCTGAACCAGTCCCAGTAGTTACTTATTTTCAAGCTTCTTGCTACGTAAAAAAGAAAAAGAAAAACCTTCTAAACTATCGGAAGTAATTGTGGCTAAAAGCATTCTACGTTGATACACAGCCAAAACAAAAAAGGAATCACAACCAATTATAATATCTCCAATGCCCATAGAATCAAAATGTTCCAGTTGCTCAGAAAAAAATTCAACTCAGGCCCTGAGGCCAAAGAAAAATCACTCCCCTAGGCCTGCATAAAGGAGGCACTGCTTGCTGTGGTAAATAATACCTTCAGCAATATTTCTACAAGAGATAAAAAGAGAACATTTCATGCAATCTCTCCATGGTGTCTCACTGCAAAATACCAAATTACAGTCCAGTAAAAGTGATTCTGGGGAATAAGACATAGATTGCAGGGGATCTGAATTAATCCAAGAATAAAATTTAAACTATCAGCGTGATTAGTTGTTGCATAATATGAAAAGGTAAAAAATCAAAAAGCAAATCTAAGAATTATTTGGTTTATTAGCATGGGCTTCTCACAATTTGGTTTGACAGCTTTTTTTTCTGACTTCTGATACAGACACAAATTTCTGATTTATCCATAATTACCCAATGTTTACCAAATAGAATATAGTAGCTCTGCCTTCCTCAACTTTACCACTGAAGTATAAATTAGTTTCAAACTCAGCTGTCTCCAAGTGTATTTTATTTTTGTATGCATCTCTAGGTATGTTCTACTCACCCATACCAGCAGCCTCTAAAAAGTGTTCAAACATTGTTGCCTTTTAAGAAAAGCAGTCACTGCCTTAGAAGATCATGGTCAGAACCACTCATGGAAAGCCAAGGGAGAGCAGCCATGAATGGAGAATGCTGGTCCCCGCAATGCAAGTGCAGGGAAGGGAAGGTCGCCCCAGGGCTGGCCCAGCAGTACCTCTAAGGCTTAGACCTGGAGCTGGTCATTAGGTCTCCCTTTGTAGCAAAACTATCGCCTTATGTAGTAATAGAAATTACAGCCTCATGCTGACTGGGCTTAATTAAAATTCACAACAAACCCACAGTTCTATAAGCCCATAATGTCTCCTTCTGCCCAGACTAAAGACAGCCAAACACTGGATGCATTTCCATGAGATGCAGGGGGAAAGCCATTTTAATTATCTTCCTCTTTGCCTCAGATTTTCTCTGGGTCAGTATCCATACTTTCCTTCTTTAGTCCTGTCTCAGAGGGAGAATCACTTTGCCTTTCTGTAAAATAATTATTCCACTTGTTATCTTGATGCTTTTCATCTTTCCGTCCTCTGGGACTTCGCTCCATCAATCGTCCCTGTTCCTTCATCTTCAGTCCTTCACTTGCCTCTTGTTTCTTTCCTTCTGATTACAAATATGTTCCTATATCCCCTGCCCTAAAACAAATCCCTCCCTTGATCCTGCTTCTGCTTTAAACTATTGTCTAATCTCTTCCCTTTAAGAGGGAACTTCTAAAAATAAGAGGCTATGCTCAAAGACTTCCCTTATAACACCCTCCACCCCTCACTGCAGTTAACCTTCCAATGCATTGAAAATGGATCTTCACCTAATACTCTACTACATCTGGTTCTTTAGAATAACTTCAATAAACTAATTATCCAAGTCAATTGCCTTTTTACATTCTTATTTTCCTCTCTACACCATCTGACCTTACTTGATCACTCTTTGCTTTTGAAATTTTCTTCACCCTTGCTGTGAATAATGACACTCTACTCCTCTGGTTCTTACTGTAACTTTTACTTTCCTGACAAATTTTAACAGTTTTCTTATCAGAGAAACTGACTGCTTCTCCATCTACTAGCACGCACACACACACACACACACATTCATATACATGTGTGCCCAAAGGCTGCCGATGGAAGAATGATGCTACACCTACTCTCATCCTCAACCGAAAATGACTAGTCACCAGGGTCAGGCTAAGTCAGGGGAGGAAGGTGGGGTGAGCAGGACATGGAGATTTAGTTCCACTTAGAATGTAGGCCACCTCAATACCCTAATTCTGTTCCTGGGCCCTTTGTCATCTCATTGTGGTGATTATATTAATCATAATTTCTACCTAAATGACATCCACATTTATTCATATTCAGCCCTGACTTTTCTACTCAGATTCAGGCCAGAATATCTAATTGCCTGTTATACGTGATTATCCTGACAACCCCTCAAACGGTTCGCATCCAGAGTTAAGCCTGCCATCCTCAGCCACAACACCCGGCACCCAGCACAACGCTTTGTTAAGCAGTGGAACAAGTGTCTGTTCAATCGTTTTTCTATATTTTAGGAAGTTTAAACAATTATACACTCTTTCAATAAAACTAGTTTTTAAAGCACATTTGTGCACGAAAGATGTGATCAGTGACCAGCACAATTTTTAAAGCCATGAGAAGGTTTTACCATTGAGCTACACTGAGTGACAAGGGCTAATGTACTTCTGGTTCTTTCCATTATTTTTCAAATACACAATTTTTAGGCTCCTTAACAGCAGAGTTGTTCCTCTCTGGTCAAAGTCTGTCTTATTAATATTCTTTTAAAACATGTGACTCCTGGAATTGTCAAAATGAATTCAGGACTACTGTATAACTATGTAAGCTTTGTAGACACAGTTAAACCTAATAACCACTTCAGCTTGCTAGGGGGCTGCTTGCTTCAATTTCAAGTAGTAATTAGGGTAGCATGAACCTACTTCGTGTGTGTGTGAGGACGGTGTAAATATTATGAATGAAAGAGAAAATGATAGTCAACAAGGGTTGGAATTTGCTTCCTGTATGTAACTTGTCCCACAGTGCCCTTCCATCATCAAATACAACATTTAAAAATGGATCCTTTTTTCTGTGTGTGTGAAAATAGATCTGGAAGTATAAATAGGCTTTTCTTTTAGCTGCATGGATGCTCCACTATGATCCGATGATTAGACAACAGATGGACAAACACATAAGCACTAAATAAGAAATACGTGCCAAATTCATGTCCCAGGATTTATTCATGAGCCTATGAAAACTTGAAGACTTATGTGCGGATGTGCATATTTATGAAGCTGAAAACAATGCTTTATTATTATTTCCCAACCTACAGGGCTCTAGATTTTATGTGTGCATAAAATGACTATAATTTTGAGATGCAACATTTTTCACCTGCATCTGTCTTCTTATATGATGGGGGAAAGAGAAGGGCCTCGATGTCATACAGATTCATCTGGAGTCATAAAGTTAAACTGAACTCAAGACCTAGTCTGACTACTAGATATTGTCCTATTCTTTACTGTTTGCTTTATTAAAGAGTTTAATGACTTTGAGAGATCTGCTAAGTTCTCACTAAAAGCAACCAAAGCCAGTGTTAGCCACACAGAGAGCTGAGTCCAAGTTTATGCAGCAAAAACTGGGTCTTGTATTATTTCACAGTTACTCTACAGGGTGAGATAAAAGTGGAACTGATTTCTCAAAAAAAGCAAGACTAATTAGCATTTTTGCACCAGGCACTGTTAAAAGCACTTTACATGTATAGTAATTCATTTTAATCTTATAATAACCTATCAAAATGGGTAATACTATTATTCCCATTATACAGATAAGTAAATGTGGGCACAGAAGCAGTCTCATTGCTAGTAAATAGTGGAATCAGATTCCAAATTTAGGCAAAAAATTTCCAGAGTCAGCATTTAACTTTTCTGTTATGTTAGCTGCTTCCCAAATGAATCCAAGTACCACTTTAATTTAGTGGTAATGCTATACATACTTAATTATCCCATTAATTAACTCAATGATCGACATAACTCTGTTTAAAACTTCAGCAACTAGGTGTTCACTATCTGAAAGTTGAAAATACAAGATACCAATATTTTAGGTGTGCCCCAAATTCCCCTGCCTGACAAAACTTTTCAGGCAAAAAATCCCCACAAAGTTTTGGGGAACTGCCTGAACCATCTCAATCCGTAGATCTGAAACTTTGTAGCATGACTGTCACCCCAGCCACAGTTTTTTCCTGGGATGGATGCATGACTTCACTGAGCCAAATGAGCTCTGCCTTGGGAATCTGGGGAGAGTCCCTGGGTGCCTTATGACATATAAAACAACCACTTTTTGAAAGTTACATTCCACTATGTGGACTTGGGAGCGCAAGGTAAGGGGAAAGTACATTCATGGGGAAAAGCCAAGAAAAAAGACACAAAATAAAGGTTTCCCAAGTTTTCCACAAGAGCTCCGCTCCAGTGACGTATTTCTAAAGCACAGTGGACTTCTTGCCTTCTGGTTCCATTACATACTTTGGTGTCACTATACACCTTGGGATATCTGTCTAGTATCCTTCCTCTTTTGAATTCAGCTGGTTCCAGTTATGTATCTATTACTTTCTACCAAAAGAATCTGAATCTACAGAAAGACACCATTACATTTAGAAAAAGTATATATATATATATATATTCATTATGCTTAATTAACTGTATTTGGAAAGCACTTTTAAAATTTTTGGTGAAACATTTGTCAAGTGTTTGTCAAATTTTTTACCAGCTCCATCAATCTGAAGATTAAATCTGAAGATTAACCCTTTAAAGGGAGAGAGGAGAAAGAACAGTTGAATTTTACTAGACAACGCTCATTGATTAAACTGAGTTGTTTACAGCTCTGCTTCCCTGAGAGCATATAGTTTTTTCATGTTTATTATGTAGGGTTATGAAATAAAGCTTCCAGAATGTCAAAAGAATGCTGAATGCACCATGTTTCTTTTGACCTCTATTTCAAGCTTCTGAGTCAAAATGTTACCTGGCTTGGGCATCTTTCCAGCTGAGATGTGGGCCTCTTGAAAGCCAGAGGCTCTGGGACATTGGATATGAGACAGGCCTCCACGTGGGCAGAGTAACGGAACTTGAAGACCAATGAAAGTCCCTGCTCACCTCTGAATATCTCCCTCAGGTGCCTTTCCCAGTGAGAGTGCTTTAGTGAAGCAAAGGAAAAGAATAAAACCTCAAAACCACTCCACCACTGTCCGACTATTTTGGTCAAATGCCAAGTCAGGAGTAGAGACAGTCATAGAATGAAAACGTTGTCACTCAAATGAGTAGTGACCAACATGGTCCATTGACTGGGTGGTAAAACATTAAATTAGAGTCAGCTCTGTGGCATTAGTACAGCCTGCATTTTATTTAACTGAACTATTCTCAAGTTAGGTGGTACTTTATTATCAGGAATTAGGTGGCTGGGATGTAATACCGATGTTTCATTTAGTAAGATTATTTACTCTGTAATAGTTAACGAGTTCTCAGTGTTTGAGAGACAAAAAGAATAGGGAAAAATTATCACGGGTAATCTGAGTTAATGTTCAAAAGAGATCACTGCAGTTATAATTTGGCTGAGCAGTAAGTGGTTCTCAAATATTTGAGAAAAGTCGTTTGCTACTGAATTTAACAGGTCCTTGTTTTGCTCAGGGCTTCTTGTAGTCCCTTCCATACTTGGCTGTAGATACAGGTTCGGCATACGCTGTCAGAATGACTGCTTGAGGGGCAGAGAAATAAAAGCAGCAGAACCTGGAAGTGAAGGCCAGATGCCTGGAGCTGAGGAGTACGAAGTGCCTGCTGGCACAGGGATGAATTCACCTGGGTCATGAGAGCTGCAGGACAGAGTGCCCAGTAAGGTAAGGAGCTCTAAGAGCCTAAGAGAGTGCCCCCAAGGGAATCAGCTGTCCACTGGCCCCAGGAGCCCTGGGTCTGTATAGTTTAAGCAAGACCTTTTCTACCTGCTTACCACTTCTCCCTCCTCAACTCCAACTGGAGAAACATCGAAAACTGGGTGGCAGGCAGGCCAGGGGAAGGAGGCCAACAGCAGAGGAGAAAAATAGAAAAGGTATCATGACAACTACATTTTCCACTGAAGGCTCTCAGCCTAAAGCAATAGCTGGGGAGAACCTGGCAGTATATCAAGTTAAGATTATAATCTGAGACAAGCGCCCTAATTTCTGAATGGAAATATATGCATTTGCAACTTAAGGTGACCTCGGACTCAGTGACCTAAAAATGAACTGAAGAGCCAAGGGGGCTGTGAGAAATTTTAGCCAGGGACTGATGACAAACACTTACGAAGCGGTAATGGGAGACAAAACCAGAAAGTTTATTTTACTTGTACCTCAAGATTCTCCTTGTTCATTAATTTGGCAAAACAACTCATTATTATTTTCCAGGTACTGTGCTAAGTGCTTTTTATGTATTATCTCATTTTACTTTAATTCTCACATCAAATATACAAATTAAACATAACTAGAAGCTGAGAGAAGTTCAGTATTTTGGCCAAGGTCACATACGTAGTAAGTGGAAGAGCTGGGCTAACACCTAGGTCTGTCTGATTCATGAGTTTATGTTTTTAACTACTATGCTTTTAACCATCACCATGTACCACTGACACAAAGAAATCATTTATAATCCAGTAAAAAGGTTTGAAATAAAGATCTTTTATGCAACAGTGAGTAAAACATCCCAGTTTTGTAATTAAAAAAATACATTTCTACATGCATTTGTGTGTGCGTGTATGACTATGTTTGAAATATTTTTAAAGTCTGGATAAATATCATGAATTTTCTTTAGTTGGTTTGGGGAGTTTTCCTTCATTTGCTTACGTTGGTTTTTAATAGTTTTACTATTACTGCTTTTTTAAAAGGATAAATAAGCACTTGTGGCTTTTTTATTAATTAAAGATATATCCCTTCTCTGTCTCGTGGTTTATTTCCTTGAGATTAACTATGTGACTGGTGTTCTTTAAACTGGTTCCAATATTTATATCACTAAATTTGGTTTAAATTGGTAAATTCTGCCCCCTGGAGCAGCTCGGCTTCTCCTGGTCCTCATACTGACTGACAGTTCCTGAAGTTCCCCAAGACATGCTTCACGGTTTGGGAGACAGCTCACTTCCTCTTTCAGATAAGGATTCTTGATCATTTCAGAGCCTATTGCACAAAATCTACAAATTAACTATTTGCTGTCAAAATATGACTATTAAAAATAAAACAAAACTGTATGGCACCATTTATATAACATTCAGCCAAGGAAAAATGAGAAGAACAGAAAATAGATCAGTGGTTGCCAAGGTCTGGGGGAAGGGCTGACTACACATGGGCAGAGGGTAATCTGGAGGGTAATAAAATTGTTCTATAAGGCGGTTATTCAACTGTATATATTTGTCAAAACTTGTAGAACCGGACACTAAAAACAGTGAATTTTACAGCAGGCAGATTCTATTTCAATAAAAAAAAAAAAAAGAAGGGAAGAAATAAAATGTAAATTTTCACATTCCATTGTCAATTTTTGCTTTTTAGTCACATAAGAAAAATAATATTCAATAAAAGAGTTTATTGCTCAAATCTTCTTCTTTTATCAACACCTCTATGCTTAATTTTTCTACTCCTCTGGGTCTCTTTTCTCTTCTCAAGGTTAACAAGTTCACTAAAGAGAACCGTTTCTGCCACACACCAGTAAAGGCATTGTCTTGCTCCCTCTTCAGCCTCCATCATCCTGGATCAAAGATTAATGTATTTTAATTCAATGTTTTAAATAATTAACTCAAACTTTAAATTCCATTATGAGGAAAAAGCTTTTTCTTTTAAATAATGCTTAAGATCATTATTTTATTGATTCTGGAAAACATCTAGAGCTGTGGTTTTCCATTACGGCTGCACAATGGAATTGCTCAGGGAGCTTTATAAAGATCACAGGGTCTGGGGTTCTACCTCCAGGAATTCGGACATATTGTTGGGATGTAGACAGAACACAAGGATTTAAACATCTCTCCAGATTATTCTAATGTGCAGCTGAAGTTGAGAGCCACAATCTAAAGTTTTCAGAATAGACTTTTCTTTTCCAATAGAAACTTCTTTCATAGCTATTCTTAAAGAAAGTGCTTATTTTTAATAAGTAAAGTGTGTATATATACAGAAAGCCATCATGCTGTGATTTCCACACCTAATAGACTGATTGGAGGTTGTGTTGATGAGTAACGATGATTCATTACATTTCCTTTCCAGGTGACAGTCGTGGCTGCTCAAAGGTCTCAGTAGCACCTCACCTGGGTCAGTGGAGGTGACGGGGTGGGCCAGTAGAAGAATCAGATCACCTAATTTCTCAAATTGTGTTTGGTTGGGAGCTATCCACTCCACCTGTACATAAGAAATAACATTATGCCACATGAAGATAATTACAGTATTGATTAAAAAGGAAAAACAGAATCAATTCACAGGTGGGAATAAAAATAAAATGTGAACAGCAAAGACAGCTCAGGTTCACAATAAAAGGGGAAAAGATAAATGATTTCATATTGTAATAGAAAAGAACAAATCTGACTCCATATTAGATATGTTCCTTTAGCTCTAAGTCTGTGCTCTGATTCCTGTGCTTAGTCATGCTGGTTCTGCACATTTTTTGTAAAAGAATGTTCTCATGTAGCCTGAAATACACAGGATAGCCCATTCTCAAGGCTCTGACCTTTAAGGGTATAACAGTTTTCCATTCATATAGAGATAGAAAGTAGCAGAACAGATAATAACATTTGTCTTGTTGGAAGTTTACAGGAACATCATGACCTGACCTACGTGGACAGCTATAAGAACAAAGGATTTTAAAACTAAGAGGTTTGCAACAACCAATCACACTCCCCCCCTCTTTTTAGTATAAAAGGAGCCTGAATTCTGACTTGGATAAGATGATTCTCCAGGACATTAGTCCCCCTTCTTCTTGGTCTGCTGGCTTTCCAAGTAAAATCAGTATTTCTTGCCTCAGCACCTCGTCCTCTGATTTATTGGCCTGTTACGCAGTGAGCAGAATGAGTCTGAACTCAGTAACAGTATGTTTTGTTGATGGTGTCCAGTCCAGAATCATAGCTGGCCTTCCTTTCCCAAACCTCCTGAGGGTACACTAGGCACCCAATCAAAACAGACAAAGATTCTTCTGGGAAAGTGAAGCTGGTGAGAACATACTGTATACTTTTGGTATTTACTGATTGTATGTCTCCACTAGAAATGGTAAACTTCTCGGCTGGACATCAAAAGGTCTACGTAATCTTTCCACTCCAGCTTCCTGGGTTAATTCAATGAACAGACTATCTTTAGCCTCAGTTTTCACATCTATTAAATGACTGTAAGAAGTACGACCTACACAGATGAAAGTATTATTTAGACAACAGGACTTATGTCATTTCCATAAGTCAAAGTATTATCACCTAAACAATAATCTCTTATTTTAACTCACAGAGAGACTAATAAAGCCTGGAGTCTACTACATGACTGTGTAACCTTGATGCTTCCTTGCCTTGAAGCCATCATTTTCATCACTGAAGCTACTTAGCTTGGCAGATTGTTATTAGACAAGACTTAAGAAGCTTTGGACCAGTGATCCTCTATAGAGTTAGACTTATTGTAGATTCTACCCTTCCCTTGAACCCCAGCTCTCTAATCAAGCTCCGGCTGTTTCTTTCCATTCCTTAGTCCCTGTTCTTATATTTTGAAATCTCACCCTGATCCTTTCAAATGTCTGTACTATCTTGCTCTCTCCAGTTCTCCTGAGTTCTAAGGTCTTGGCCCTGAAAACATGTGACCAGATTGCCTTGATTTCTGTCTGTCCTGTACCTGTAGCCTCCCAGGCTTCCCAGCTAAGCCTTCCTTGACACGGGGCTGACCTACAAAAAACTTCCCATCTTAACACTTAGACACTAAGAATAGCTACAGCTCATTAAGATTTTCTGTCAGCCAAGACCTGTGCTAAGCACTCCGGAAGTCAGATATTGTCACTGTTATTTCATATCTAAGGAAACTGAGTCTTGGAGACCACTGTTAGTACGTAACAATGGCTTGCTGGATGTATATAACACAAAGGAGTCCAAGAGTTTTATACTATTTCTGACCCGATTTAGCACAATGCCAAATACATGATTAAATATGGAATCAAGAATTGAGGTCCAGCTATCAAGTGAAGTCAGTTCTTTCCATTAGTTACACAAAATGTTTACTCAGAATTTAAAAACTTTCGGGTTATCACAGGATAGCCATCCAACCTCTCTGAATCAAGCTTGACCCTCTTACTTGCTTTGGCCAATGCAGTGTGAGGAGAACTTATACCATATCAGAGCAGAAGTTCTAAGAGCCACTGTACAGTGTTGTCATTATTCTTTTCCCCTTGACCATGAGGGCAGCAGGTCCTAAATAGGGGCTTCTCCTTCAGCCTAGATCCTTGAGTAACGAAGACCCATGGAGCAGGGCCACAATCAATATGTAATGTGAGGCAAAAACAAACACCAATGGAGGCCATAGAGATCTGAGGACTGCTTGTTACCATAGCATTAGCTGGAGTGAGCTGACTGATTCAGAGAAGTCAGAAGACTTGCATTTGTCCAGGTGAGGGAAGCTTGTGACTTAGAGAATAGTAGCAGTAAAGATAAAGAGGAGGAGAGGGACTTCAGATATTTAGCATATTGTGATGGTTAATTTTATGTGTCAACAGGGTAGGCCATGGTGCCCAGTTGTTTGGTCCAAAACTTGTCTAGATGTTGCTGTGAAGGTATTTGCGGATGTGACTAACATCTATAACCAGCTGCTTTTAAGTAACACAGATTAACTTCCATAGTGTGGGTGAGTCTCACTGCAGTTGAAGGTCTTAAGAACAAATATCTGAGTTTTCCCAGAAAGGAAGGAATTCTGCCTTAAGACTGTAACAGAAATTTTGTATTAGTTTTCAGTCTGCTGATCTACCCTATGGGTTTCAGACTTGCCAGCTTCTATAATCATGTGAGCCAATTACTTAAAATAAAACTTTATCTCTGTTTCTTTCTTTATATATATTCCTTGTTATATATATATTCCTTATGTTATATAAATATATATTTTTCACTCCATATATAAAAATATATATTTATATAACATATATAAATATCTCTTTCTATATATATACACATATTATATAAACTCTTTCCATATATATAAAATATTTTATATATATTTTTATATATATGGAGAGAGAGAAAAATCATAGTCATAGGAGATACATGACTGATACAGACATAGAGCAGAAAGGGCTTGCTTTGTGGATTGGTATGGGGGGCTATGTCTCTTAGGTTTCTGCCTGTGCACCTTGGTGGATGTCTATGAATGGTGGTTGTATTGGGTAGAAAAAATTGACTTGCTAATTCAAAAACTCATTTCTGTTGCTTAAACTCAAACAATGATGAAGAAAAGTTTGGACAGCCATTGGAATGTCATTGATAAAAATTAAAAAGGCACAAAGTATTACTGGTTTCTCTGGGCTTTATGGAAGATTCAAAAAACATCTGTTCTGGAGCTGTGAGCAGCCATCAGGAAAGACCAGTGAAACAGAATACTCTCTGAAACGGGATATGGATTTTCCACAGTATCTAGTAATGCACATTGAGAACTATTCACCAGCATCCTAGTTACCTAAAATGGTACTATGAAAATGGTGACAGTGGAAGCAAGCTCCCAAGATGTGCTGAGTTTCAAAAATGGCATGCAAAACAGCTACATCCTCCCTCCCTGGACACCCTCTCCCCTCATACCACCAGCCAGGCGGGGCCACAGCTGGACAAAGCCAAGAACCTGTAAAGATGATTTATAGCCCAAGGCTGCAGCAATAAAATGTGAAGAATTCCTCCCAGCTCTCCCCTCGGGGCAATCCTCCAGTACAAACACAGAGGGTGTAGAGCAGCAGCACGCGTACAGCCGGGGTGCACAACATCACAGGTCTGGCCACGGGGCCAGCCTGAGAGGGCACCTGGGGGTTCCTAGCAGAAAATCTCGGGGCTGGAGAACTGTATCTGCCCACGTACACCCAGCTGGGAAACTCATTTCTGCTACACAGAAGACAGAAGTCCACATGCACCATCAGGATGGGTAGTTGGTTCATTACAGCCCGACGTTCACAGGCAAAGGAACCAACACAACCTCTTTCCTGAACGGTCTACCTATATTTACAACTGTAAATAAGTATGATAATGATAATTAGAGCCTAATTCTTTAAAAATTCACTCCAGGGCCTCCAGCTAATTTCTCCTGTTTGCTTATCGCCTTAAATCTTTTTTAAAGGTAAGGTCCCTGTAGCATGGCCCTGAGCTTTTTTTTAAAAAAAATTGAGCTTCAGTTACGTGTTCTTGATTTGACCGATCAGCGGCTGCCGGAAACCATCTCTGTAGAAGAGTGCTAGGATCCTTTTCTCAGAAATGTACTTGCTTCTGTCAGTGAAAAAGGTTATTTATGGTTTTAATGAGCAGAGATTTTCATTCTTGACTTTTTTTTAAAATGGAATGTCCAAAGATACCAGGCTTATTGAAAAAAAGCAATGCTTATAGTAGGTCACCATGGCACCTCCTTGATCCCCAGCTTTCCTCTTTTTCCCCCATTTTAATTTTGCTTGTGCTCTTTCCCCTTCCCCTTGACTTTCTTAGTTCGTCCCATAGGACTGGAGCTGTGTTGCTGACCAGTCTCAGAATACTGAAGCATAAACAGAACAGAACAATGGCAAGGACAAACCAAAACAGCACCAATTTATCTTTTCCTTCCTCGCAGCTTCAAGATTCAATGGAGAGCATATATTTAAAGCAGCATTTAAACTCCCTACCCCCACCCTAACGGCTGAAAATAACTATGGACATCCAAAAGCAGAAGCTGTGAATCACTAAGAAAGGACCCTATCTGGGATTTCATATCACGAGGATGCCACTTCCCTTGCCTCTGTGCACCCAGTTCGTCCAGCAATCTCTCTTAGATTCCTGCGAGACTAGATTCAGGCAAAACACCAGTCAAAGGGACACATTTATGCTACGCTCATGCTACTCCATAAAATCGTCCAATATTCTCAGTAACCTAAAAAAAGTAAATCATCAAAACTCTCTTCTCTCCAGTGCTTCACTCCCTCTCATGTTCCACACCCATCCGACCCCCAACACCTAACGGAGCTCGGAAGCCCAGTCCCCTCCGGAGCAGCATCCCGGTTGCCACCTGGTACATACAGAAGCAAGAGGATGTCTAAGAGGAAACAGAACTCAGTCCCCTTATTCTTCGGCTCCACTGCTATCACTGCCTCCTGGTACCCCACTGAAGAGTGTTCTTACGTTTTCTCGGATGGTTCTCCCACTGAGGGGGTTACGTATTGAATAAAATTGTTTTTAAACAGCTCCTGTGCTCTTTACAGGGACATCACAGGATTGAACCCCAGCCAAGTCATTTGAGGTGGGCCAGTCTATGTTCCCGTTGTGTTACAATCATCCATCTATATCTTCTCAGAGAAGCCGCTAGCAGGTATAGGCCCCTTCTCTATCTTGCCTCTTTGTCTTGAGGTAGGCACGCATTTTGAGAATAAATTTGAACCTGGCAGCTCAGCCTTCATGAACTTAGAGGCTTCTATCCACTTGCTCTTTCTAGGAGAAATATTAAATTGATACTATCGTGACCAGGGCAAGCAGGACAACAAAGGGAGGGTGGAAAGAAAATGACTGAGCATTGATTTCCTTTCAGTTCTACCATCCGCCTTCCAATATGGCATCTCATTGATCTAAAAACTAGACTGTAAATCAGGTATTATTCTTCCCATTTTTATGTTGAGTAAACAAGCTAAACGGTTAAGTAACTGCCTAAATTTAACTCAGAGCCATGTAAATTATGGGGTTTACTCCCAAATGTCCATTATTTCTAACCAAACACACTGTCTTTCAAAAACAAGCCAAAACAAAAAAGGGTCGGAAGTTCACAAAAAAGGGGGAAATTAACAGGATCATTTTATTAGTAAGTAGGCAACTCTGCAGGGGCTTTTGTTGGCTCTGGCAATGCCCAGATGACATCCACTGACACAATCCCTCGTTTTGATATAATCTCCTCAGCTTAAAAATGATTCCTTTTAAAGACATAACAGAAAAGAGTACAGTTTAACAATTCTTTGTCATTTATACTTTTAGTGAAGGATCTCTCAATCCTTTTGGGAAGAAGAGCCACTTTTAATTTCCCCCAAAGTGCTGAAAGCACGGCGCATTCGGAGCTCCTCTGCTGGAAGCTGTGCTCATGGCCAGTTTGTCAGACACGTAAGGATATCTGCTTCACTGCACATATTCACATATTTTTCAACCCAGCTTGTTTATCTACTTTTTTATTGGGCTCTAAATAACTTTTAGCTATCTCCAAAAATGAAATTCAGTATTAAAAAGTAAAGATTGGCTACTGCAGAAGACAGTCCAAAAATGTATGTTAGATTCTGAAAAGAAGTCCAAAGACATTTTGAGCAAAGACAGAAAAACATGGGTAAGTCTATGACTTCCAAGGAGTTTATTTCTGATGGGGCTCAAACTCCTCTGCATGCAAAAGTTAGGGTATATTTGCCATCATTTTCATTACCTTCAGAGCAGCATTTCCTACCTACAGCATACAAATTAAATTTAAAAAATTTAAACCCCTGCAAGTTCCTAGATTTAGGAATCCAGGCGGGGCACTTGACATGAACCTGTATGATTCACATAAGCACCTGGAGCATTGCTCTTCGGCAGTATGATCTTTTGTCGGCATGAAACTGGTACAAGATAAAGGAGCGCACATACTCAGAGGGATTTTTGAAGGAATGGGGAGAGCATTGCACAACGTGTAAAAAGTCCAAGGATAAAGCAATCAGATGTTGCTAGAATCCCCACTTCCTGAGACCTTCTTAAAAGCACAGACAACTTGACTCATCAGTGGCAACAGACATTGACAGCAAATAAAAACTGGAGGTACAGTGTTCAGCCCAGTCGTACAGGACTAAGAAAGAAAGAAACAAAAGATAGAAAGATTGTCCAAATGTGTCACATGTTTGAACACTTGTTCAGGGTGTCAAGGACAAAACTCAGAAGCACAAGATTGAGGCCTCATTGCTATGACTGATAGAAAGACAGACCTGAAGAAAGAGGGAAGGAGGGAGGGAGGGAAGGAAGAAGATAGAGCTTATTCTCTGACTGTGGAAACTGACAAGCAAATCAAGTATCTCTTGGACTAAAAATAATCTGAACATGTGTGCTCAGAACTACTGAGGTCTCTACTGGGAGACAATTCTCAGTAGGCCTCTCATGATCCTGCTGAAGGCACTGACAGCCTTTTCTTCTGGGCTTTCTCTCTTTGTTAAGCAACCAATTTTGGAAGATGGAAAGTGCATCTCTCTCTGGGGCAGAGGCAGATTTTTATATTCATTTTTTATTTTTTATTTTATTTTTGCTGTCCAGGATAATAAAGACAGTATCTCTCTCTGGGGTAAAGGTTGAACATTATTTCCTGACAGTCCCCTTTAAAGAATGTATCCTAGCTCAGAATCATTACCTGGGATACAAGACTACCGTGTGTGTACCATCTACTTGGGCTGCCCTGTAATGCCCTACTTGGGACTAGGGGGCAAAGGAAATAAATGTAAACATGACGCATTTAAGGCCTGTTGTGCCATGAGTAATAATGTCCTTTGTCTCTGGTGCAAGAGTCTTGTGTCTTCTACTAGCATCACCCAAGAAACCCGCAGGCTACCTTTTTAACTCACCGGTAGGGTAATATTCCAGACCTTTCACAGTTCTTGACATTCTGTAACTTCCAAAGAGAGAATCCCATAGGATGTTTTTTATAATCTCTCTCAAGGCAACAACTTTTTCTCTCCTAGGAGACTATTAAAGCAGACACAGATGTCAATGAGAAAAAGACAAGTTGAGGAGACAAAAAAACTATTAAGCAAAGATGAAAACAACACTTTAAATGACTTATAAATAAAGAAGACAGATACAGATGATATAGAGATAGATAGATAGACAGACAGACAGATAGATAGATAGATAGATAGAGATAGATGACAGAGAGACAGACAAAGACAGGGACAGAGACAGAGAGTGAATAAAGCACACATTTGGGGACATGAGTATATGTGTGTTTGTGTGTATTCATGTATGTTTGTGGATGCCGATCATTCATGTACAAGTTAAGAACATATGTACATAAGAACAAAACTTGTTTGCAGATTTTGCACTTCAGAATTTGTATTTTACAAAATACTTCTCAGACAAGATATTGACCACCCCCACCTCGGTCAATGAGTTGAGTTAAGGATGAAGTAAGTTGTTCTTTTCTTTATTTTTCTCTCTGATTTCTATCTTTGGTGACCCTTCAAGAGAAATGATGCTGTATGAAAATTAGGTCTAAAATTGGCTCATTCATTTCAATTTTATTGCTTGTTCCCTAAAAGAAAAGTAGAAGAGCAATAAACGGTCTCTCGCCTCAGCATTATCAATTTGTATTCACTGTGCTTTATGTCTCCCATTCAGACATGGCTGTGTCCTGACCTTCCTTTTAATTTAGTTCCAACATATTTTTAGCATTTTATCTTATGGTCGCTCTCAAAAACTTCTGGAGCATTTCACAGCTTTCTGAGGTTACATTTCATGAAGATCTCGACCAGTTAGCTTACTTTTTCACATATGGCCCTTAAATGCGATGAAAGCTTCTGTTTCAGAGAACTCAGACAGCCTTATATTTCCCTTGGACCTTGTTTCTTCAGGAAATTTGGTATATCAGCTCTAATCTGGGGGGAAAAAAAAAAGAACTGAGGCAAATTGTAGGTTTTATCTAATCTCTGGAAGCCATTTTAGCAGGATACACTAAGGAAGAAAACTTTTCATCTCCCCTAAGCCTCTGAGGATGTGAAAAAGGCTTCACTTCATTGGAGGGGTCGACATGAGGGCAGAGCCTTAAAGGTGAGCTAGCTTCCCAAGTTACAGTCCCCAGAACCTCCTGACGCTATGCTGCGCTCACTTCAGTTTCTGACACAACTTTCGCTTGCTGTTATTCATTTTCTCCCTGTGAACAGCAACTCTAACAACTAGTAAGGGAATCTCTTTATCCTCAAGGCAGTGAAGACTCATCGAGTAAGGATCTAACAGCTCCCATCACTTCCTGTCTTACTTTTCCTGCTTTAGGAGCACCAAGCTATTTACATTTATTGTTACACCTCCCCTTCCTCACTATGATATACCTGCATAATAGAGGTTTTTAATTTCTGAATTATTATTTTTTTACCTTGCTTACATTTCAAATGGATACTTAATCTCATACCTAACATGAGATCTCTTCAAAAAAGGTTTTGGTCTCTCACTTTTGACCTCATTATTTTCCTATGACACTGGATATAGTTCCATTTTCCAGAAGAATATATATTTTTCTGAAAGTAATTGAAAGAATAACTATTTTTGCTGACTTGGATAATAAGAAATGAAGTTAAAATAAAAAATGTGCACAACCAAGACCCTCAGGTGGGAGGGTTTATTACCCCCATTGGTCCTGACTCTGTCCCAAGAGTCTACTATTTCTACTCTTCAGTGTTGTCAGCTTAGGAAGCAAAACGAAACTACAGAGTGTCTTTTCCAGACCTCATTAAGGGCTAGCCAAGTGTCACCAGCATCACACCTCCCTTTAGAAAGTTTCCGGTCTTCTCCAGACTTTCCTTGCTTTACTCCAGGTTTTTCCCGCTTTGGGTTCTCTGCTTTTCTTCCTAAGTCCTTGGGGTTCATTTCTGTTCACAGAACATTTGTGGAGCAGTTACAGCTTAAGGCCCCTGACTTTCCTAAAAGATCAAACCTTTCCTTGATCCAGTTGCCACCTCTGCCACCTTCCTTTGCTTCCCTTTGATGACATGTCCCTATGTGCATTTCTCAGTATCTTGTCGCTGCAATTTTATGTAGCAGAACTATTTTAAACATACATTAAGAGCATGGTTTTTGTTTTATTTTTTGGATTCCTTTAAACTCTACGCCACCAAAATTTTTCCTTTAGTCATTCAACAAATGTATTGTGCTAGATAAATTGCTAGGCACCAGGAACACAAGATTCATTAGACATGGTTCCTGCTTTCTTTGAGGTTACAACCTCTCAGAAATATTAACAGGCGTTTTCTTGTATGTAATCAATGACTAATACTCAAGCTCTGAAATATCAAATGCATTTGCTTCTTTGAATCCTTCTCAACTCTGTATCATAACTTTCACTGGGTGATTTACATAAATAGAAAACTCTCCATGGATAAAACTTTTTAAAAAGCCTAGATAGGAAGACACAGTCTTTTAACATAGATTTTCCACTATAAGCTATTTAAGGAAGAATTATCTTAAAGTGAAAGTGAAAGAGCTCTGAACCAACATGGAGAATATATGGATTCTGTCACAAGAAAAGCTACATGGCTACAGAAAAGCCACTTAACCTTTTGAATTTCAGCGCCTGCATCTGCTAAATGATGGGTGGGAGTAAATGTTCCCTTAGCTCTCGGATCTAAAATTTGATGATTCTAAATGTAAAAGCATTTCAGTTACGAAATAGGACTCTAAACACATTTCTCATGGAAATTCAGTGAAATGTACAAATTCAGCCAGCCAACACAGGAGAATTCACCAGACAGAGAGGCGAGAAGCTGCACTGAAAGTCTCCACCTTGGGCGGTCTAGGAGGATGGCCCTCCCTGTCCCTGGGTGGGGGGAGTATTCCACTCTCGCCCTGCCCCATATCCCAACCTCCTCTCAGCAAGGTCATCAAAAGATTTTGGGTCAGCTATGACTTGTCTTCTGTATCTGCTGATGATCTTTCCAAATTTATCAGCAAAATTAGAGTGGAAAAAAAAGCTACTTATTTTTTGATATGTATGATGATCAGATTCTAGTAATCAGATCAAGACAGAGAAGAACCTGTGTAATAAGTATGTACATGTGATGAAAATGGATCTTTCTTGGACCCTGTAGGGATCTGCTGTTCCCAATGCTGTAGTCTGCATCCCTGCATAAAACCAAATGTGGATTATAAAATCATAACAGCAGTTTCCATGATGATGACGGTAGTATTGACTTTCACAAGGACAAAAAAATAGGGAAAGCAACAGACATTTTCTTCATGCAATTTAAAATATATATGGACTTAGAGAAAAAAGAATTGCACATAAAATTAATTTTCATGCAAAATAGTCTTAGTGATGAATGTCCACTACTCATTTAATGATTAATTAAAATGTATTTTAGATACTGGTTCCAAGGGAAAAAATGTGTTTAAATACTCATTTTTGTTTCTATAAAGGTTTTTGTTAGAGATGTATTTTTAAGACTAGCTCTTAGTTTTTTGGTACAGGGTCTGCAGACCATGAAACTGGTATTTGGCTTATTCCTTATTTTATAATGGATAATGTCATAAGCTGATATAAGCCCCAGTCTTTACTGACTTAAGGGACATAAAGTCAATGACAGATCTCCAGTTTTCCATTTTCATTGACAACACAAGGCTTTCTAAATCAGTATGTTTACCTTCCTTAGACCTTGGCCAAATGTGAAATTACATAGCAAATTATCCATAGACCTATAAATATCATTATAAAATAATGTCACAGAGCAAGGATTACACTCATTTTCTACATTTCCCATATTCTATTTTAGAAACATACACTATTCATTACTAGAGAAACATGATTTAGCTCTCAGCATCCCAAAACCTGTGCAACCAGAAGGAGATTTCCAGTGTGTGTGTGTGTGTGTGTGTGTGTGTGTGTGTGTGTGTGTGTGTGTGTACAACTTGTATTTAATATGTGTTTTATCACCCTCTACTGTTATTTCAGCCTCTCAGGGGCAGATCACCACACTTTAAAATGTCTAGAGATGCACAGTCTGCATGCAATTTGAACAATAACAGCAATTTTCCTTGATGTTATACAAACTGAGTTAAGGAGTATATTGGATAGAAACAAATTATTTTGTTTTCTTTTTTAGTGTTCTAATTTAAAAAGTAGTATCAAGCCATGGTTATTAGGTGTCTAAAAACTTAGTGTGCCATAGTAAAGTGATCTTAAAGAGTGATAAATATTTATTGGTGTGTGGGTTAATGGATAGGCTTGCATGTTTCCAAATTTTATGTGTTCTGCAAAATATCTGCTATATTACTTCAGAGTCATTAAAAGTTATCTTAAAATTTTGTTATCTGTGATTTCTTTTTTTCCCCCCAAAAGCTACCTTTTTCTATTTCAAATCTTACCTTCTCATAAACATTCTACTGGAAATTGCTGTGTGCTCACATAACTCATTTTATGGATTGAAGCCATAAGTATTAACAAATTAACTGCAACAGAATTTGGCAACTTACAATTGTATCTATCCTGTCAGAGCTTGCTGACTCAGAGTCTATCAAGTGATAAGAGTCAGTTTAGTAGATATGAACTAAATTGTAATTTTCAGATTAGGGGAGAAACATTTATGAATTTGCAATGTATGCTTGAAGCTGGTGGTTTCTGAGACATATGCTTTTCACTCCCAGCCATCTCCTCCATCATGCACCCCTCATATGTACCCCTCTTTTATAAGTCAACCAAAATGGGAACTCATTGGAAGTTTTCTGACAGTGCTGACAAGGTATCAAAGTAGAAAGTGTATCTTGTGGTAGTAAGTATGCTGTAACATCATATCATACAAGCATGTCATAACATATGTCAATAGTATCTTTTCCAAGAATGTTATTGAATTATCCTGGAGCACACTGGAAGGATACACCTAGGGGAAGAGTCCATCTTTCTGCTTCAGAAGGAAGACCACTGTAGTAATTTGTTAGGGGGCTTTGGCAAGAATTTGACTAGATGGTCCTGTTTGAAGACATTCTCTTACTAATCTTTATCTTGTATGACCTCAAAAATGCAGTGTAATTTTCCCCCTCAGCAATGTTGATGAATCTTTTTATTTGTTTATGTGTGCCAAATGAAATAATACATTTATTAAAATAAAAACAAACACAAGATGTTAGTCTAAATTTACTAAATTATTTGATTAAAAGAAAAACTTTGTTTAAATGGAGAAGCCAGTATACCTGAGTCATTATAAGTTACCTACAAATTACATAAAAATCTATGGATGGAGAAAATTGAAGAAGTGATAGGAGTACTATTATTAAACTTAAAAAAGGAATTATAGGGAATTAAAGCATTAGATAAAGAGAATCCATGAATGTTACTTTGCATATATAGAGGAAAAGCAGACATACAAGAATTAGGATAATCCACATTCCTCAGCATATTTTACCAAGGGTTTTGGGGGGATTGGGCTAAATTTTGCACTGTAAAAAGTTTTATTAACACCACATAAATTAATTCTTATAATTTTATGCTTCCACTATCCATAATATTTTAGTGATTCTTCCTCAGGTACCCAACTTCAAATATTTTGACCTGTATCAGTAATCTACTTAAATTAATCTTTCTACTGAAAGGTAATCCCACCAACTACAGAAGTTCTCTGGGGATTTCTATATATAAAGTATATAAAAATGTAAACAATATAAATTAAAAAAAAAAAGAAAAAAGATGACACTAATGAACTCATCCACAAAGCAGAAACATACTCACAGACATAGTAAACAATCTTATGGTTACTGGCAGGAAAGGGGTGGGAAGGGATAATTTGGGAGTTTGAGATTTGCAAATGTTAACCACTATATATGAGAATAGATTAAAAAACAAATTTCTTCTGGATAGCACAGGAAACTATATTCAATATCTTGTAATGACCTTTAATGGAAAAGAATATGAAAACAAATATATATATACACACATGACTGGGACATTATGCTGTACACCAGAAATTGACACATTGTTACTGACTATACTTCAATTTTTAAAAATTCAGCCATAATGCTGAAATGACATGTTTTTAAATAGTTTCATCAATCATTTTTATCCATTTTTCTTTGTACTTAAAACTTTGATGGACATTACATTTATTTTCACATTTCTCAGGAATTATTCTTGATGTGTATATTTTCCAACAATGATTTCTTTATAAAATTTAAGCTATTCTCCATTAGAGTAATGAAAACAAGGGAAGTAAGAAGGCAAGTGGGAATGAACTTCTGCTTCACTCTCAAAGGAGATATCCACACATAAATTTATAATATACAATTTCATCTTCTGTTGAGGGGTTCAGACTCATCTTTGGAATTAATATTCATTCTGATTTTAAGGATATGGACAGCAGAGAATTCTTAGTTGTGGAAAAATTGTGAACTTGATGTTGAGCAGTTTTTTAGAAGTAGGACTTATGTTTGTTGCTATTACATTTATAGAATGTCTATCCTTTCGAAGAAATAAAAGATTTCAAATCACACCCAACTTGGGTAAATTAAACCAGGAATTTTGAACTTATATAATAAATAGGGCAGAATACAGTTTTTGAATAAAGCCCTACACTTAAAGAATTTTCAACCCAATTGTAGTTGGTGCCTACAGATAAGTCTTTTAGATTCTCTTTTAGGCAAGAATAAATGCAAAATTTTGAGTGACAAAAACTGAGAGTAAGTGGGTTCCTAGGCAGGGCAGAAATTTCTCTGACTGAGACACTGAGGTGTCCAGGACCAAAGAAAAGAGTTGAAAAGCACTACAAAAAAGGAACTCCCTGGGTTGTGATTCAAACATCCACCAGATCTCTTCAGGTAGGTGCACAGTCACTTTTCTATGGGATTGATCAGCATCTTGAGCCCTTAATGGCTGAAGTTTTCGTTTCACTCAGTGTGATTTTCCCTCACGGGTATCTCTCCAATTGGTCAATGAAAGTTAGTGGAAAACAGAATTCTCTTTTTAAAAATTGCTTCTTGTGTCTATTTTGCAATTCAAGTGATATGGAAATTGATACCGGTGTTTTCATCAGGCTTGGGCAGACGCAGGGCAGAATGTCTTCCTACAGAAGTGCTTTCTTGGAAAATGCAGTATGAAGATAAATACGGAATGTCATATCGGCTTTGCTGTATTTATGCCTAAACTGTAGAAGTACATGTGAGCTGTGGAGCTGAAAGCAGGCCTTGGACCATGTGACTAGAAGAATATAAAAGACTTGTGGGAAACTTGGCTCCTATCTGCAGCAGCTCATTGGCCCTGAATGGGGAGGAAGCAAAAGGAGATGTGTATTTGAGTGGCTGCTGGGTCCCCATGAGACGATGCTTCCTCTTTGAAGCACCTGCCCTGTTTTCTTCTCTAAACCTAAGAAAATGTAGCCTCAAAGCTTATTATACCTTGTGAGCCTAACTGCCGATTTGGACCCCCACCTATGACCATGTTGCTACAATACCATCCCAGCCTTGTCTTCCAATCTTCATCACCCCTTCCACTCTGCTTCCCAATCCTGCAGACGTGGGGAATACCAAGATACAACACATCGTGACTCAATGAATATTTATCGAGCGCCTGCTTTGGGGGAGGAGGAATGAGATTTTCAACAAAATCTCCAGAGAAAGCTATCTTTTTCAGAAAAAGATGCACACACAGCTGCATTTTCACAGACACACACAGCCTGCGTGTCATCGCTCTGCACCCAGGCATAGTAACATATGGGAGGAAAAGTCATCTATTACTATGGGCTGTGACAATCACTGAGAAAATTTACTGCAGAAAATTAGTCAACAGTATTTCAGCAGGAGGTCCAGAAATTACCCATCAAAGATTCAGAGACGTGAGGCAACATTTCACCTTATTTATTCAAATGCTTTGGGCAAATAAAATTATGTTAAAGCACCTAGGAACCTGTGTATCCTGTGCATTTTGACAAGTTTATTGCTAATTGATTGTTTGGGTCCAGCTCGTGCTCCAAGAGAAATAGATTACTATTAATTTCAGTTGACATTCGTATAAGGGCATGTATTTTATTTTTATTTATTTTTGTGAAATTTAAATTCAATTCTGTAACTCCGCAGGAGGAAGCAGAGCATCACGATTTGGCTCCATCCTGTGGCCTTTAAGAGCAAGCAACAAAGTAGCCATCCAATTAACATAATGAGGAAACAATGGTTAAGCATTTGTAAAGCATGGATGTTAATATTACACTCTTTAAGCAAGCCTATCGGACTTGGTATGGGGTGGATGTTACACAAATAAGAACACAAACACATTTCCAAATGTGTTCCTCTTAGTCAGTTTCAATTAAGCTCCCATCAATATCTTAACCCATCTTGGTCCTAGCGAAACTTGAATACATTTTAGGAGACCTGACAGCTATATTAGCCAAGGGTTAAGAAAGCTTCCTTTTTGGGATCTACTTTTATTACACTGATTATTACACTGTTGGACAACATAAGTACATCAACATTAGTAATTAACCAACTGTTGGGTTCACCAAATATGCATCGAAGGTCCTTTGTTACCCCCTGTGCGAGGCTACTTGCAAACAACTCTAAATAAGAAACAGACTCCTCAAGAAATTCAAGTCTTCTGGAGGATGACAGATGGCTAAAGAGGTAACAGCTATAAAACGTGGTGAGGGCAACAACAAAAGTGGGCCCAGGCTATCTGGGAGTTCCTAAGAGATCTGGTAAGCCAGCCTGGTCGGACCAGGTTTTCTAAATGAGGGGACTGAACACAGTATCTCCAGACTGCCGAGTCTCTGCACAGAAGGTGAATTTGGATGGTCTTCCAGTTCTAGGGCCACGAGTCTCCATGTCACAGAACTGCTTGAGGAGGCATGTGTACTTCTAGAAAGAATATAACGGGCTTTCCTCGGCTAGAGAACAGGGGTGGAACTGCACTGGAACTAGAAAAGCCACGCTTTCCTAGCCAGAAGCCATGTTCTCTTTGAAGCCGCTTGTGAGTGAAGGACGAGCAGCCGAGACACGCTGATCTAGCTCGTTCATTTTATGGAGAATTAAGGTCTTGTCAGAAGGCATTTTCAGTGAAAATTTATTGAGTTCCCACTACAAACAGGGGGTGTTTTTAAGACTGGAATTACATCATGTGGTAAAATCTAACTTGCCCAAGGGCAGGGAAAAGAAAAAACTGCCTTCCTTTTTAAAGGAAGTGAGTATAGGTTAGAATATGCAGGATTAGACAAAAGAAGGAAAGGAAGTTAGGACAGAAAAGCTGATCAGGTCATTTTGTGCAAAGGAGGAAGTCAAGGAGGAGGGAGTATGCAATGATGCCTAAACTGCCCACAGAGGATATGCGCTCCAGCCACGTATTTCTGTGCAAGGTGGGCTTGGTGACAAACATTGCAAAACTCAACAGACATAGACAGCTGAGACCCAAAGAAGAGAAATGTTCACATCCTCTAACCCATCAAGGCCTAGGGCCCACTGATTGATTTTTTGTGTCATCCGTTACCTCTGCATATTTTAAGTTCACTTCTCATTGAAGTGTTTCCATCCTATTTAGCATTTATTCTAATAAATTTTTACATACCTTCTTGAAAAAAGGCAAACACTTTAACATCGTGAAACATATCACATTTTCCTTGTAAATGTTTTGTAATAAATGAGAAACTGTACAGCAGTTAGTTCAGCATTACCCATGCAGGATGAATCCTGTGAGCAATTACCTTGTCTCCATGGCAACAGCATATCTGTCCATCCTTCAGTGTGATACTGGGAAGCCACCAAATTGGGTTTGCTAAGGAAAGCTTATTTAAAGGCGGGGGAAGGATTGTAAATTTGATACTAACTGGGTTAACAAAAAAAACAAATTGCTATTTATATTATTTATCAAGTGGTTCATCTAAGCAGCTCAAAACCATCTGCAAGAAAATTTTCAACTACAATGTTGGAAAACGGAAACAAAAACCAATTTTTTTTTAAAAAAACGGAAAATGATACTAGACTTTCTAGTACACTTTCCCACACCTAATCCCTTAGGAGGAGGCCTCTGAAGAATTCCAGGACCTTGAGTGCCGAATGGAAACAAATTTCCAGTAGACAGTACCCTCACAACACCTGCCTGGACCTCACACTCCACCCAGAGTCTGCCTGGACCAGAGCCTAAATCTTTTATTTTTAAGCAAATTCTGGAAAAGGAGGGCAGAAAGTGTGCCTTTGACATTCATGAGAAACCATATTATTCTGGCTGTTACACTCCAAGGAACTGGAAGAAAAACTAAATCAGAAACATTGTATCAACAGACCCTGAGCTATGAAGGCAAATACAAAAGCAAAGGAAGCTCCTTCCAAACAAAAAAGACTGTCAGGTCAACTGCAGCTACCTTTTTTGAGGGGGTTTTAAATAGAGATTTAAAGTTGCAAATTAAAGGTATGTTCTTCAGGGGAAAATGCACATTGTAACAATGTTGTGTCCCTGTTATCACACTTGATTACAGGCTCTTGAGGGAGCTGCTTTCCAGACAGCTTTAGAAATAGGATGTAATTTAGAGATATTTTCTCTGTGGGGATGATAAGGGAGGCTCTAAATGGGAGGTAGGAAGAGCACGTGAAAAGGCGCATGGAGGATGGTAGCAGAATTGTAAAATGATGAGATGCCACCATTTCATCAGTATGACATGTAATTACATCTAATTATTGGCGTCTCCTGGAACTTGGACCACAGGGTTGAAGATAAATTTAAATACCTTAGAGAAATACCCTGGCTAATATAAGGACTTACTAAAGGACTTTCTTCTATTTAGATGAATAAACCAATTAATGCATAATCTCTGAATCAAATGATTATACATCTGAGAACTTTGCTTATTCAAAGAAATAAAGAAATTTATCTGGGAGACCAAGGGCATAGAGAAACTAAGGTAGAACACAAACATATTCAAGGGATTATTCTGTTCTATAAATTACTCTGCCTTTAAAGTATTTACCTTTTAAAAGTTGAAAGAAAAGTTAGATATGAAGATAGAAAAAACCTGAAAAGTGAAAAAATAGACACACTTTTAAAATTATCTTAAAAATAGGATTTTGAAATAACAACTATAATATGATCCAAAACTCAGCTGATTTCTACATAAGGACATGAGAACATATTATTTGTATTTTATAGATTATATGTTTGCATTGTTGTATCAAAATTCCTCAAGACTGTCAGTAAAAGTATCTATGAATGTAATGTTCAAAGGAAATGTTCTGAAAACACCATTTTTCTTCTACTTATAAAAGCACATATTGTCATGGTTGGCAATTGAAAAATTTATGGCTTAATTTAATAAGATTTAATTTAATGTGTACAAGAAATAAATATATTAGATAAGCGACATTAATTAAATATTTAATATAGAAAATACAAAATAAGAGATCTATGTCTCAACTCCCGAAGTTAAAATCACTCACAGATATGATGGACCAAACATTAATATTCAGTTTGTCTAAAAGTAAGGAACTCATTCCAGATGTTTTACCAATATCTAACCTGAGACATAACATCATGAATAGTAAACATTAAATAAATGTTTGTTGAACTAATTAATAATCATTTTGTCTTAATTCACCACTGAGTTCACCGCATAGTATGAGATTAGAGGCATAACCACAGGTATCTCTAAATTATCTATCATTATTTAAAGGATACTTTCTCCCTGCTCCTAGGATTTTCTCCTCACTACCCCAAAGTTCCTTCTGTAGGTTTCCTTAACTTCCCTGCAATCATGGAATCCATTTGCATTTTCCTTTTTGTTACCTGCAACCTCTGTTTTGCTGGCCAAGATAATTACACAAACACAACAGACTTACTGGACATCACCTCTGTGTCCTTTGCTACTAGTCATTATGAGCACAGTGAATTAGTAGACTAGGAAATAAAGGTGGTACAGGACCAAAATCTTTTGGTGGCTTAAAAAGAGCAATGGAATGGAATGGGTAGAAACTCAGTAGATGGAAAGATACAGGAAAAGTAAGTGAGCAGCTGTTTTTAATCAGGTCCTGTGTGAGGGGATTTCACATACCGTACTTCATTTATTTCTCACATCGAAATGCTGAGCTGTACCTTTTCATAATTTTATAAGCTATGAAGCCCAGCAGGGTTTCAAACCTTGCCCGGGATTATATTGCTTGTAGGTCTCTGAGCAGACATTCCAATTCAAGCTGATACTATTTCCATTCCAGGCAGGAGGAACATGAGTGTGCCCGAGGCCACCGAGGGCACATTATGCACAGGTGTGTTGCACAGACAATGATGGCGGCAATCATCTAGCAGAGCATCTGGGGGGAAAGGCACATGCCTGGAAATTGCAGGAGACAGACTCTTGTGTCTAGTATTTCTTTTTGCTTTTGTTTTCCTTAGGATTTCCAATAGATAACTGTTGAAATAATTTTAAAATGAATGAATGAATGTCTCTTTTATTTTCAAGTCTTACACTACCCATCTGTTCTTGTATGCCGTCTACTTTATCCATTAGAGTTCTTAGCGTATTAATCACAGTTGTTTTAAATTCTTGGTCTGGAAATTCCAACATTCCTGCCATATCTGGTCCTGATGCTTGATCTTTCTTCAAATAGGGTTTGGGTGGAGGGAGGTTGGGGTTTTTTTGTTTTTCATTTTTTGCTTTTTTGCCCTTTGTTGTAGTTTTTTCTTGATAGCTGGACATGATGTACTGGGTAAAAGCAACTGCTGTAAATAGGCCTTCAGTAACATGGTGGCCAGTGCTGGGGAAGGGAAAGCATACTGTCATCCTATGATTAGGTCTCAGCACTTTAGTGAGCCTAGTCCTCTGAACTATGAACTTTACAAGTGCTTCTCAGTTTTCTTCTCTCCCCATAGGTGGGAGAGGATGGCTAGAACTGGCTAGAGTTGAGGGTTTTCTTTCCCCAAGTCAGTTGGGTTCTGGTAATACCCCAGCAGGTTAGGCTCTGGTTACACTCAAAACTCTTTAACGCAGCCTATGAGACCCTGCGTGACCAGGGCTGGCCGGTCTGTCCTCATCCGGACCTCTCACTCCTCTGGTTCACCTCCACACTCCAGCCACACCGGTCTTCTCTCAGTGCCCCCAGGGAGCAAACTCTTTCTAGCCACCAGGCCAGAAGGCTCTCCTCCCAGTTCACTGGCTGGTTGGCTCTTTTATCGCATTAGGTCTCAGAGAAATATTACCTTCTCAGGGAGGCCTTCCCTCACTACTGGAAGGTAATCCCCCACCCCCTTCTCTCCAACCCTAATATTTTGTTTCAGCGATGCCTGTGCTTTCTTTCAACGCACGCATCATAATCCTAAGTTTTATATTTATTTGATTGTCTCCTTGTTGACTATCCATTCCTTGGCTGTGCTGGGTACCTTGAAGATACTAACCGTGTCAGTTTTTTTTCCGTCACAGTTTAACTACAGCCAAGGACTATGCCTGGAATATGAAAGTCAGGTAATAGATAACTGTTGAATTAAAGAATAAATGAATGGGGGGAGTGTATAGCTCACGTGGTAGAGCGCATGCTTAACATGCACAGGGTCCTGGGTTCAATCCCCAGTATCTCCTCTAAAAATAAATAAACCTAATTACCTCCCCCACCCCCACCAAAATAAAATAATAAATAAATAAAATATTTTTTAAAAAGAATAAATGAATGGCTCTTTTATTTTCAATTTTAATCTTAGCACAAATCAAAACAATATCTATCACTATTGTTTAATATCTGCTGCTAAACAAATGGTGAATTTTGACAAGTCTATTTAAGAATGACAGATGTTCGCTGTCAGAGGGCAACAATGTGTGGCTGCTGATAAAACAATGCCTGTAACACAGTAAGAAGCCCTAATTGAAGAAAACAGAGTATTTGAAAAGTTGGATGTCACTGAAATCCTTATTAGCTGAGCATGGACAGTAGTCCCCTCCTTTTCCACCATTTTGTTTTGCAAGTTTTCAGTTACCTGCAGTCTACCATGGTCTGAAAATATTAAGTGGAAAGTCCCAGAAGTAAACAATTCATAAGCTTTAAATTCAGCATAATTCTGAGTGGCATGATAAAATCTCATGCCATCCTGCTCCATCCAGCCTAGGAGGCAAACATTCCTTTGTCCAGTGTATCCCTCCCATTAATTACTTAGTAGCCAGCTATCTGATCCAATGTGGTGGAATCACAGTGCTTGTGTTCAAGTAACTCATTTTACTTAATGATGACTCCCAAGCGCAAAAGCAATGATGCTGGCAATTTGGATACGCTGAAGAAAAGCCATAAAGTGCTTCAAGTGAAAGGGTGAAAGTTCTCAACTTAATAAGGAAACAAAAAAAATTATCTGCTGATGTTGCAAAGATCTATGGTAAGAACAAGTCTTCTATCCATGAAATTGTGAAGAAGGAAAAAGAAATTTGTGCTCGTTTTGCTGTTGCACCTTGCACTGCAAAAGTTATGGCCACAGTGCATTATAAGTGTTTAGTTAAGATGGAAAAGGCATTACATTTGTACAATAAGATGTTTTGAGACAGAGAGACTACATTCACTTAACTTTCATTACAGTATATTTTTCTATTTTATTTTTAGTTATTATTGCTAATCTCCTACTGTGCCTAATTTATAAACTAAACTTTATCAGAGGTATGTGTGTATGTATAAGAAAAAGCATATTATAGGTAGAGTTTGGCATTATCCATGGTTTCAAACATCCACTGGGGGTCTTGGAACATACCCCACCCCTGGCGGATGAGGGATTTACAGACATCACCAACCCTAGGTCTCGGAGTTTTCAAACAAACAAACAAAAATGTTTATTTCTGTGTCCCCTGAAGGATTTGACCCTAATAGAGTATCTCACTTTTGTCTTAATTTGGGGCTTTTGTTGAGCCCCAGACTCGTGTTAAACCTTGATCTTTGACATCTGCACTTCTTCAGTGCCTGTGACCTTCAATTAAGTGACAGATTTAACATCAGGGCCTCTCCATCACTAACAACAACCCTCAATCATGCGTGTGCATAGGAAAGGGGCTCTCAGGAGACAAACATGTGCAACAGCAGAAGTTGCATGTGGATAGTGGGGCTAACAAGCAATTTTTAGATGTTCCTTCCATTTTGTTTTCCAATTGGGAAAATAAAGTAAAATAGCTTTGTAATTAAAAAATAGTAATAAAGCCAGCATGATCCTTAAGCTCACTTATTGAGAAAACGAGCCACCATAAGGCCAATTTCCTCACTGTTAAAGCTAATAATAGTGGTGAGTGAAAAGAATAGACTGCACATAGTGCTCTCCTGACGATGCTTAACCAGCAGTAATAGTAGAAATAATAGCGCTGATTTTCAGTGGTATACAGTGTTATACTGAAATATTTAGTGAGCAATTACTATGTCAGATACTATGCCAAGTGCTTTATATAATATTACCTCACTTAAGCTTCACAAAAATCATGTAATATGATGACTATTATTAGCCCCATTCTACCTTAAGGAGAATAACTAAGAGAAGTGAAAAGTGTTCAGCTCAATTCTAAGATATCCATTTCATGTTTTATTCTAAACTATTCCTTCATATGTTTATTCAACAACATGATTAAGCATAAACTACGTGCCAAGTCCTGTCCTGGTCATTAGAAACACGTAGGTTAGTAAGAAAGTTTCTGCCCTCGAGTTCTCAAATCTAGTGAGAGAGACGGTTGTATAAACACAGCCATAATAAAGTGTGCCAACACAAAAGGAGGCAAGTTCGGGGTCCTAGGAGAACACAAGGATGGATCCCCTAAACCAGACATGGGTAGAAAGGATATATCAGAGCAAGTGTCTTGGAGGTGGTAATATCTGATCTAAATCTTTCAAAATAAGTAGTTCTTGACTCCTCCTGGGTGGCTCGATCAGTGGGAAAGCATTTAGTATCAGCGAGTCTCAATCAAATGCCTGGGACAAGGGACATCATGGCATATAAGAGGAAGTGTTGAGGAAAGGGGTGATAAGATATGAGATGGAGAGAGACAGCAAGGATTAAAAGATAAATAAAATGTCATGCTTACATTATAGAAAGATGCCATTAGCATATACTGAATAATTTGAGAAAGACAGACAGGAGAGGCTAGAAATCTAATCGGGAAACTGCTGAAACATAATTGGCAAGAAAGAAAAGGGGCCTCAAATGGGGTAGTGGTGGCAGAGATGCAGGGAATAGGGAAGATTTGTGAAATATTTAGGAAATGAAATTTGCAATATTGGTTTGCAGTGAAGAAGAGGCACAGAAAAAATGTGAAAGAACTCTCAGAATGTTAGCTTAAAATATTGAGGGAATGAACCCTTGTGGTCCTGTTCCCTGTGGAGACAGAGAAAGCAAGAGAAGCAGATGGGCTCTTCTGTTCTGGGAAGAGATGAGCTCAGTTTCAGACAGGGCAAATCGAAGTGACTAGGGGACACTGTCAATGCATTTCTATCCTTGAAATTTTGGAGCTTGTAGAGACATTTGAGCTGGTCAGAGATTTGAGGGTCTTTACTGTAGTAGCATTAGGTGAAAACAGAACGTTTAGTGAGCTATCTCAGATAGCTCAGAGAGAGGAAGAAGGAGAGAAGCTTGTACACAAAGTACAGGATTGGAATTTTGAAGGGTAGAAGCAGCAGAGCGATTACATGGGCAGTGGACAATGACAGAGCCTGAGAGAAAGGGACATTTTAGGGACGGGCCAAGGCAGAGGAACACACCAAACCCATACAGGTCATGATTGATATTGGAGGTTCACAGAAAACCAAAAGAGGGTTGTTTCGTGGTGGTTCTCAAGATGAAAGAGATTTTTCAATAGGTAGGGATCAGCAGCAAGAGAGGCAGATGAATGGCTCAATTAGATAAAAGTTTTTAAATGTTCCATTTCATTTGAAAATTGCATCATCATTGGTAACTTGGTAAAATCAGGAGATTGGTGGGGACAGAAGGCAAGTTGTAATTGTTAGTTGGGTAAACAGAAGGGAAAGAAGTGAAATCAACAGATGGAGTTATTTTCTAAAATTTTGATACAAAATGGACAAAAAGATTAGTGAATTGCTAGATAGTGTTCAAAGACAAGAGTTTTGGAGGGAGATTGTGGTTTTGGTTGGAGTAGTGAAGGATTAGGAGTTTGATGTGGTTGGAGTTAAGGATGCAGGGAAATGGGTTGACTCTGAAAAGGAAGAGAAGCACCGAAGCAACTAAGAATGTTGGGAATGAGGGAAGAATGAATGAGTGTAGATAAGTTTGTTAATAAAGTCAGTAAGTTGAATAATATACATTATGCCCAATGACTTCAATTTTCTCAGGAAGGTAGGAAGAAAGGTCATCTACTAAATGGCCCATAAACAGATCAGGAAATAACAGTCCAGTGGGAAATCTGATAAAAGTGAAAAAAAAAAAAAGTTGCTAGTGTCAGGGCTTCTTTTCCAAAGGATGTGGATCTTTAGAGAAAGTTTAACAGAATCTGAGGGTTGATCTGCCGTGTGGAATCTTATATTGAGGTCAAAAGTCCGCAGCACCAGGAGAATCTGGGCACGAATGCCTGTAAATGGCCATTCCAAACAAATTCAGAAGAGAAAAAGGAAAGCACTTTCCTCGACCTCATCACAGAGACCTTGGCACTTGACTCAAAATATTTTTCTTTGGAGGAGTCTGGTAAATTCTTTTTCATGAACTCTGAGCATCATGCGGCATTTAGCTCAATATCATAGGACTTAAGTCCATCCCTTATGTCTAACATTAGTAGATGAGATACCTATCAAAGTTATAGAGATTTTCAATCAAATTCAAGAAATACTGCTGTGGAATTGTTTGACAGGGACAGTAAAGGATGTGAGTTTGTTGCCTGTGCTGAGGGGATGGGGATAAAGTGAAGGGTAGAAACAAAGAAATCGCCCAAAGATACAGAAGGCAGAATGAGGCCACAAGAGTGTAGGATTCCTCGGACTCTGGGATACAATTTGGGGTGTTTGGGTGGTGTATTTGGGGTGGGGATAGGCTTTGGACCTTTACAGACTATAGAACTGAAGAGCCAAGCTAAGTCTGACCAACTGTCCTGGGATAACTCCAGGCCCCCTGGCTCACAACTACGATGGACAAATATTCACTAAGGCAAAGTGTAGGCAAGTATTTAGGTGGAGCTGTTTGAGAGATAAGCAGCAGGATGACAGAGGCTACATTGTTTAATCTGAAAACATAATGGGAAGAAATATTAACTAGAACAGTTTTGACTCCAAACATCTGACAATTAAACAGCATCCAAAATAGACTCCAATGTGAACAGATTGCTCCCAGGGAAAGAAATACAAATATCTCATAAACATATGAAAAGACGGTCACCCTTATTCATAATCAGAGAAATGCAAATTAAAACTCCAGTGAGATGTCATTTCCACTTAGTGGAGAAACGGGCACCCTCGTGTGTAATTACTGTCCACAGTGTAAATGGGTACATACTTTGTGGAGGCTAATTTGGTAATAATTATCTAAATGTAAGATGTTTTTCAAAATTTAAAATGCTCATGGACTGTAAGTCAACAATTCTACTTCTAGGAATGTTGTTCGGCTGTTAAAACTAGTACTTGTGAGAAATGACACACGTAGAAAGCTTTTCATGGCAGAATTGTCTGTGATAGCAAAAGGTTAAAAGAACCTAGATGTCTATCAGTTTGACATTGATCAAAAAAAAAAAAAAGGATGAGGCAAGCATACAAAGGAATATTACACAGCTGATGAAAATAATCAGGCAGAGCCACATGCACAGAAATGGAGGAATCTCCAAATTACACTGTGAAGTGAAAACTGTCTATATATTCTACCAAACGTGTATATACATACATACACACACACACTTACATGTTTACAATGTTTTAACTTTGGTATTTTATAGCGTATCTCTCGACAGATACATGAAAATTTTGAAACAATGATCATCTTCTAAAAGGGGAACTGGGCATTGAAGGGACAGAGACATAGAAGACTTACTTTTTACTATATACCCTATTTTTTTAACCTTTTGAATTTTGATACTGTACATGCATTGACTACTGGAAAACAGGTTAATTAAAATAACTATGTAAAGCAGAACGGCCTCCCTCTTTTAGTTGAAGACCATTCCTCAGCAGTTTGGAATGGCAATTGAGGGGAAAGAAAATAAGAACTAAACCAAAAAAAGAGAAATAAAAGATCCATGAGCAGGTTTAATGATCCGCTCAAGTTAAGGGACCACAAATTTGGGGAGGTATTACTTGGCATGGTTAGGTGTGCTTTTTTTGTTTTCCAGCAAAACAGGAATTCTGCCATTAAGAATGAGGAAGGTGGATTTTCAGCATTTAATACAGGATTGGAATTTTGAAGAATAAAGGCAGCAGAAGAACTGAGTGCCAATAAACTGAGAATGGAAGTGTGAGGAGAACTCAGATGATGAAGTTTGGGTCTGGCCTGAACAGACCAGAAAGTCATTCCAGAGGATCAGATGGAATGAGAGAAAGTGGCGGCCTCAACAGCCTGGAGGTCTGTAAGACACCGAAGGACAGCTCCGGTGGAGATGAGGCTGGGCAGGTGGTATACTGGATGGGAAAGATGGCTAATGAGGCGGTTTCCAAGTGATGACATGGTCCAGGTTAAGGGTAACTGATTGGAGAAGAGGTAAAGATCACCTGCGGCAAGTAGACCTGGAATTGTGTGGCTGCATCATTGGATGTTTTGTCTACCTGTCTGTTAAAAACAACTAGAACTAATGTTCAAAAGGTGGGGAGGAGACGCAGGTTATAAACTGGGCCCAAAAGGTTTTTTTGATTGAGAGGAAGAGATTGATGTTGAGGGTAGCCTATGGTGGGGTAAAGGTGGGGGAGAGAGTCATTCAGTCAAACAGCATGAACATCACAGACTCTTTAAGTGCCAGCTCCAGTCACTTCTGGTCTGACTCTTATCACCCCCTTCTGGGGTCACATTGTTCCAGACACGTAGTTCCTTAAACTCTCCAGGCGAGCTTTACCTCATAGCCTTGGCAATGTCCATTCCCTTTGCCTAAGAAGCTCTTCCCCTGGAGCTGCAAGTTTCCCTCCGGTCTTTGCTCAGATGCCACCCTCTCAGTGAGGTCTACTTGGACCACCATATATAAAACAGCAATCTTTCATCTATCTTTCTGCCTTGCTTTCTTTTTACTCACGGCACTTATCTTCTTAATCTCATTTCTTAGCTGTTTCCATCCAGTAGAATAGAAGCTCCTTGAGGGCAGGAGATTGACTTGTTTTTTAAGTTGCTCTATCCCTAGTGCCTAGAACAGTGACTGGCAATGGTAAACACTCAATAATTTTCTGTCAAGCGGATGATATTAATTTTTACATATGGTAAATGAGTAACGGTCTCAAATTAGATTATTTTCTGGGATGTGTGCACTCAAACATAAAGTCCTTTGAATGTCTCACAGATAAATTTCTTCCATTTTGCCAACTGTTTAATGAGCATTTTCCAGATGCTACGCACTCTGCTGGCACAGCGGATGGAAAGACGGTCACAAAAGATTCCTGCTCTCAAGGATTTCATCATCTCAGAGGGGATATGAAGACAGTAAAACACCTCACTGCAACTTAAGGCACAATAAAGTAAAAGGACAATCAAAGTGCTGCAGGAATCCAGAAAAATAATTGGTTCTTATTGCTGACTTCCAAAGTAGTTAGTAAATGAACAGTTCACTGCAGGGTATGATCTCAGTGGGCACCGAGGGGGATTGCGAACAACATGAAAGGTGATGACGGCCACCAACATGCTCTGTTCTAAGCACGTTACATGTGTCCTCTCAAGTTAAACCCCTGACAGCTGCACATGGGAGGATCCATCATTACTTGTTTCACAGGTGAGGAAACTGAGACGCAGAGAAGTAATGTAACTTACTCAGGGTCACTAAGTTCACGGCAGAGCTGGCTTCTGAACCCAGGCTGTGTGCTTCCAGAGCTCCTGGGCTTTTCTTGTTGTTGTTATAGTAATATTTATTTTTAAATTAATTAATTTATTTTTATTGAGGTACAGTTGATGTACAATATTGTATAAGTTTTAGGTGTACAACATTCACAATTTTTAAAGGTTATATTCCATTTATTAGACCGTCTGTTCTTAGCAGCCGCACTCTACTGCCTTTCTCATTTGTCACCTGAAGAGGGACCTTGAGTAGTTGAGCGTGGCTGGAAGAGAGTTTGTGTGGAGGCAGGTGGTTAAAGAAGAGTCTGGAAGGCGTAGTCAGAGCATGGCTGTCAGGGGCCCCGAACACTTTGCTATCAGGTTGGGACGTCTGTCACTCAGTCCCATGGAGAGTTATTCTAGGGTTTGGGGAAATGACATAATCTGTCCTGTGTTGCAAAATGAGAGAAACAGCAGTGCGAAAAAGGAGGAGATGATTTGGCCAAAAGAATTGGAAAAGAGGAACAGGGCTGGGAGAGGTTTCAGAGGCATAACTGGTAGAACTAGATGATGCCACGTAAAAGCTTGAGGCCTGGGTGGTGTTAACTGAGACACACCACGCAGGAGACAAACACAGAGAATTATTAGAACTACACCCACTTTTATATTCACTAGTGTCAAATCCTCCTTATTATCCAGCCATAAAGATAAACATTCTAAGTTTAAATAGTTTCCTGAGCAGATATGGAAATTAAATATTCCTCCTTCCAGCTTAACAGAAATTTTACCACCTACTGGTGAACTCAATTTATCAAGTTAATTAAACTATCTGTAGTAAAAGGTGTACATATGCTTCCCTGAAACAGCTTTAATGGGGGTTCGAGTTTTTATGGGACTCTTTACCAGAGTCTAGAATTCTAAATTAAATTTTCTATCAAATTTTCCTCTTACATTTGTCCCCCAGAAGGGGGAAGATGACCTTCAAAACAAATTATTTTGAATTTCAACTTACATTAACATTTTTAGTATTCTGAATACTGCTCTCTTTTCCTTGGACTCTTCAAACCTCAACTTTAGTGACAGGGAGCAAGCATCTATACGTGTCAGTAAAGGTCAGCGGGGTTCTGACAGAGGGAGCATGGTGAACACCATCCTGCACGGGAACAGACAGGTTCTCACCTCAAAGACATCACGACACTCCCCTGAGCCTGTTTCCTCAATACTTGGTAATGCCCATTCATGTTCTCATTCTATCATGTATATATTCAACAAATATACATCCAGGGTCCACCGTATGCAAATCCTGGGGGGAGAGAGAGCTGAATTAGCCAGTTCTTGTTCTCAAGAAGTTTTCAATTTAAGTATTGCAAGCTAAACACTTGTGATTTTAAAAATTAATGTAATATTAAAAGCCACAATGATCTACATTTTGAAGCCAAAGTAACCAGTCCACTTAAACCCATTCAAAACTTTTGAATTCTAAACTTCTGAATTCCTTAGATAATAATTTACTTTTTTAGGTTTTATAAAGATGGGTAGACTCAAAAAACTAAGCAAAAAAATAGACTGGATAAGAGCGCCTTTTGTCTTCAGTATCATATTTGTACAAAGAGATCTGAATCCCAGAGAGCAACAGAGAGCTACCAGGAGACCCCCAGTTCTCCTCCAGCCCTGGCTTTTACATTTAAAAAAGAAATCATTTGTCTTCGGGTGTAACATGGGGCAGCCTCTATAACTTTAGGAATATCTGTGCTTCTGACTTCTCAAGCCCTCTATTACCCACTGTCTGCAGACACAGAAAAGGGCAGGCCTTCTGTGGGGCATACAGCACATTTTCTCGGAAACAGTGCAGGAAGGAAGGCTGCGTGGGGGGCGGGTTTTGACAGCCTGTCTCTCATGCATTTGTCTTCACTAGCCAAGCACCATTTCTAGAAGTGTGTCGGGGGTCCTGCTGCCAAGCACAGGGGTGACCATGGGAAGCCTGGCTGCTTGTGACAGGAAAGTGCTCACTGTCCCTGCTGGGCCAGTAGGACCACAGCTGTCAGCATTGTTCAGACAGAAATGCCTCCCGCTCCGAGCTTCAGGGATCTGTGCAGAACATCACTCCCGCAGGACAACACAACAAACCAGCTCTACTGCGCTCTGCTTTGCTTACCCAGAGAGAACCAGTATTTCCTCCCGGCCATCTTCCGAATATGAAGGACAGCAGAGAAGCCGAGGATCCCAGGCTCCTGATTCACTGGAACCCGAGACCTGTCTCTTATTAGCAACTAGCCTGTGGCCTGGGTAATGGTAGACGCCCAGTAAATATGTGTTGAATTAATTAATTACTGATTTAATAGTCTAGTTAACTCACGGACCTAAGTCTGGCATGGTATCTGGCACACGGCAAATGTCAATATTTGATGAGTGAATGAACCGGCTGCAAAGTCTGCAACTCCGTTAAGCTCAAGCTCCAGCATCGGATCCGAGGCCATGTTATGAAACAGACGTTCGCACCCCTCCGGTCTTCACTTTTAGCTCCTGTGTACTCTTACCAGGGCCTCCCTGGCTCACTCCAGACCACCTGTCTGTGTGCAGTGTGGTCCCTAGACCAGCGGCAACAACGGTTGCCTGGGAATATGCTAGAAATGCACATTTCCGGGCCCCACCCAGACCTACTAAATCAGCAGCTCTGGGGCAGGGTTGGGGGGGTGTTATAAGAAGCCCTCCAGGTGGCTCTGATGCGTGCTGAAGTTTGAGAGCTACTGCCCAGGTTTTTGTTTTTGTTTGTTTCTAAAAAATACGACCCACATGAGAATCACTCAGGAGTGTTCTCTGGAATTGCAGTTTGGCCTTTCCTCTGCATCCTATGAATTTAAATCTCTAGGGCTGCAGCCAGGGGATCTGCATTTTTGAAAAAGTGGTTTTTTTTTTTTTTTACGTAGTAGAACCACTTTCCCAAAGCTTTCCTTTCTTCCTGTTTATTAGTTAATCAGTTTCAGCAAGTTTCTAGTGGATTATAGTTATTTTATTTCCTCAATAAAATGATAACCAGAGATATTTTAATGTTTAACAGGGAACTAAAGGTCCCTCTGTCCTAAAAGAATTAATGTGCCAATTAACAATGAAATTTCAGATCCTGCTATAGGTAGTAAAGGATGCTGTAGGCTAGGGTGGGAGTTTTCCCCTCAAATTAAAAGTCATCATTGGATGCCTATCTGATACGACTAGAGGGAAGAGGGGCACAGTGGATTCTATCTTGGCTATTATGTCTTTAGGAATCAGCTATTTAAAAAAAAGATATGGCCCACAGGCAAAGTTCAACCCACAGGTGTGTAGGATTTTTTTTTTTTTTTGCCATTCAAATGTGCTTTAAATATAGGAAACTATCATGTAAGAATCTGAATTGCCAGTGTTTCTTGAAACGTTGAAACCTCTGGCACCTTGGACGTGTGTTCCTAGAAGGTAGCAACGCACTAGGTCTGAGTGGACGCGGCTCCATCTAGTTCACCAGCTACCCCTACTCCCTAGCGCTCCCCACAACCTTACTCTGACCCACCCCACTGCCTCACACTGCGTCCCTGAGGCATCTGAGTGTGTAACTTCTGCTTCACATGGATTCACCACCGTCAAGTCAGAGGGAAGACTTTGGGGAAGTGGAGGAGTCCTGTTAGGGCCAAGAGAAAGGGGGCACCAGTGTCCCAGTCAGTCCAGTTCTCTCCAAATCACTTGAAACAATGATGATGCTGCCATTACCATCTGTCCCCTGTTGGCCAGCTGTGTGTTCATGTACAGCTTCGTAACCATTAGAGTTTGAATGTGTTTTCTTGTCTCCTCGGCCAGAGCAGGAAGATTCGCTGGACTTCCATTCCACGAAGGGTCCTTGACATATTGACTCTATTTCTAGAATTCTGCTTAGCATTTTAATGCATTTTGTCAAGTTGTGATATGTTTTTTTCTAAAAAGTTAAATAAGTATTTTATTAGAAACATTTTTCATGTGTTAAAATTGAATCACAACATTCACTTCATCTGGTATTCATTTGATTACGAGAATGGCCATTTTTAACCAAGCATGTAATAAGACAATACAAATTATAGCTGGTCCACTTAATAGCATCTCCCCACATACCTATCAGAAATATTACACTTCTTACACTAGTATTGCGCTGTGCATAATGCATTTATAAATAACCTTATAAATTTATGTTATCTGTACCCACTACAAATAATTTCCCCACCAAATATTTCTGTAGGTCCCTAAGCACGCGAATTAAACAGGTAAATGTAGCATCTGCCATTTCCCCTCTTTTCCTGCTCTGGTACCTGTCTATTGCTTCATATTTATTTCATTACAAATATAGGCGTGAGAGGATTTAAATTTATGAGCTCTAATAGCCACTCTGAAGTAGAGGTTAAGGACCAAGTCCTGCTCATGATAGAGTAGGTATGTTGAAAGATAGCACAGCCCTTTCCCACTGCTGACTTTCACAGCTCTGTGCTAAGGTAACCATTGTCTCCCCGCTGCACCTCTGATGAATCTCCTTTAGCTAAAACAGAGGAATGTTGGAAACCCAGAGGAGTACAGAAACCTGAAAGCTTCCACACTCAGGCAGGTCACTGCCCACTTTTATCAGGATCTAAGTATTCCACTGTCTTCATCAACAGGACTTTACTATTCCAGGAAACTCTTGCCCAGAAAGATGAAAGTTGCAGATAACTTCCCTGTTTATTTTGGAAGCTTCTCCAAAATCCCATTTCACCTAGTAACAGACTGTCTGGCTTTTCAAGAGGTAGCATCAAATGACTGTTTACTCCCCAGGACTCTTGGAAAACTCACCATAAAACTCTTGTCTTGTTGTACCCATCAACTTTATTTTAACTTCTAGCTCTATTGAGGTATAATTGGCAAATAAAGTAGTAAGATATTTAAAGTGTACAGCATGATGATTTGATATAGATAAGTACTTGGAAAGGATTCCTTCGTTGAGGTAGCATATCCATCACCTCACATATTTATGCTTCTTTTCTTTGGTGAGAACATTTCCATTCCACTCTCTTAGCAAATTTCAGTTACAGAACACTGTGTTATCAACTACAGTCACCATGTTGTACATTAGAGCCTCAGACCTTATTCATTTTATAACTGAAAGTTTGTGTCCTTTTACAACCTTTCCCTATTTCTCCTTTTGCCCCCAAACTCTGGCTTCAGCCCCTGGCAACTACTTTTCTACTCTGTTTCTAGAGTTCAACTTTTATTTTAACTCCACACATGTGATTCTACACAGTATTTGTCTTTCTCTCTCTGGCTTGTTTCACTTAGCGTTAACGCCCTCAAGTTTCATCCATATTGTTGCAAGTGACAACATTTCCTTCTTTTTAAAGGCCAAATAACATTCAGATGTATCATTTTCTTTATCCATTCATCCATTGACAGACAATTAGATTGTTTCCAGACCTTGGATATCTGTACATCCATGTTTACTGCATCATCATTATTCATTATTATGTCACGATTCCTACCCAATCTTAACCCTTTCACCAGATGTCAAAGCCTCAAAACTATCCTGAGTTTGCCCTCCAATCTCCTTGAGTTCGTGAATAATAAACTCAGATTTGCCTGATGATCTGGGCTTTTATTTTAAGCGAGCCAGCATTCAACACTCTAGAAGACTAGATTCATCATCCACTTAGTTGGTATGTTTATCAACAATCCATTTTCCAAACATCCTTTACAAAAATGTCTTACTCTGTTTCAATTTGTTTGGCTCTGCCCTGCTGGGACAGAAATTGCTCAGTGTTGGATTCCAGCGCTGAAGCTTCCTGTGCCTGCCCAGCTCCTGGCCAATGAGCTCCATCTCCTACTCTGATCTGCACGTTCGCATTTTATTTTCCTCAGCTTTGAACTTCTGCTGGAAGGAGAATTAGTTAAGTCATAGAATAAGCCTAACTGTCACGTCATCACACAAATACTTTAGATACACATTACTCACTGTTTCTTATTTCCAGAATATAACGGCAAATACAGAGGAACCTATACCTAGGCCCTTGATAGAATCCAAGGTTGTGATGTGCTGAGCCAGCTTAGTACGTTTACCCCCAAACCAGAGAGAACAATCCTTCTATCTTTATGCAAATTTTAAATCCTTTAAATGTATTAAAGGTGACTGTAAATCATAACATTAATTCAAAGTGGTTTTTCAGCAAGTGCAGTACACACAGCAGAGAGGTCTTCTGTTCAGCCCTGGATGTGCTCTGGGGAACAGAAACAATGCACTGTCTTCATCATGGAATTTAGTCTAATTCAGGGCAGCCATGAAACAAATATTTGCAAAATAACTGCCTACATCGCAATTGTACAAAGTTCTATGAGGGATATACAGACAGCTGCAAAAGTACATACCAAGGGAATCTAGCCAAATCTAGGAACGTGTGGAAGCTTGTTCTAAGAAGATGATCTTTAAACTGAGACTTAAAACTATGTGATCCTATCTGGCTTCACTGAGAGTTTTTTTTTTTTTTTTTTTATAAATTTATAATTTTAAAATTTTTGTTTGTTTGGGTTTGGGGGGAGGTAATTGGGTGTATTTATTTACTTATTTATTTTTAATGCAGGTGTTGGGGATTGAACCCAGGACCTCACAAATGCTAAGCATGTGCTCTACCACTGAGCTATACCCTCCCCACTACACTGGAAGATCTTGAATGTTATGGCATGAATTATAAGAATCAAATCTTAAAAAGATAAACTTTATTTTTATGGCTTGATTCAGATATATAGTACGGTAAAATTTTACAGGATATCTAAGAAAAAAGAAAAGATTTCGCCCATTGATGAGTTCACAGGTGAAGTTTTCACACAGGTTTCTCTAGTTTAATGTGGCAGTTATTACTGATGAGTGTCTTTTGGTTTCTGTTTGCTTGTTTGTCAATATAGATATTCATTTGCACATGAGAGATATATTGTGACAATTTTCAAATTTCAGGTCAAAGATTTCTATTACATCTTCTCATGTATTATCAAATTATATTTGGAACTTAGTAATTTCTTCTAATTTTCATTTATTTGAAAAATATTTGATTCAATTTTATTTGTAATATTTTTACTTTTCATATACTATTTCTTCTGCTTATATGGGACTGAAAATGTCACAAGATGACAGGGCTATAGAACGTCCTGGAGAGGTTAGACAGATTGTATTATATTGGTTTAGAAAGCACAAACGAGAACTTCATGAATATAAATTAGTGTTTTATTTTTTCTAGTGTCACATATGATAAATCAGTTCTCTGGCAAATGACAGTGATGTGAACAGTAAAACATCTCCTCATCTCTATGCAAAATAAAGGACTTAATATGATAAATAAAAAGAGAATCTGGGAAAGAAAAGAAAAGCATTCTTTTCTTAGAGAGATGGGTAACAGAAGAGGAGGGTTTCAAAACCAGGTGATTCCCACCTCACCATGGAGATCAGGCAACACTCCTGTTCAAGCCTGGTTTAGAGATTTCACAAATATTTTGAAAGCCAATATATTAAAATAGTGTATTTTCTCAGTCAATCCTCTTATAATTTCCACCTACATCCAGAAAGCAATATGATAGGAAGGAAGGAAGGAAGGAGAAGAGAGAGGACTTATACCCTTGTCTACATAGGCACACAGACTCAGTACTCTGTTTTAACAAAGCAAATTGCCCAAAGTTAACATTTTAGAGGAACTAATTCATATCTAATGAAAATGAAGGTTTTGTTTACAAGTATTCTAAAGAAATTGTTTGGGGAAGTAACTGAAAAGCTGTTATGTAAATATATAGACATGCAAAATCATCCAAGTTGGAGCTTACTTGGTCCTCGAGGGAGAATTCAGAAAGAAAAAAGACTGAGGGTTTTGCACTTACATAAGTTTATTTTCAACTGCAGTAAGATATTAGAGTCTTCATGCTATTAAATTGTTTCTCAATTCATCCATTTCCTTTTTCCTGTGTGCTCTGTACTCCTATGTCTTCTCTAAAGCCATCCCATGAGATAGGAAGGTAAATTATACTAATTCCAGATTCCGCTATCTTTAATTAAAACTTTTCTCTGCAAGGATTTTTGATGACCACAGAGACTCATGGAACTCAGAAGCCCTAACATCTTAACTTTGAATCAAACTGACAAAAGTTCTCCATAAAGTTGCTCACGTATGTACAGCACAAAAAAATGTTGTCCCCCAGGCCTTATGAAGGAAATCGATGTTTCTCTGCTTAACTGCTCTCTATTCCTTTGGTTTCTTTGGATTTCCAGTTCTGGAGCAAGATAATCTCTCAATCAGATACATTACCTCAACTTTGACATCTTTTATTTTTAAAGTCTGAATAACACTTTGCATATGAATGCTAATGAAGCAATTTATCTGAAGAAAACACTAAATTGGATTCAGAGAAATTAAAAGAGACAATTTCAAAATGCCAAGGTAATTCCTTAATCCATCTCTTAAACTGCAGTAGCTTAAAATGAGACGCAAGCAATTTTATCAAGTGGCTGAGGTATTCATCAGGAAAGGCTAGGTCCTCAGCTTCTGCAGGATCTCTCCCAGCTTCCAGAAGACTTGGCTGAATATGCTTAAAAAGCTTTCACCGCTGTCAGATTTTTATAGCTCTTTGAAGTATGCTTGGAGCTAGAGAGATGCGCACATCAACCTCCGGCACCGCATAAATGATGCTGAACTTCACTCATACAGCCCTGGAGCTGTTTAGTTAGACTCCGATACACAAGCTCATCACCCTTTTCTTCTTTTCTCCTTAAGACCCTAAAAAGTTTTTATCATAACAAATGAATTCAATTTGATCATTTGCTCCTGAATGTTTAACTGTGGTTTTGCCACAGAATATAAAGAAATAGAGTTGTTCTGGGCTGTCCAATCCACTAACCACCTATTTAAATTTAAATGCATATTAATTAAAATTAAATAAAATTAGAAATTTGGCTCTTCAGCCCATAGCTGCATGTCGACTACTCCATAATCACATGTGTTTAGTAGCTATTGAAAATTGGCCAGTACAGAGACAGAAAATTCCCTTCTTCATAGAAAGTTATATTGGACAGTGCTTAACTAAATGATTAAGGAAATTAATTAATTCCTTAATTCAACTGGGCTGAGTTTTTCCAGCACGTTTCTTAACTCCTTCTCAACTCCTTTAGAGTATAGAAATGCCTCTCAAAGCCTATAGCTAGACTAGTCTCCAACTTGAGAGGTTAATTCTGTATCTATAGAAGAGTTTAGCAGGCTGCGTGAGCAGGTGCAGAAAGAGGGTACCATGCCAAAAAGAACCATTTGAATTGGGCCACTTGTCTGGAAGATGCAAGACTTCAGGAGATCAATGAAGTTCTTTTTTGTGGAGCTAAAATTATGAAACAGTTATCATAAGAAAGAGATCCCAGACTGAGAAAAAAATACTCTTGCAACAGGTGAGATAAGGGTTCAGCATGATCTAGTTTGAGTATGAAAAAGAATATGGTCTTATTTGGTATCTCAGGCTGATAATGCAATGTATTGGTTGCAGTAGCAAATTTCTTCCTACCTGACTTGGTGGACACTTGTGTCTTAAAAATCCAACCCACAGATGGCAGGAAGAGAATGTATTCTCTCCTTTTCTTTAGGATCAAAAGGAATAAGAACAAAAAATTCATATAAAGATGCTATTGTAACCTATCCTAACTCTCATATTTTACTTTTTCAACATTACATTTTTATTAGTATGTGTGTGATTTAATTTGTAATTTATTCAAATCATTTCATAAGCTGTATCCAAACTCTAGTTCTCTGGTAGCTATAACCTGGACCTAGATGCCTGTTCTAATAGCTGCCACTCAGGCTCTAGGCCACCAGAATGGAGGCCCTTGGTATAAATGAGCACCATGGGTCTGCAATGCTCAAGGAATTTTATCCTGTGGGCATCAGGCTAGACCTCCCCATCCCCAACTTCAAATACAGAACCAACCTCAATGGTCCTTCTACTGAGATCCTTTGTTTTCTGTGACTGCCTAGCTCTCTGCAGGATTAGAGACTAGCCCTGAGGTTCCACCAGCTGGCTGGGGAAGCTAAGGCCTTTAGGTCTTTCTTCCTCCTGACTATCTCTAGTAGAACTCTTCTCACAGTTCTCAGTATCAGCTTGGACCATCCTTCCTTATTTAAGAACCTGACAGGCTCCACGTGACCCCGTGAGGAATTCTTCCCCAAAGGACTGCGGGCTGTGCAACACCTGTCTCCTATGGTTAGGATGCCTGGGCAGGGATTCCAGATTACCATGCACTCATTGATTTAGGCTCCTGGTCCATTTCCAAGAGGGAGGAAGGAAGCAAGCAGCCTTGCTATGTTAGTCAGGTTTCCCGGCCTGCCCCAGCCCACAGTCGGGTCCTTTCTTGCTCATTTCTCCCCTAGAGACTAGCCCACAATACAGCACAGCTGAGGCTCTATCATTAGTATAAATAGCAGGGGATCTAATTTATACATAGGAACTCTTGTTTATATTAAGCTCTGTATTTGGAAGCTATTTTATTTCTGCTGATATTTCTTTATTGCTGTAGGAATTGAAGTGGGAAAGGTATGCATGATTAAGCATGTTAATCCACCAACAGAATAATGTATCACCAAGTAATTAATAACTTCTATTTCATGTGCTGAAATCTTAAAAAAAAAATAGACCCACAATTATTTGCCCAGTGAAAGCACCATTCAAACTACAGTGATGACAAGAAAGGATTGCTTTTGCCCTGGTTCATTGGCAGCAGCAAATTATTGGGACATGCTTGAGCAGTTTTCAGTTTTATATTTATCTTTTCTTTTGTGATGGTGCATCAACTTTCTCCACCCAAGTCTCCCAAATTCAGAAAGTACTAGTGTAAAACGATATGCAAATTATTTGAGACATTTGAAATCACCAAAAAGATCTCTAGGTATGCACCAGAAGAGAACTTCTACAAAAATTTTCAGTTTTATGCTTAAACTTTGAAGTACAATATACTTTACTTCTGTTCTAACCTACTTGTCGGTTTACTTATTCCTTAACTTTTTTTCCCTAGTTTTCAACATCTGGATACTAATACAGTTATAAAATGTTTTTATTGTTAATGTGGTCAGATAGGTAACTTTTATTCTAACAAGTATGCTTGGCCACCATCACAATGGGGCATACCAAAAGTGAACTTACCTGTTTCACAGAGACAGACTATTTTGGGCAGAGCCACACCAGCAATTCTGGTTAAACTTAAGCACTATTTTCTGCACAACAAAATCATAAGTGACACTTCTGAATCCCAGTCAACTTCCACTTCCATGTAGAATGACAACAATTAACTTGAATAAAAGTTATTGTCAAAACACTTCTTGGAAGTCCAATGGCCAGGGAACAGGGAATCACCGATTTTATGTAAGGACCACCCTCAGAATCAAAGGAGAAGGTTAAAAGATTATTCTAAGAAACTGAATCCAACAAAGAACAAGACGAAAGATATACTACGGATTTCTTTCTAGGAAAAAAAAGTATTTTATTAAAGTATTGCTTATGAGAACAGGATGTCTTCTAAAATCTGTATGCTAAGACTTTCATCCAAAATGTAACAAATACATGGAAAACTGAACTTGACTAGTATTTGAAAGTTGACTTTCATTAGGTAACATTAGACTAGAATAGCCTTCTGCTAGAATGCTGAAAAGAAGAGAAATGGCTTTTATAGAAAAAGCAGTAAATATTTACTTGGAATCTTTCAATAAAGATTACGAATTATTTAAGGACCAGCATTCTGGTGCCCAGTACACAGGTCAAAATTGTTTCACTATTTTTACTGGTCACGTAAGAATTTCTCTTAGGGAGGAAATGACCCTCAAAAAACTACTTTATATTCTGTTAAGAAAGATGAGAACTTAGCAGAGGGCATGAACCTCAGTGAAGGACATTATAATTGATGTGGAAGAGAGTTATTTTGCCTGAGAAAAGAGTAATTTGTGGGATTTGTGCCCAAAAGGAAACGGGAAAGACAAAGAGGAATGGACAGAAAACAGGAGCAGTGAAATCTCCAGGGATGGACTACGTATCCATTACACTTATTTTCTCTAGTGCTATTATGTGAACCTCTTCTCTTACTCATTTCCAAAAACCGCTAGTAAAATCTACCAGGATCATGATCATGACCACTTTGTTTGAATATTTGTGTGCGTGTGTGTGAAACTTAAAGAGACTGAATTTCGTCTCTAGGCTGTCATGGTGTGTAACAAAGGTTGCTTACAAAAAGAGACAGAGAGGAAGAGGGGGAGAGAGAGGAAGAAGAAAGAAAGGAAAGAAGGGGGAAATATGCCCTTCAAAGTAGAGAAAAGAATTCAGGAAAATCTTGGCACGTGACTTCCATAGGCTGAGAAACTGGGAAGAGTTCGGGGCCAACGTTATTTAGATTTCAGCACACAGGTGGCTCCAGCTGATACCATCCTGGTACTGGAAGAGATGCTCTTTGTGAGGTTGAGGTACTTTCCAAAACTCCCCACAGCCTCAGTACTATTCCATCTTTTTTAGTCTGATGTTCACAGACCATGCCTTGCCTCCCTGAGTTGCTCTTTGACAACTGTGTGAAGTTAGCCATACCAATGGCAGGAAGGATAACAACTGCGTTTCCACTGCACAGCAGGAATTGGGATGGAATGTTAGGGCTTGGACAGGATGCACCAGGGACTCTCCTCTCCAGTAGGGATGGCTCAGTGCACAGAATTCCACCTGAACTTGCCCTGGCTGCCCTGTACCATGTTGCCACTCTTCTTCTATTAGTGGGGCCAGACCCGGAAACTAGTGCCATTTGATCAAAGCCCTGATTTAATAACTCAACCCTTCCATACTTTGGGGTGAAAGACACCACATTCTGAGGTTTTGTACAATGGAGAAGTCCTTGTAAACTGTTATGATCCAACCTCCAGACTGAGACTCCTGGTAACACACTAGCCTAACCCACACCTGGACAGCTTCATTTTGGGGGGACACTGTGTGCTGGGTCATCTAGCTATGGTTGCTGGGTCCAGCCTTAGCAGCTTGCAACACTTCTCACCAGCACCCTTTGCCTTTGAGCTGAGTATTCCAGAGTCAGACTAACCTTACAATGTAGTATCATTTCTATTTCTCAGAGGAAAGTGCAACTCAGAGTTGTTAAGATGTTGCTCAAGGCCGTGCAGCTAAACTAGGTTCTCAGAAACAGTTTTATCTAAATCTAGACCATCTGTTCTCTCCACGTTACTACCCAGGCCCCCGTTATTTCTATTCTGAATTATTCCAAAAAGGATTTAAAGCTTTAAAATTAATAACAATTCTGGTTTATAAATCAGCCTCATGTGCATTTGGGTAGCATGGGTAAATTCCACTGAAATTTATCCTAACAATAAACTGGTCTTCAGTATTGTAGATCCAGAAACTGGACCAATGGTGAATTCATCAAAGTGCACCCAACCCCATACAGTCACCCGAAACAAACACTGATCTTCTGCAACTGGAACCATCTGGCCTCCATGTAACCACAGACACTCTGGATAATGGCACTTAAGAGACTATTACACACTGAGACTTGAGATCAGTTGCAATTATCCTCACCTCTCAACAAGTCTTAACAGTAAATTGAGTTCAATGATTAAACCTTATCTTTAAACTCAGCAGAGCTGCACTGGGGAGTAGAATGAGTCACTCTTCCAATACATTCTCGCCTTATCTTGCCGCGTTGCAGCACCACCCGCTGCTGGCACGGAGATCCCGCCATAACCCTCCACGGCTCCTTCAGCTGGATCTTAATTTTGGAAACACGATGGGTGTTTGACGTGCTTCACTGATACATTTGCCCCCACTTCCTATTTTCAAAGTGATTCTTACTGGACCTCCTTTAAAATAGAACTTTGAAGATTTCTGTCTTCTTAGTGAGCCTGTTTCACTGGCTCCCTACCGAAAGAGCTATGTCCCACAGTCTGACTAATATTACAAATGCTCGTAACATTATGTTCACTCATTTACTATCCAAGCCTCAAAAGCCAATTTTTCAATCTCTAAAAAGAAATGAAGTTTTTCTCCAAATGGCAGGGCATTTCTCTGCTTGTCCTGTTCTTTAGTACCTCAGTGGTTAGGAAGAAAAATCTCTGGGTTCACAGCTGAGTACAACGCCAGCATCAGCACTTATCAGTTGTGTGGTCTCCGGCTTGTGCCGTAATCTAGCTGACCCTTAATCTCCTTTCCTGTCAAATACAATTAACTATCTACCTTTATATACATTGAAAAAATATATAAGGCACTTAAAATAGACGATAGTATATAAATAAGTGCTCAGAGAATATTAGCTGCTGTTATCCATTAAAAATATTGTCATAAATTTAAAATAAATGAATATCCCTAAAAAATGAAAAAAATGAAAATTATTGCTTGCAAGGTGGGGTACAGAATAGCATTTGTATATCCAAAGTATTTGTCTGTGTCTGTGGATTAGGGTTCCATTTAGCTTTAACGGGTCCCCTTCCAAATTTCCCCCTATATGATTAATGTATTTAGCAGAGGACTAACAGAGGAATCGCTCTAAAAGCTTCCACTAATCTGGATACATTCTGTTCTAAAGACTGCAATGGATCCTCATCATCCAATAATTCAAACACACTACAATCTCCTTGTCTTGACACCCCTCACCCCTACTCAAAAGGCCTTGATATGTTAACTATAAAGAATCTAGCAGAAGTTTGGGGGCATAATTATCACCCATTAAGTCTTGCTTTACCTTCCTTTCCTTGAACGTTATTGCCCATCTCTGCTACAACTCCCTTTACACTTCTGTGGGTAGGGACATCTCAGTGTCTCCTGAACATACCCAATATGCCCATCTGCCTCCACTTCTCATCCCATCTGTCAACTCTTCTTTTCCCTCAAGCTCAACTCAAATGTTAACCCATCTATAATTCTTTCCCTAGTCTTTCCATTTGAGGGAGCTCTGTGATTTTTCTTAACAACTTTATACTGTTGTGTATTTACTACACTCTTCTGGAATGCCCCAGAAGTTTCCTGCTACTTTGGAAATGCTAGGGAATCCCATTTTTGCCAAAGGTAGTGCTACCTGGGAAATGGCCTATTAGGAACCCAACACTCCTCCAAGCTTAGAAATTGAGGCTTTTACGTGTGAAAAAGGCTTTTAAGTCTAGCTGACCTGGGTTTGAATCTCACCTCTGGGATTTAACAATTACTTGGCCATGGGCAGTTACTTCACCTCTACGAGAACTGGTTTTCTCTAATAGGACAACTAATACCCACTTTTGAGATTTTGTTCTGTAGTTTGAGACAATATATGAAAATCCCAGTGCTCAGTCAAAACATATCTGCTAAATAAATGGCAAATATAATTATTATTTAGTCAACTGGCAAAATTATTGGCTCTAGTGGTCAACTACTCAAGCCTGGTTCATACTTAAGCCTCATAAGAATTCACTGATTTTTCTCTAGGGTTTAGGTGAGCTGTGTCAGTCAAGGAGTTCAGTTCAACTACGGCTGAGTGCAAACCCAAGCGATACCTTGCTTTGAGAGGCCCAGTCAGATTCTCCCTGAAGAATATGAATCATAAATACAGTAAGCCACAAAGGAAGTTATTCTGACCCAGTATCCTGTTCACATTTCCCTATGGGAAACTGGACTCACTGGAAAATGAACGGATCCTGCATCTTTCAATTTAGGTATCAGCTGTATTACATCTCCATGTGCGGCCCAGGCATGGATGTGCGTTTGCCCAACATTCCAGATTTAGTTAACGATAGCTCTAGTTCTTGAGACTAGGTTTGCTGACTCCTAAATCAGTGTTCCCTATATGAAGGGGCCTAGCATATCACTAACATACTCATTAAGTATTAGTTTCATTTCCCTGTTTTTATTTTCATCTATTCCAAATTAAACTTCTACCAATTACAACTTCCCCCAAGCTTGTTTCAGTTGGGAAGTTGCTTTTGTTTTTGAACAGGAGGAGAAAGGGTCCACAGTGATGGCAATAAAGCTCTCTTTCCCATGGTGAAGTTGTATATTGTTCATGCAATGGAATCAATTTGACTAAAGAATTCAAACTTTAAAGGAAAATCTCTTCACAGTAGGTAAGAAACAGGCATTTCTTTTCACAGTGTGGAGAAAATTGAAGTGCAGATAGACAAAAGCTATGTCTGAGATATCAAAACTTTTTTCATTTTGCATCTGGATGTTTCTGACATTATGTAGAGTCAAAGCAAATTTCTGCAAGTCTTAGAAAATCAGAGTAGAGTAATAAAGAACAAAATCGAGATTTTCCAGGCCTCTCTTCTATACATTTGTACATTTATACTTTTATACATCATCACTTTATACATTTGGCAGCAATGCTTCTGTGTTCCTCATTGTTTCTAAATGTATCTATATTTTCCTCAAAATTACAGTTGTTTTTGAAAATGTTTATCATCTTTAAAGTAAATGAATTAGTTCGCAAACCATTGACTGTCAAATTAAATTAATTCTTTTTTGAGACAACAAAAGCAATCATGTTAGATTAAAATTCCTCAATGATGAACATTCCAGGATGCCATTTACCAAGTACCCATATGTTTGAAAAAAAAATTAGATAAATCGGTGTTTGAGCAGGTTGTTCTGTTTGTTTATTTGTTTGTTTGTTTTTGATAAATTAGCATTTTGAATAGGCACAATTCAGACATACACTTAAAAGCCTTAGGGAGGGGTAAACTGATCCATGTGTTTCTTGGAAAAAAGTAAAACTTTCTCCTTCATATAGGAAAGGTCTTATAGGTCAAGATTAAGAGTATCTGAAGGAATACAATCTTTATACTAAATGCAGAGAGGCCTCAACCATTCCACAACTCAGGAAATCATTCTCTCACTTTTTCTTCCAAATTTATGCCAAAGGAAAGCAGAAGTTACTGTAGAAATAGAGGATTATTCTCTAAGTCTATAAAGATCTAAATGTAATTAGGTTAAAATTTTGTATATAGACGTAATGTCATCAGTATGAGACAGCCAGTCAACAAAAGCTGTCCACTGTTTGCAGGAAAGAGAGCCGGTAGCAGATACTTTGTTGCCTATTAAATATCCATTTCCCTCATTCTATATCATCAGAGTCCCAATTGTTGCTGTGATATTAGTGTTTCCTCATGAAAGGAAAGAAAGGAAAGGAAAGGAAGAAAGGAGGAAAGGAAGAAAGGAAGAAAGGAAGGAAGGAAGGAAGGAAGGGAGAGAGAGAGAGAGAAAGATAGAAAGAATGATATAAAGTAAATAAAGAAATTCGAAATAACGAAATACAAGCACCGACCTAACGAAAAGAAAGACAGAAAGAAAGAACTGAAAGAACGAAGAAAGAAAGAAAGAAAAGAAAAGAAAGAAAAGAAAAGAAAAGAATAAAAGAAAAGAAAAGAAAGAAAAAAAGAAAGAAAAAGAAAAAGAAAGAAGTAAATTCCCAGCCTCCCTTGCAGGCATGCATGGCCCATGACATTCTTCTGGCTAATGAAATGTAAGCAGAAGTCTTTATGTGTGGATTCTCAGAAAGTTTCCATGAAGTATGACATTAGCTTTAGGGGTTTTGTTGGGCTCCTTTGTCAGGCACCAACTTCATTCTTTACCTAGATTTGCTGAGTCCTTTCCCTGAACGGGTGTTGAATTTTGTCAAATGATTTTTCTCTACCTATTGAGATGATCATATGATTTCTATTTTTCAGTCTATTAACGTGGTGAATTACAATTCTCGGTTTCTTACACTTGATTTTAGCCAGAAGGCTAAGAAGTGACCTACAATTTTGGTTTTCAAATGTTAAGTCAATCTTGTATTGCTGGACTAAATCCCACTTTGCTATGATTTATTCTCCCTTTTATATATTGCTGAATTTGATTTGGTAAACTTGTAAAGAATTTTTTGCATATACATTTGTGAGGAATATTGATAGATAGTTTCCTTTTTATTGTATCATCTTTGGCTTTGGTATCAGGTAATGTTGGCCTCACAGAATGATTTGGGAAGACTCTTATTTTCATGAAGCAAATTCTAAACTTTACATGGAAACAACTGCAAATAGACACAAAGAAAAAACTTATTTTTATTTGTTGTCCTTTCAGAGTTTTAATGTTAAATTTTCCTGATGCACTTTTGTCATACTAACAGTAAGACTGACAGAAATCTGCTGGCACTGAAGTCAGAGGTTCTTAGAGAAACACAGTTTTTTAAAGAAACACAAAGTCAGAGGACTTAACTTGATTTCAAGATTTACCCCTAAGAATTATATAAGATTGATATTATTTCTCCTTTCAATGTTCGTTAGAATTTACTGGTAACTTTTGTGATTTTATCTAATAAGAAACATGCCCATTTCATGTAAGTTGGAAATTTATGGCCACAACATTATTCATTTTATTCCCTTATTAATCTTGTAATACTTGCATGATCTGTAGTGATGTCTTTTCCTTCAGTCCTGTTATTAGTAAACTATATCTTCTCTTTTTTTCTCATCAGTCTGATTATAGCTTTTTCAATTTTATTGATCTGTCAAATAGTTTTTTGTTTTGTTGATTCTATATTGTTTTTATATTTCCCTCATATTTATTATTTCCTTCTTTTTGCTTACTTTGGGATTAACTTTTTCTTCTTTTTATAGTTTCTTTAGGTAGATATTTATACCAATTGAGGTCTTACAAATAAAAGCATTTGTTGCTATAAATTTTCCTCTAACCACTACTTTGGCTGCAGCTTACAAATTTCATTATGTCATAGTTGCACTTTTATTTAATTAAAAATATTTCCTATTTTTCCCATGTAAACTTTTTCTTTGACTCATGCTTTATTTAGAAATGTGTTATTTAATTCACAAATATCTAGGAATTTTCCAGATATGTTTCTGATGTTGATTTTTTTTTTCATTTAATTCTATTGTGGTCAGAGAATATACTTTTTAACATTTCAATCCTTTTATATTTATTGAAACTTGTTTCATATCCCAGAATATGGTCTATCTTCATAAATGTTTCATGTGCACTTGCAAAGAATGTGCATTCTGCTGTTTTGGGTGAAGTGTTCTGTAAATGTCAATTAAATTAAACAGGTGATAGAGTCATTCAAGACTAGCATGTTCTTATCAATTTTCTGTCTTCCTCATCTATTAATTATTGGGAATAGGATGTGAATATATCCAAATATAATTGTAGATTTTTCTTTCCTTTTTGTTCAATTGGTTTTTGTTTCATTACTTTAAAGCTCATTATTAAGTGTCTATACAGTTAAGACTATTACCTTGATCACTTAGTGATAATCTTTATCACTAAGAAATGAACTTCTTTACCCATGGTGATATTCCTTATTCCAAAAATCTACTTTTTTGGTATTAATATAACTACCATAGATTTCTTTTGATTAGTATTTTATGATACCTCATTTTCTATCCTTTTATATTAAACAACCCACTCCTTTATAATTAAACTAGATTTTTCTAGATAGCATATCATTGGGTGTTCCTTTTATATCAATCTTAACAATCTTTGCCTTTTAATTATACTGTTAATTTTTAATGAAATTATTGATAGAATGGGGCTTAAATTTACCCTCTGGCTATTTGTTTTTTATTTATCATACCTAATCTTTGTTGTTGAATTTTTTCCTCTTTTCTGGCTGTTTTGGTATTAAATGAGTGTTTTGACTATTCTACTCTATCTCCATTGTTGGCTCATTAGTTAAACCCCTTCTGGGGTTTTTAATGATATCTCTAAAGTTTGCAATATGCATCTTAAACTTCTAAAGTGATATTATACAACTTCGTGTATAGTGTAAGAACCTACTACAGTGTATTCCCATTTCCCTGCTTCTTTCTGGCCTTGGTATTATTTTGTCATACTTTACTTTTACATATGTTATAGACTTCAAAATACACTGTTATTTTTGCTTTTAAAAGCCTATTATCTTTTAAAGTAAAACATTCTTGAAAGCTTTTAAACATTCCCATATATTTACTATTTCTAATGATCTTCATTCCATTATGTAGATCCAAACTTCTGGTAACATTTTCCTGCCTCCTGAAAGATTTACTTCAACATTTTTTTGTAGTGAAGCTCTGACAGTAATAAATTCTCTTAGCTTTTTTATGTCTGGAAAAAGTCTGTATTTTTATTTTATTTTTAAAATATAGTTTGCTGGATAAAGAATCTTAGGTTGATTTTTATTTTTCCTTTCAGTTTTTTAAAGATGTTCAGCCATTTTCTTTTGGCTTAAGTAGTTTCCGATGTTAAGCTGGCTGTCACTCCTCTATACTTAACATGTCTTTGTTTCTCCTGGCTTATTTTAACATTTTCTCTTCAGCACTGATTTCAGCAGTTTTATTATAATGTACTTTGTGGTGGTTCCTTCAAGTTTCTTCTACTTGGGCTAACTTGGGGCTGATTTGTCCCACTACTAGACAATAATTTCCTGAAAACTGTATCCAGTGTCCTGTGTATGAAGAAATTTTCCCACTCCGGCTGCTGGGAACATCAAGTTTTCCTGACCCTATGTGAGCTCTAGGGATTGTTCTGCCTGCTCCTTTCTGTGATTCTCTCCCCTGACTCAGACAGTTTCCTTCTATGCAAACCTAGATCAGTACTCCAATAAAGATTTGAGAAGAAGGCCCCTTGCAGACCTCTGGAGATATACACATTTTATATATATGATGAATGAATATATAGATATATGTTCTTTATCTCTGGTCCTCTGCCTAACAATTCTAGCTTCCTTGGATTTCCAAACTTTGAGCTCTCTTCTTCCTTTAGTAAGACCACTGGGTTCAAGCACATTTAAAAAAAAATAGGTTGTTTACCTTTGCTGCTTTCCCAATTGATTTTCTCATAGCCCTTACATTTCCAGTCCCTTCTTTCATGCCTCTGGGACAAAAGTAATAGCTCCAGGACCCTTCCCTTTGTCTTCAATACAATGTATAATTTTTTTCATATAGCTGGAATCACAGTATGATGGAATACAGAGGATTACAAACTATACCTACCAGGAATCCAGTGTTCTATGTTGCAAAATTACCTAGCCTCTTTCCTCTTATCAAAATCCCCTTTCCTTCTGTGGGCGATTAGAAAATCCAGAAATGGCAGGGAAGAGTGTTGGTTAAGAGGATAGACTCTGGAGTCAGACTCCTTATGTCCACATCCTGACTCTGTTACTCACTAGATACGTGACCTGGCAAGACACTTAATTACTCTGAGCTTCAGTCTCTATTTGTAAATTAGGAGTAATTACAGGTTCGGTTGTAAGACAAGGTAAGGACTGAGTAACGTAATCAAGGTAAAGGATTCGGCAGCATGCCTACAACAGTACTGGGTGTTAGTATCACTTGCTCTTGCATATGTGACTGATGAACCCTTCGGCACTTTTCAAAGACATTTTTACAGTTTTAAAGGATGCTTATTAATCCAGATAAATCTCAAGTTGGTCAAATGTATGCCTCTTTTTCCTTTGTGTTATTCCCCTTTCAAGCAGCACGAATATGAAACATCACATGACAGGTCAATCTTTCCTAGACATCTATTCCTATGGGTATTGTTGGGCTGAGGGTTTCCAAGACCACCTTCAGGTTTGATAATTAGCTAGAAGGACTAACAGGACTCAGCATAGTTATACTCATGGCTGTAACTTATTACAGTGAAAGGATATAAAGAAAAATCAGCAAAGGCTAAAGGCAGATGGCAAACTCCAGATGAAACCAGGCACAAGCTTCCATGACTGAAGTCACATAGGACACATTTAATTGCCCCAACTCTGAACAGTAACGTGTCCACCAGCTCGTTAGAGACTCGATACCCAAAGTTTCTACTGGGGTCTAGTAACATAGGCACCCTCTGCCTACCATGTACCAAAATTCCAATTTCTTCTAGGAAAGCTGGTGTTCACTGTAAACCATATTGCTTTTTACAAACAGTTCAAGCACAGTGAGTCACTCTTTTACTTAGGGAAACTTTTGTATCAATGTTGAAAAATGTTTACCAGCCAAGTTATCAAGCACCAGTCAAGGCTCAACTTGCAAGCAGGCCTTCCTAGGAACAGTAGTATAAATCTACTATGTTAACTCTTTTCTGCACAGTCACTATGTCCAAGTTCTTAGGCCAGCATGTCAAGACTTCTGTCTTGCTCAAAGATTCTCCAAAAATTCTCACCTGCATGCCAGCAGGACTCCTAATAGCAGGCAGTAAAAACGGATGAGCAGGTGAAGTGGCCAGGATTTCAGCACTGGTTTTCATTATAATCTCAGCCTAATACAACTTATTTATGGGGCATAAATTGCTGCAAATACTTTCTTCGGTATCACTGTGTTAGGGACAAGATTTAAAGAAAGATAAGGCCTACTGAAGCAGGATTAACTTGGTATTCAGCTGCGCAGGCTCTTTCCATCTCAGTTGTATTAATTATCAGAACATATTTGTTTTTATAATTACTGTTAGAAATACAGCTGATCACCTGAGGTTGAAGATTCTGGCATAAATAACACTTTCATTTATTTACTTGAAAATATTAACTACTTTGGAAATAAGGGTTTTTTTTCTTTACCTTATTGACATGCAGTGAAGAAAGATACTTTATGATACCTACATAAAGGACTAAATCTTTGTCATAACCCTGATAGCAATACATTCTCTATCTGGTCAGCAGGTGGGAAAACTGCAAGGAGCCATGTCGTGCCTCATGCTGGGATCTGTGACTTAACAGTGTGCTCATTTGTCTAGTAACTGATGCTATGAAAATGCATTTTAAAAAAGAACATATATATTATTGGATACAGCTGGAATCACATCATGGTGGATTCTAACCTTGGCCTGGATTTAGAAATCAATAACAACAACTACAAACCTTATTTTTTAAACTTCATGTGTCTTGAAATTTAAAACCTACATGTTTGAACAATGCATAGGTTCAGTTCAAAGGTCAAAAAATTAATAACTCACATGTTTAAATAATCTCAGGTCAAAAATATATGCAAGTGTGTGTGCATGTCTTTTTTAATTACCAAAGACATTGTAAACTGATAAAATAATCCTGTTCTTATTCTGCTGCATTTGGATTCTTCTTTCAGTAGCTTAATATTTTAATTATTTCCTTCCTTTCACTTTAATTTTCAACTTTTCTGCTTTTTTTAATGCATATCTTAAGGCTCTAATTTTTCTTCTAAATGCTATTTTAGATATTTCCCACTAGTTTGAATGTGTAGCATTTTCAGTAGACTTCAGTTTTGTCATTTTTTTGTTTAATGAAGTATAGTCCATTACAGTGTGTCAATCTCTGGTGTACAGCACAATGTCCCAGTCTTGCATACACATACATATATTCATTTTCATATTTTTTCCATTAAAAGTTATTAAAAGATACTGAGCATAGTTCCCTGTGCTATACAAAAGAAACTTTCTTTCAGTTTTGTCATATTTTATTTTTCTTATGATTTCTTCTTTGATCGATAAATTATTTAAACGTCTGGGTTTTACATTTCTAGACATACGCAGTTATATAATGTACTGATTTCTAAATGAAATGAATTGTGATCAGAAAGTTTTTTAAATTAACTAAGTCTCTGAAATTTATTGATACTGTTTTACATCTGAATATGTGGTCAATTTCATCCTCAAGTTGTACCTTCCAGAAATACTGAACTACTTGGTATCCCCTCAAAGTGCCAAGTTCTCCCCCACTGGAACTCTCATTCCTTTGCTTGGAATTTTAGGCCTCTTCTTGGATTCCTTCTTCGCTTGATTTACTCCTAATCAGCCTTCCTGAATCCTTCCAATTGAATTAAATACCTATTCTATGTGTTCCTTCATAGCTTGGGCTTATCTTTTTTTATAACATCCATCCCCCATATCAAGTTTTCTTCTAATGTGCCCAACCATATGGATTAGGACCACCTGAAGTGCTTTAAAAAAAAAAAAAAACAAGTTTATGGTTTTAGCCCAAACCTATTGAACTGGAATCTCTGGCGGTAAGGCCCAGAAATTTCTATTTTATCAATTTGACATTAAAATTAATCTTTATGGAAATTAAAGTTGATGAAACATCGACGTATATTTGAACCACCAATGTATATTATAATCATCTGTTACCTTGTCTATCTTCCCCTAATATTGTTTGCTTATTTATAACTGTGTGCCCAAAACCTAACATAGACTTATTATGTTGATAAATAACAGAAACAATAAGTGTGCTATGAATTTTATATAATAAACCAAGAAGTTGCTCATGTGGTATGATTTAAGGGAAGGCTACTTGTCCAGTCTAGCACTGAAATCCGGGCAACTCTACCAGCTTCCAGTGCTTCAAGTAAAATGCTACTACTTCTGTTAAATTTAACTGGTTAAACCAATTTAAATTAACTTGTTTATGACTTCATGGAGTCTCAGAATTGTAAGAGATCATATAATATAAATAAGTTAAATTCGTATCACTATACAGATGTGTAATCTGAGAATGAAAAGCACATTTCCTTGCCTGAGATGTTTAGCAGGAAAAACTGGGACCAGATCCTTCACTATTTATTCATGAACAAAAGAGAGGAATAATGAAGAATACTTGGGAAGAAAGGGAATAAAGATGAGGAAACATCAATACAAAATCTACATGATTTTTATTTATTGGAATGTTAACTACAGCAACCTGCAAAACTCAGATGAGAATAAAAACAAAAACAAAAAACAAAAAAAAACAACCAAATGAGACTAATCCACTAAGTAATACAAACATTAATACATAGAGTCAAAAACTAAGAAAATCTAAAACAGAAACTTTGAGTTTAGGTTTTCCTGACTTTTACCTCCATGTCTAACCAACCAAATTTGAATTAAATTTGAATTTTAAGAAGTGCCACACAGTTCAGACAGTAAATTAGTAAATAGAAGAAGATATATAATTGAATATCACTTATTTCTTTGATTTAGATTAATTTAAGTTTCATATGGGCTTGCATTAATTTTACACAGTTTCAGTTAAATAAATATACTGATTCAATGAAGAAAGTTTCCCTTTCTCAATATTGTTAATGTTTTAACTAATCTAGTTGCTATTTTTTCTTGCCTCTAACGTGTTCCACCAGATGGCAGTAACTGCACCATCTATTCTTTTAAAAATGGAAACAACCTGCTGAATTAAACCAAATTTATCTCCAAGTATTTGGTAGAGTTAAATTTTCATTGGCAGGGGGAAAAATTTGCAGAAAGAAAGCAGGCTGAATATTTTGTATGCTAAATTAAAGATACTGTCACAAAGCCAATGACAATGAAAAATTAAAAAGAAGAACCAGAATGGAAAACACAAAACCCCGACCTTTATAAAAAAAATTTAAATTGAGCCAATAAAGTGAAAAGGCCAAACAGGCCACGTATTGAAAACATTTTAGTGAAGTTTTGTCTTTTTATAACCTGGTAAATTGTGGTATCTGTGAATTAATTTCACCGATTTCACTTGTGAATATTTTTGTTTCTCCGTAATCCAACCAAAATACTTCAAATAGATAATAAAAACCAGTGAGTTAACTATATATCTTATAATCCAAAAATGTAATTAACATATATCTTCAGTCTCTTTAAATTTACTGAAACAGTCAGGAGAATTAAACTTCAGTTCTACTCAGTATTACAGCAGCACATAGAAGGACTTTCTTTGACTAAACTTAATCTGGGTCAACAGATTCCAGGACTGTCAAATGGACCAGTATACACAAGTCACAGATTGCATTAGCAGAAGAATAGCGTTCAGAACAAAGAAGGGGAGAGTCTAGTCTATTTATATCGGCTGAAACGCAACTAGAGGCATAAGGCTTTGGGCCTGTGACTTTAAGGCAAACTGAAAAAGTAAAGAGCATCTAAAGAACACGGAGCAAAATCTAAGTCAACTGAGCGACAGTGAATGTTAAGTCTATGGAAAGGAAATCGGATGACATAACTATCGGCAAATACATAAAGGGCTGTTATGTGGAAAAGGAACTAGACTGTTTGGGTGTCATCAGAAGGTAGCAGAAAGATCAGCAGTGGAGATGGCAGTGAGAAATCTTACAAGAAAGGACAATCTCCATGGGGCAGAAAGGAAGAAGAAAAGAAGCAAGCCCAGACGGGGTTAAGATGGGATAAAAAGAGCACTGTTATTAGGCTCAGAATTCACCCTAATGGACAGTGGCTCTAACACTGAGACAATGATGGAATTTAAGGTCTTGGGTTCTGGAGTGGCAGGAAGTTGAGGCAGAAACCCCTGCAAAAAGGCATAAACCTGAAAGGATGTACTCTCAACATAAAGCTGTCTGGAGAAGGTGTCCACCTACCAATTCAGAGAGAGGTTTGTCTGTACTCTGGTGGAAGGAAACTTCCAGAGCCCGGGCTGCCCAGATTCCCACTGTAAAAGAGACTCCCCCCGGCTGACAATTCCCAGAAATGGGATTTACTGCCTTAGGGGCTGGTGAGCTCCTAACCATTCATACCATGGAAATAATCAAGCAAATGCTGACTTTGGCAGAGCCCTAGAACTCTTGTCAGCATCTGGCACAGGGGCTCTGTAGGTGGGATCCCTGAAACACACTCATAAATACATGTTTTAGCTTTTGTTAAGTGACACATCCCATAATATACAGAAGTTTTCTAAATTACACTGAACCTATACCATTGCCAGAGTCAAAGCCTGACTTCTAAGGAAAGGAAACAAAGCCTTGAGTCAACTGGAAGATCTGACTGTTTCCTATTTTGAGCTGCAGTTGCTGCTCTTTGTAAAAGGAAGGAAGAGCTACCTGGCTTCTAGAAGGCACACCTGCATTTAACTAAAAACACTGAAATTCTGTCAAACAATGGATCCTCTTCAGTTATATTTAATTAATTTTAACATATTTATGAAAATAACAACAACAGTAGCTTCCAGGTATTGTGTCAGAACTTAGTATGTGCCATGGAACAACTAGGTACTTTACAAATTTTTTTTCATTTTATCCCCAGAAAAACACCATGAGGAAGGTTTCATGAGGTAGATAAGGAAGTCAAAATTCAGGAGAGTGAAAAAGTTAACCTAAGGCTACAAAGCAGGTAACAGGCACCACGGGACTTAGATCTTTGTGAAGTCCCAGCTCCTAACCCAGCTCAATGGCTCACTGTGTATTATTTAGGGATAGGTAAATGACCCTTCGGGGGTCTTGTAGACTTGATGGCAGTGACGGAATGACTGAATTGAAGACATCTGGAAACAAACCTGCAGACTCCAGGTTTCCAAACTGGAGATTCTGATTCTGGGCTCGAGCCCAGATATTTCATTGACTGGTTCCCTTGGTGTTTCTGAAGTACATCTAGTTTTGATAACAACTACTGTAGGGAATATAAATCCATGTTTCCCGTGAGCTGGCATAGAATAACTCTGTCTCCTTTCAACCTGAGATTATTTTAATTATTTGAGAAATGATTACAGACCCTTAAGACCCGGGAAGCTGGCCATCCAAAAAGAGGATGAGCCAACAGAACCAAGCCGCTTACAAAAAGAAAGGATTTCAGGTTTAAAGATGTTTGGAAACACTGCATTTGACACCCTCCTGTTGGAGAATGACAAACTGCTGCAGTATGTTAAAGACTGACAAGTCCTGCAATAAAGAAACCTGTTTAATTCTACTTAATCCGGGATTTCTCCAACATAGTTTACTACTAACTTCTTTTCTCTTGTAGCACCTCTGAATTTCACAGCAGTACTTACTCAAGGCTCAAGAACAAACGTTCAGGGAGCTGTCTGAGCAACTCTGTCAGGACCTTCTGGCTTCCTGCTACGTAAATCTTTTGCATCCCAGACCCTCTCTTCTTTTAGCCTCATACCTTTCTGCCATTTCCTGGCTACCTGATTTCACAATGGCCAAGCATGTCTGCCTCAGCATGCCGTGCTCCTGGCTTCCACTTTGCCCTTAACTCATTGTAAAGTGGACTGGAAACCTCCAAGGTTTTTAAACTTTCTCAGCCAGCATTTCTGAATAGCTGGTGCAAATACTGGAAAAGTCTAAATGGGGAGAGTAATAGGCCAGGAGCTTGATTCCACCCCTACATTATCTTCCATGTTTAAGAAATAGTCCTGTCTTCAAATATTTAAGAAACAGTCCTGAGAAAAAGGAAGACTTGTCCTCTGTTTTTCAGAGGCCATAACTAGCAGTTTCGGGGAGAGACTCTGGAGTATCTAACATTGGAATGAAATGCCCCATCAACCAGTAGAGAGTCACCCTTGACATATTCAAGTGGTGGCTGGATACCATCTTCCAAAGCTGTCTTTAAAAGGATGCTTGCAGAAGCTGAGCTACAAAATCGAATTCTACAAGTCTAGTCTTTTTAGTCTTTTTTTTTTTAAGAGAGTGCACATTCTTTATAGAACACTTGCTATGGGCGAACTGATTAAATCATGTCTCCAGTGGTTTTAATGTAATTAGCAGGATCTGGAAAATAACTGAAGCAATGACATAACCAGTATGACTGTTTAAATATTCAAAGCCAGAGTCAGGGAGGACCCCTGAGGATGGAGGAACTGTGTGCTCCACTTAAACATATGCCTCATACTAAAGCGAGTTTGCAAGTTTCAATAGTTTAGCCATTTGACTAACTTAATGAAAAGGCATTACAGGAGAATTACATGCACACGTTTGTACATGGAAAAGTGTAAAATATTTAAATCATCTATTTTAAAGGCAAGTAAAATAAAATGCCTGTTAATAGATTACGTATTGTGTGGTGAGGGTGGCATTGTCCTGTTTTCTTTCCTCCTGGGAGCATATTCCTGTGCGTGACAATGGGAGTAGGTGATTTGCTACAGGAAATATATTTCATTACATACAAATCAGAGAGATCCCTTGATGTAAAAAAGAGGATATCAGACGCTAAGATCTTTTTGCCCATTATTTGCAAATGGAGTAGTGATTGATTAGGTTTTTGCAAAATGGCGTTTTTGTATCAGACAATTTGAAAGAAGACAAAAGTGACCCTATTGTAATAAACCTGGTTGAGTTATTTTGCTCAAAAGCTGAAAAATTTTATGGCTGATCTCAGTTTTGGCAAATCCTCAAAGAGCTCTCAGCAGACTTATTAATAGAAATTTTGCAGTGGAAGAAATTGATGAGGCTATACAAAGAACTGTTAGCAGAATGAGGGGGAAAAATATTGGGACTCTGGAGTCTTATTTCTGGAGAAGCACTGCCTATCAGATCCTTGGAAAGTGGCATCTAAACTCCTGGTTAAAAAAAAAGTGGTTAATTTTCAGTTGAGGAAATAGAAAGAAGGCACCAAAATGTCCCCGGCAAGAGTCAAGGATCATAGTGATGAAGACCAGAGAAAATCAATAGTGATAGCTTGAATCTGTAACTATCTGGGATGCTCTGAATGTGCTGGCTGGGTGTCTCTGGAATGACCTAGACAAGGACAGATGACAAAGGGAAATGAGCTCCATGAGTTCAGAGGTAGGTCTTACTCAAGTTTATATCTTCATAACGTAGGGAAACAGCAAGCACTAGATAAATGTTTATTGAATAAATAGATGGAAGATTTATTATGCTTTGAAATTTAAGTTTAAATATAGAAATAAAATTTTGGACAAGTCATGAGAGTAATTCAGGGGTTTATTAATAGAACAGAAAGTGAAGGGAAATAGTTTAAAACCTGAAAGAGTATTTTTCAACATCTTGAGATCTTGTAAGAAAGAGGATCCATCATATGGGAGGAGAGGGAAGAAAGAAATCAGTGTCCTTATTTTTTTCAGGCTATCTAAAAAGTCATCACTCCTTTTTTCTTCTCAAATTAGAATAAGCTTAAAAGAACTTAGTCATCTTAAGTCATCTTTTGAGGTACTACAAGTCTATGACTTTATTACAATAAAACTCACTTAATTAAAATATATTTCCATTTCCAAATTATTATCAGATAACTGAATTCAGATTCTTTAACAGAAAACATTTGGTTGTTTTGTTTTGCTTTGTTTTAAAATAATGATGCCTACTATTTTTAAATGAGTCAGATAAAATGGATATGAATAAAATAAATTAGACAGGCAGTTTATTAAAATTTGATAGGTAATGAAAATTTGTATCCTCTCTAGCTTATTTTTTCTCTAATTATCCATTCCAGTCAGCTATGATTTGCTATAATACTAGATCTCATATAGACCACACAGCTCATAGGAGAAGTGAAGTCCTTCCATAGACTTTCTGTACTTTTTCTTTGTGCCATTGTCTGATACCAGTGCTGCACTAAGCCAGACCATTCAAGAAATCAATTAGTGATAGTTCAGAAATGAGAACTTTAGCTACTCCAAGGACTAGGGTTAGAAGCATTTGAAATCAGGTAGTGTTACTTGAATTTAAATACAGTTTAGGAAGTACTTAAACTAATCTAACTAAAAATTTAGTGAATCAAAACCATTTTTAATATTCATCTATAAAACATGATCTAAATGGTTAGCTTGCTTTCTGTTTGGACTAGCTCAGATATCTCAAGTTAACCATGCAGAGTTAGAGACGGACCAGTGATCTGAACTGGAGCCTGACTCATTCTCTGTGTTCTCTGATCTAAGTAGTTAACACGGCACAAACTCATGTCTGTATCCTATCCAATATAGCCTGCAAATACCACTCCCTCTTGAGTACCAAATGGGACTTTTTCTTTTTCAAATTCTGTTTGTTTTGAAAAAAAAAAGTTTTCCTTTTTCAGTACTCACTATATGCCAGGCAGCATGCTAAGTGCACTAAATTTATTACCTCTGTGGAGCCTCCTTTCAGCTCTGCTACTAGACTAGGTCGTTATCCCTGTTTTACAGAGGAAATTGAGACCAGTTAAGATAGTGATTTCGTCAAGTTATTTGCCAACAACAGTGTTCCCTCTAAAATAAGTTTTGGCAATTGATTTGAATCTTGGGGAATGTTCTGTATTTTTTAAAGAGAACTGATTTGGTTACAACAGGATGGACTTCATTCTTCCTACTAAATACGTCAACTACTCGACTTCAATCTAGGAAGTTTATCTGGCCCGATTTTACTGCCCGTCCACCCTATTTTATCAAGTCAAACATGGGTGTATTGTAAAAACCCATGTTCAGGATCTTTAGAATGAATATCAGAAATCTGATTCTGGATATCACAGGATATTTCCCAACATATGGAAAAAAATAAAGAGATTCCAGTATTCCCTGTCATCTCATGGTGAATGTATGTGAAATGATCACAGAGAGACAGAGGCAGAGGTCAGAGAAGCAACATGAGCTAAGCCAACCGCTCTTTTTAGGAGTCAAAGGAAAATAACAGGCACTGTACAAGTCGACTGTAATGTTTTGTTCATGTGGCAAATACACCTTGGGTTCTAGGTTATCCCTCTCTCCTAATCGGTAACATTTTGTATTTATTCCATGTGCTTGCATCTAGAACTTAAGAAGACCATGTCATAATGGTAGTGTGATGATGAGGGGCAGGGTGGGATGGCTGAGGAGTTAGGTCAGGAGACGCGGGCCAGGCCCAGGTCTGTGACTCACTAGCGAGGAGACCCTGAGCAGATCCCATGAAATCTATGGACCTTACTCTCTCATAAATTCGTACACATTGCATCATCTTTAGGGTCGTTCAAGCTTTATGATTCTAGATCTCTATGGATTTTTTTTTAACTTCAGTTTCTTTTTCTCAGTTATTAGTTTGTCCACTCCATGATCACATGGCAAATACTAAGTTTCTATCTGTAGTTGTCACATTGCTAGTATTAGAAATGGTCATATACATGGTACTCACAGACCCTAGACACATACCAATATAAAATACCAAATTCTGCCACCTTTATATGTGGCAAAACGAGACCATTTGGATGCATAAATTGATAGTAGGCTATTGCTATTGTTACTATAATTATTAGCTTTGGAATATTTATTGGCTTAAAAACCGTGTCTGATGAGTTCCATAATCTTTTGGAATACATACTATACGATTAAACTAAATGAAGAAACTGAGACTCCGATTAAATAAGGATGCCAAGAATACATAATGGATGGCTGTTCCATTAGTTGGCCCATATTCTTCTAACCTAACAAATTAATTTCCTTTCACCATATCACATTTTAAGTGGCACAAACATATTGCACTTGTTGCAATTTAGATTCAAGTGTGAAAGAAGAGTTAAGAAATTTCTATTTCCAGGTTATATAAGGCCAGAAATTCTGTTTGTAGCCTGTGATCAATGAAGGAAGGCTATAGGCTGATGTGGTCATCAAAGGGGTTTTCAAAAACATTTTCTGAAATAATATGCAACCACTACTGGGGAAATTTGGGCTCATTTCCAGCTGAGTCTAAACGATAGACATTTCTTCTTTCTCCTGTTAGAATCCCTAGGCGGATAGTGAGAACTAGAAGACAGAAAGCATGTGAGGTTGATGACACATTTATTAGGACTTCTTCGATTTCAGCATGTCAGCGAGACAAGATGCTGAGGAAGCAGAGGCTCAATGAAGAGTTGACCAGATGAGAAACAGCTGGCGCTCAGGAAAAACGCATTCTGGGAGATCGGAAATTCTCATTGCCACACCAAGCATCCTCCCTCCCACGAGAGGCACAAACCAGCTCAGCCGACTTAGGCCACTTAATATGAAAGCATTTGCTTTCTCTTGCTAATGGCTATAAAGAAAAGTGCATTGCCAATACTCTTTAGCACTTTCCTTAAGGGCTACAAAATTTAAAGAGAGAGTGTCCCTGTGAACTCTCTTTTCTGATCGTGGAAGGTGGTTTGAAGCTGTCCAGGAAAGTCTTGTAAAATAATCCCAAAATCGGACACCCAAAATGAATGTGGCCTAGCTACAGCCGACATGTCTATTGGTATTAGCTCGGCACAACCGCACTCTTTTTTCCTCACTGTATCAAAAAGAATTTTGGCCAGAAGATTAATTTCCTCAGAAAGAGGCAGAAAGACAACAAACTAAGTTAAGATGATGCAAGAAAAGCCCTTAAAGAGATTCGTTTATACTAAATTGGTCCCGAGGAAGAAAATGTTGCTTTAAAAGCCTTGCAAAGAGACTCTTACCCCCGGGCAAGCTCAGGGATGGAGATAATCACCTCCAGCTGACCTATAATTACCTACTTTGGACTGAATCCACTCCGATTATGTACTGCCAAATGGATTTAACTGAAATTCAGATTTGCTAAAAATAAAACAGCTAACGACCAAGAGCAAGTAACAGTCTCTAGATGATTCATCATAAAGACTAAACTTAGCTAGATTATCATGTCTGCTTGCCAGAGCAGTTGCTGTCTTGTTTTCGTGGATATGAAATTTCATCTTCCCCAAAAATGCTTGAAAATCAGCAATTTTGTTGAAAGCCACATGTATCTGGGAGACTGAAGGATGGCTTTCTGAACAAAAACTGGCCCTCTAGCCAGAGGCTACTGCCGTGATTACAGCAAGCAGTGCAGAGAGCAGATGTGATTGCTCAGCCACGCTACACTGTGAAGGAAAAGCACCATTGCACTAATGCACAAAATTCTATTACCCATCAGACAGATGACAACACTTACTGACTTACCACTGTGTGCAAAGACTCAGTATGCTGGGAGGGGAGGTCACACTAGAAGATACAGCATTTGCATTTAGGGAGCTCCTCTGGTAATTAAAGGGACAAAGGAAAGTGTGGAAAGAGAAATGGGTACTTGGAGGCTCTCCTCTACAATTTACCTGCTGGTGAATTAGGACAATCGGTAAAAAGGGAAGACTATTAGGATAATATTATTCTTTTTCAATTTTAAAATAATTTTATTGAGGTATAAGTGACATATAACACTATATTAGTCTCAGGTGTAGAACTTAATGGTTCAATATTTGTGTGTATTGCAAAATGATCCCCATAGTAAGTACAGTTAACATCCAACACTCAATGCAGTTACAAATTTTCTTTGCTAACTATGTGATGAGAATTTTTAAGAACCTCTAAGAATAATTTTCTGTTTAAGAATATTATTCTTAAATGAGATGATCTTTGTAAGTAGAAAAGAAAACAAATATTAGTTTCTGCTTATCAGAAAACATGACAGAAATGTTTACTGAGGGCTTTTAAGTCTCATGTGCTTGAATTCCTCTTTGCTTCCTTCTTCTTGCCCAGTTGTCTATGCTGACTCTTCCTTGGCCCGCACAGGGTAGCAGTATCTTTCAAGGTGCTCAGCAGAGCATAATTACTAAAATAATGTTCAATCTAGAGCTAACAACAGAAACCTTAGGCAAGTAACCTTTGAAAACACTGTCACTCATAGGGGTGTTCTTCAAACACATACAAAAAAATTTTTTTTAACTGAAAATAATTTTAAAACACACACATATATTGTCATTCCTTTATTACTGGTCCCTTGTGCTAACCTCCCAAAGTAGGGGGAAATGAACAGATTTGATGAGCAGGTGCTTGCACTGGAGATGAGAAGGATCTTAGTTTGGCACACTGCCATTCCATTAATTGAGCACAGCACACCACTACCTGCACTCATTAACCCAGATCCTTCTTTCCAAGGATGGCCGTCCTCCATGAAAAAGTTCTGCTCTGCTGTTAAACCAAGGTTGAGATTGGCCAGCCATATGACTAACTTTCACAAGTAGTGAGCTGACATCTACAAAGTAGGATGAAATATTTCTCTACGATTTATGAGATAAAAGCCTAGCATCACAGGAAAAACAAAGCAGATGTTTTCTGAAGTTTGTTTGTAAATAAGCCAGGACGATTTATATACTATTGCTTCATTGTCAATTTCCATATGTCAAATATGATAGATAGCCATTTCAAAAATGTATTGAAATGGCTTTCCAAAGGAAGGGACCACCTCCTACTTGGCTTAGACTAACAATGTCTAGAAAGGATGTATTTTGAATCAGGAACAATTCTCTTCCATTTTAGACATTTTTGTGTTTGAGATCCTATATAATCAGGTTTTTACAAATTAATATTTCAAAACTAGTCATTTAAAAGGTAATGGAAACCTAACTTAGTGGGAAAACAGAGCTGGAAAGTCAAATTTTATTTTTAGCTCTCCCAATTACTCTATGACTAACAAATATTTATTGAGCCAATAAATAAAAGTAGGAGTGACCTTGGGCAAGATATCTAATCTTCCTGAGCCTCAGTTGCCACATCTATGTGAAGGGGACAGTAACATGTGTTCCATTATTTTTATCTCTCAGGGTTGTGAAGACAAATCGGAGGATACTGGAGAATACAGTATCCTTCAGAGTAAATGCTCCAACTAAGTTTTTCAATATTTTTAGCACTGAAAAATGTGTTGCTTATCACAGGTGGAAGCATTTTAGTCCATCCTCGCTTGATTTTTCCCATCTGATATGATTCTAATGTAGTGAGGGGAAAATGCTGTTCAAAGATACTGAACCCTTCCTTGAGATTTCTGAATAATAAACCAAAGGCTATATGACCTTTCAGCCCTTATAACAGCATGAGGAAAGGCCATTTTATAAGGCAGAGGAAACAAAGTGTCACAAGTATATGAGTAATGACAGAATCCAAGGACGTTTTATTTTCAATGGCTCTGTGTGCTCTCTCTGCTTTAGCAAAGGTCTATCACTCATCACTCTAATAGAGTAAGTGAATTATTCACCAAAAATGCAACCTTATGTTGACATTTCCAGGAGGATACAAAATGCATAAAACAGAAAAACAAGAAGGAGCCTACCATCTGAGGTGCAATGTCAACATAATTTACTGCAAGACTTTCAACTTTCACCATCACCTTGACAATAACCAGGATACAGAGCTATGTGTCAGCCCTCTGTTGCTGCCATGTTCCCTGTTCTGTTTGGAAATGCCTGGCACAGTGCTGGGGCACAGTTGGTGTTCGATTAAAACTTGTTACTACTGAATCTAATGTCTCACACTTCCCTCATTAACGCTCTTGTGTTGTATGTCCATTCTGAAAGATGGAATTTCATTGCTCATTCAAGGAAATTTTCACACACTGAAAATCTGAGAATTTAATATGTACAAAGGGCATGAAATTGATAGACCTGAGCATAGACATTATCTGTGTTATGGAAAGGAGAGCTGCAAACTGAATTACTTAATCACTCCCATGCTTCAACCTCACATGAAGAACTGTCATTCTAAAACAATGATCCACTAGTCATTCTAAAAGAATGACCAAGAAACAGAGCAGCTGTCCTCCCTTCTCAGATCCTAGAGGTCACAGTCCTCGATGATCCAGTGCTCAGTGATGACTGAGGACCTGCTATGATAACAGGCCCAAAATAGAGGAGGCAACCCAAATGTTCATAGCAGCACTATTTACAACAGCCAAGACAAGGAAACAACACAAGTGCCCATCAACAGATGAAAGGATAAAGAAGATGTGGTATATATTTATAATGGAATATTACTCAGCCATAAAAAATGAAATTCTGCCACTTGCAGCAACATGGATGGATTCAGAGAATATTATGCTTAGTGAACAAGTCAGAAAGAGAAAGACAAATATGATATCACTTATGGTGGAATTAAAAAAAAATACAAATGAATCTATGTACAAAACAGAAACAGACTCACAGACAAAGAAAATGAACTTATCACTGCTAAAGAGAAAAGGGATGCGGGGAGAGATAAGTTAGAAGTATGGGATTAACAGACACAAATGAAGATACATAAGAACAAAGATTTACCATCTAGCACAGGGAACTATATTCAGTATCTTATAATAATCTAAAATGGAAAATAATCTGAAAAATATATATATAACTGAATCACTGAAATCAACACAATATTGCAAACTGTACTTCAATTAAAAAAAAAATAGAAGAGGCAAGTACCTCTGTAAAAGATGTAAAAGTTCTATTTCTGCTTTAACTATCCTCTTCCCAACAAATGCCCATGTATTTCATTTAGTTCACAATGCTGGGCTCTTAGACTGTGTATCTTGATTTATATTGAGGTTTCTGTTGTTTTGTTCAGTTGTATTTTAATTAGATGCCTTCTGTTATATTGATGAATTATGAAATGTATACCCCAATTTATACTATTGCCTTCTCTTTTTATTGGCACACACAGATTTTATTATTTTGAGTTTTGAGACATTAATAAATATCAAAAGTAGTTCTTCATGGAAAATTCAATGATAACATCAAGTTCTTGATCTTAATGTAAACAAAAGAGATGATTCCCCCAAATCCATCAAAACATCATAGATTTTGTAGGGTGAAGTATGAGAGAACTATTCAAAACTTATGATCAATAAAGCACCAAAATGCCACTGCACTACAGCCAGGATTCATTTGCAATGCGCCGTGGGCTGGGCTGACATTAGGTGACCTTTCTGAACTGGCCATCTACAACCCATAAGCATTTCTCAAGGTGTCAAGTGAAGATTAATAAAAATCACTGAGAAAACAAGAAACAAAACTTACTACCTACCACTTCTCCGTGTTTGCTAGCCTAAACAAATAAGACAATGACACAGGGCAATTTTATTGGTTGCCTCACATGGATCAGTGCAAGGTGGCACTGAAACTAGAGTTCTCATGAATCTGTAGGCTGAGAAGGGAATATTTGAACAAGTCATCATCAGTGTTTGACTGGGTTGGGTATCGGGGTCTGGCTCACAAACTCATTTTAAAAGAAACCTTACCCCCAGTACTCTCACTTTGGAATCTTATCCTGTCTTTGCAGTTTAGACTTTGATGGGCTTTGGAAAAAGACAGCAGAAGGTCCCCTCCCCAGGAGACATCAGAAGGGGAGACAGTAGCTCTAAGATACTTCTCAGTTTTAACCTGGAGTCCTGACCAGCCCTCCATCTACTTTTTATTATTTTTTTTTCTTTCATTTTTCCTTTTCTGTTTTCCTGCTTATGTTGCTGATCCATTTCTTCTACATCCTCCTCTTGGGCTCTTTGTCCTTCTCTCCTTTTTGACTAAGGTTTCTTGAATCTATACTATGTGCCAAACACTGTACTACATTCTGGGGGACAGAAAGTTACAAAAGACAAGTTCTCTGGCCTCAAGGAGACAGTCTAGGTGAAATGTTATCTCCTTTAATCCTCACAGAACCTTGGGAGGTACGTATTATTTTCCCATTTACAAAGGAAGAAACTGGAAGTCAGAAAGGGTAGGGAATGTGTCCAAAGTAACAAAGCCAGGGGGAGGCGCAGATGAGGCTGAACCAAGGGTCAGCGCCTTAGCCTCACCAGCACTAAGCCTCTAGGATTCCCCTCCTTGCTCCGCCCTCTTTCTTCACTTAGTACTTCCCCAGTTCTTCTATTCTAACTTCCAACAATTTATCTCCTCTGATCCCTGTAGAGAAGAGAGACAATTATTTTTAACTGATAAAAGTCCATTGATTTTCAACCCAGTCTTTAAAAGCCCTATGAAAAGAACAAGACTTGATGTTGGTTTCACAGATGACCATGAAAACCAGATTTCAAAGGGACTTGGAGAAAATTACACCTGTTTCTTAAAGAACTCCTGCCTAATTCTCCGTTGGCATGTCTGATCTTTTTGAGGTGTATGGGAGTGAGGATTGGACCCTGATCCATAACTGAACGCCTTTGGGTACTTTCCTTGACCAAATTATTAAGAACTGAAATATGTTTCCCATAGCAAAGCTGGCATATAATAGGCCAGGGAAAGAGGGGGAGGGAGAGAGAGAGAGAGGAGAAAGGAGGGAAAGAGGAAGAAAGGAAAGAATAAAAAAAAGAAGAAAAGAAAGTCTACGTTCCAAATAGAAAGAAGAAGAGAATGCCTTCATTTATGTATTGCTATTCACCAACTAGTGTATCATCATTAAAATAACTTCCTACAAGGGGAAAGCAAGGGGAAACAAAAGGAAGACCACGAATTCTTTGACAAAAAATGAATGAAACAAATAAATAAAGATAAATAGCAAAGTAAAATAAGATCAAGTTACCATACCAGAGGCAGGAGAGGAGAAATAAATCAATCTCTTTGAATTAAACTGTGTAGGAAAATAGTCTCGTTGGAGACAAACAAGCCTACAACAGAAACTGATCACCTGGACACAGGACAAGAGAAAAGAGCAGAAACCTGTCAAGCAAACAAAGTAATGAAACCGCAGTGTAGGGTCAGAATTCACCTAATCAATACCCAACACCTCAGATTAATGAGGCTCTGGCAAGAGAGTCTAACTTTTCCATATCGGCAACACCCAACTGGGAAGGATGTAAATATCCATCAAAACACAAGTAACGATGGAAAGGAATCAATCACCTGTTTCTCAGCATTAAATAAAGGTAGTTTACCGAAAGAGCTGGTGTCTGCCCACCCTCTAACTCAGTAAGAAAACAAGCAGGCATTAATAAGAGTTCATCTGCAAAAACTTTCTGTCAACAGTCACAAACCACACTGTAAACAAGACTTTCTATCAGGACATGAGTCTAGAGGTGGATTAAAAACAAATGATAAAGCTTTATCTCTGATTCAGTCTGCAACTAAATAATGACATAAATGGAATGCTTTTAACAGCAGATTGCAAAGTGTTCCCCCTAATGCATAGCTTTTAAAAAATCATTACTTCTCTGGCGAGCACTCTAATCTGATTACATACCTCTCACCTTACTTCTATCAGGACTTACCGTAACTACATATGTAAACAAATACAAATCAATTCATTTCATAGCCATAGTTAAACTATTAAAGGCATTCACAATTTTTAATAATTTTGGTTCTGAAATATACGTTTGGTTAATAGAATTTGCAGCAAATTATATGTAGAGAGGAAGAAAGTACTTTATCTCCATCCAACAATAGAAGCACATCCATTTGTTATTTTTTAAACGGTGACAGCAAAATCAATTCTAAGGAGGGGAAAAGAAAATGAGATTCTGAATTTCTCACCATACCTTCTAGTTCCCTTGACACACTAATTAGTCTCCCACCCTCTTCTGTTATGCGTTACAGGGTGTTTGGCTGGAGGAAAGATGAAACTGGCAAAACAGAAGAGAAGCAGTGACTAATGAAAAGGACAAGAGAGAAGCAACAATTCCTCTGAATGAAGCCATTAGCTACGCACTGTTTTCAGGGCTCCAGGCCTCAATATTCTAATGTTCTCAATTGTTTACAGAAATTCCTATGGAGAGCTAGAGACTGTACGAAGCTCCATCCTTGAGATTTTATTATTTTGTACAATTAGGAATGGCATGCCCTTTCTGTATCACTTTTCAAGACCGTTATTGCTCCTCTCTGAGACTCAAGAGCAGAGGCATAATGAATACCGCCTCCTTACTCCCATCATCTTGTTGTGAAGTTCAGAAGAAAATGTTTTCACAGTTTTGAATTTCAAGTTTAAATGACAGCAAACATCTCTGATAGCTTCAAAAAACAATTCTGTACACAGTTTGTGGTCAAAATATATTTTAAATTTTATATACGATCTTCAGTAAGGGGGACTATTTGAACACGTATTCTTAGAAGATCCTAGACACAGCACAGAATCAGAATTCAGATTTCGCATAAAATTCCCCAATCCTGGAAAGCATATGACTGAATCTGCTGTCATCAACAGCTGGTAAGGTAATAACATATAAGAAATGTCTCTGTTACTGTACTGTTTCAGGAACATTTCTACCCTATCATAATTTTTTATTCAACTGCCCTGTTACACAGCTTAGGAAAAATAAAGCAGATTTAAAAGAAAAAAGCAAATAAACAAGGAAATGTCTTTCAGCTCTTTATTTTTATCCTTAGCTATATCTTCCAAAATTGACTTTGGAGCTGATCAATTATTTTCTTACTACAGTGAGGTCTGGGGTTATTTGTGCCTGTTAGAATTCTGAAAAAGTTATAAATAGCATTACCTAAGCATTACCTAAGATACGATTTTAAAATTTGTAATGAAAGCTTCAAATTGACAACTGGGGACAAGACTCAGGGAAGAAAAAATCCTGTGCTGTGAAAACAAGTATAGATGCATAGCTTAAACGCCTCTGTATCTAAAGGCTAATTCTGACCTGATTCTACACATACACATCACTGAACTTGAGGAGACAAAGCACCAGGCTTTATCAAGCTCAAGTAATTTCCTGGCAGTGGTCCCTTACTTATTGTTACATTTGAAGATGGTTCCTACTGGTTGACGAGGTTAGATGGACCTTGGAATCCAAATCATTTCCTCAGGGAACACCTTCCTGGGGACAGTTCTGTCTACTTCACAACTTCTCCTGGGATCTCCCTTCTATGGCTTATAACCTTCTAATATTCAAATGAATTCAGTGGTTCCCAGGCAAGCAGAGGAAACACGAAGAAAAGATCTCAGCTTCCACCAAGACAGTTGATGATGCAACCAGCTTCTAATATTAATGGATGCGTCATCTCTCTCTGCACCTCTGATTTCTGTCTATAAAATTGGAGTGTCCTTTCCCTACCAGAATGATGAGTACTTAAATTTCTGTCGTATCTTAGAAATTGTTGTTAAAATTAACACCAGTAATAGATTTCAATTCAGTCGTTTTGCAAAAGCACCTGAAGCATGAGAAGTCCTTCTTCGATAAGGAAAAGAGTCTAAAAAAATGGCTTTCAGATGCCCAGTTGGACTAATTACTATGAATGCATGGATTTTACTCTGACTTGGAGTTTAGCACAGCTGTTTGCAGTGGCCAGGGGCTTTTGTGTTTTAATTGCTTCTCTAGAACAAAAGAATCTGGGTTATTTCTTACCAGCAAAAATCAATCCACAAGTGCTATCTTCTTGATATCTGAAACACTCTGGCCTTTCCAAAATGGTAGAAGTAGAAAATCCAATATCAAAATATTTTGATCTAGTTTTATTCTGATTTCATTCAGTTCTATCCTCTTTTGAGTTCTGATTAACTTTTAGTTTCTGTTCCACGTTTCTCTGTCAGGAAAAGAGATAAATAAAATGAACATTGCTACAAACAATATAATGAATTTTAAATCAATATTTTCTTTCCTCATTTACTGACCAGGACTGTCAGAGAAAACGATGGGCTAAGATTTTTGTTTTGAGGTTTTTCTGTCAAGTGGGTGGAGATTTACTCTTTTCTAATTGTCCTTAAAACTTGGAAAGCTGTACAGTAAGCAAGAAGTATAGGTTTCAAAGGCAACCATATTTTAAACACCCAATTTCGTATTAAATATTAGTTCACAATATTTCAGATCAAAGGAACAGAATTGATCTAAGGCGCTTTAGGAAAGAAAGAAAAGAAACAAAAAATTTGGTCCCAAGCCAGGTTGTCCAGAGGTTCACGATGTCATGTTACATTTCTGCAATTTTTTCCTGTTCACTCCTCCCAGGTACCATCTGTGGCTACAGCAGTTGTTAAAGAAAAAAATTATTCTGACACTTGTTACAACAGTAAGGCAGATTTGGGACTACTGCAGTAGGGGTGGGGACTATAACAGTAAGGTTCTGCAGTAGGGGAGGGAAATTGGGCTCAATTCTGAATACAACAAGGGAAAGTAAGAACTGAAGGCCAGGAAGCAAGGTGAGGGGGTCAGTAGATGGAAAATTACTGAGAGGAAAGATCAGCAGTAAGGAAGATTCTGGCTAAACCTACTTGACAGGATTTTTGCTGAAGACAGGCCAGGGTGATCACGTATCTCCTGGGAGACGGTGACAGACGAGAAATTTGAACAGATGTTGAGAGTGATCAGCTATCAAGGTTGAGGCATTCTCGATAAACTGAATTAGCAGGATTCTTGCTAAAACTGGACTCTTGAGGAGATGCTTAAGACATGGTCTAGTTGGGCTTAGAGGAGCCCATCCAGAGTTTGGTCAAGGAAAGAGTCATTGTCCAGTTCCAGACCCCTTGTCCTCAAGGGACACCAAGCCATGGAAGAGAAGGAGCCCAAGTCCTAGCCTTCCCTGCAGTGGTCCAGAGCACACACTGACGGACCATCCCAGGGCAAGTACTGTCCCCAGAAAATGAGGACACTCAAGTTAACAGAAACCAATCAGAGCCCACCTCAAGAACTGGAGTGGGGCCACTGTCACTTAAATTACACAGGAGACAGATTTAAAAAAAAATTCAGGTAGTACTATAAGAAAGACGGAGAAAGGATGCTGCTGGTCAGCAAACAATAGAAGTACTTGGCATCTCTCTGAGCACTGATGGTCTCGTAGCTCTTCCCAGGACTTGTGTCCGTGGTTAAACACCTCTGCATATAAAGTCCCTAACATAGCATTTGGGTTATAACACAGACATGTGCAAATATTCAACTCCTTTTACGATACTCCTCCTGCAACCCATAAAGAACTGTGGTGTGTTTTTGAGAAACCTGATCAAACTTAAAGGTGCTGCCTATAATTCATGAAGCACAGTTTTCTCTGACCCTTCAACATCTGCAAATTGGAATATTAACTTGGTAACTGACTGCATTAAGGGACAAGTAAAGCAAAACATATTCACTCCTTAGGTCTTCCTGATTACCTGTTTCTCTGTATCAGTCATGAATGTCTTCAAATGATCACACTGCATGATGACATATACCCAAAGGACACCCCGCTACAATAGGATCCTGCCATTTCTGCTCTTCTCAGTCACCCTTCATAAGTCTTTGGTCTTCATATGTGTTGCACCCAGCACTGCCCTCAAGCATAGAAAACTTTACCCCCAGAAACTCCCCTGAAGGCTCATAAGCACTAGGGAAATACTGGAAACATAATGGAGGTCATTGCATACTTTTAGCTGCTGTTTATGACATTATGGGAAACCTGATACCTGTGTTTCGAAGGTGGACTAAAACACAGTAGAGTACCCTGACCTGAGGTAGAAGGAAATACGTAATAGACTATTATAAGAAAATGAGGATTTGGCCAGGAGTTAGTTCTTCAATTCAGGCTATTATTTTTTCACAAGCATCTTCCTTGATTGACTACATATTGTAAGATAATTCATTTCTGGAATTGTCTTTCTCTATCATTCCATTTCACTCCAATGCATTTCCTCTCTTTCCACTTTATTTTTGCTTTCTGTTAAGCATGGTCAATATATTCATACAGTCTTTTTTAAGTGTTATATCTTGGATATCTAAAACAAAGATTATATATGTTCTAAGAAAAGAATAATCTAAATAGAACAATAATAGCACTTGACAGATAAGCATCAATATATACACAGAAACGGAAATTTTTAATCTATTTTAACCTAAAATCAATTTTGTCTTAATTTATTTTCTATTGAAATAAAGTCATTTTTAATTTTTTAAATATTGTGAAACATATCATGTGAATAAGAACCTACAAAATTTATGTATATGTAGTTTAAAAAGTGAACTCACATGACCACGGCACCAAGATTAATAAATAGAATCTTACCTATATCTTTGAAGCCCCTGCAAGGCCCTGCCTAATTTAACACTCCCCTCAGATGATCACTACATCAAATACTTCATTCCATTGTTTTTATCAGAATTCTACCATCCCAAACAATATTGTTTAATTTATCTCTATATTTGAACTCAATCTATACAGAATCACATTGTCTGTAATCCTTTCTGACCAGTCTCATTTACTGACATTATGTTTCTAAAATTTATTCACATTAATATGGATAGTTTTAATTAATTGTTACTACTATATTAACATTCTACTGTATGGAGGGAAAAATGAACACTATTTAACCATTCTCTAGTCAATGAACATTTGAATTTTTTCCAGGTTTTTACTATTACACAGAATACTGCCATTAAGATTTTATACATTTCTCCAGGTGCTCGCATGCAAGAATGTCTCTAAGGTATACACCCAGAAGTACAGTGATTAGATAGGATATGTGGGCACCCACATTTATTAGGTAACGTCTGTTTTCCCAAATTTATATACCACCTGCAGTGGGTGAGAATTCTAACTGCTGCATATCCTCTGCATAAACCTGGAATTATCAAATTTTCATTTTTGCCTAAACTGATGGTAGTGAAATATTATCTCATTATGGCTTTATTTTATTTTCATGTATTAATGAGGTTGAAAATCATTTTGTATGTTTATGGGCTGTTGGTGCTTCCTCTTAAATGAAACACTTGTTTGTTTTAGTTTCCTATTGTTGATATAATAAATTACACAAATGAACTAGCTTAAAACAACACAAATTTATTATCCTAGAATTTTTGCGGTCAGAAGTATGAAACAGCCTCACTAGGCTCAAATCAAGGTGTCAGTACGGTTTGTGTACTTTTTGAAAGCTCTAGAGGAAAATCCATTCCCTTCCATCTTTTCAGCTTTCCAGATTAAACAAACATACAAAATATGGAATTCTCATATCTTACCATACAATTTTTTATTTTATGAGTCTTTCACTTTTTATTACTATCCCTAATAATACATTTGCTTTGAAATCTATTTTGTCTGATATTAATATATTTCTACCACCTTAATATGGTTAGTACTTGCTTTAGTATATCTTTTTCTAAACTTTTACTGCCAAAGTTCCTGTGTTTTGATGTTTTAGATGAAAATATTTTAAATACATGCTGTTGGGCATTTTTTATAGCTGATTGACATTCTTCATCATTGTAACTGGAAAATTCAGGCCATTTATTTATTGTGATTACTATATATTTGATTTTATTTCTACCACTTACTTTTGTGGTATTGATTAGTTTTTCTCTTTTCTCCTGTATCTGTGCACGTGTGTTACGCTCTTTTGCTATATTCTGGATTATTTGAGCTTTTTTCTCCTTTTCAGTCCATTTCCGCCCCCCAACTTGTTTCAATGCACTGCACCATTTGTTATTCTTTTAGTAGTTACCCTATTTTTAAAAATAAAGTTTTTATAAAAATAGACTTACCATATGATCCAGCAATCCCACTCCAGCAAAAACTCTAACTCGAAAAGATAGATGCACCCGCGTTCACAGCAGCACTATTTGCAATAGCCAAGGCATGAAAGCAGCCCAAATGTCCATCAATAGATGGCTGAATAAAGAAGTTGTGGTACATATATACAATGGAATACTACTCAGCTATAAAAAAGAATAAAATAATGCCATTTGCAGCAACATGGATGGACCTGGAGATTGTCATACTAAATGAAGTAAGCTAGAAAAAGAAAGAAAAATATCACGATATCTCTTATATGATAGCTCTTTTATGTGGAACCTAAAAAAGACACAAATGAACTTATTGACAAAACAGAAACAGATTCAGACATAGAAAATAAACTTATGGTTACCAGAGGAGAAAGCAGGGAGCTGGTGGGGGACAGAGGGATAAATTGGGAGTTTGGGATTTGCAGATACTATTATATTATAAAATAGATAAACAACAAGTTCCTACTGTATAGCACAGGGAACTATAATCAATATCTTGTAATAGCCTATAACGAAAAAGAATATGAAAAGGAATACATATATGTGTGTGTGTATGTGTGTGTGTGTGTGTGTGTGTGTGTGTGTGTGTGTGTGTGTAACTGGATCATTATGCTGTACACCAGAAATTAACACAACATTGTAAACCAACTATATGTCAATTAAAAAATAAATAAAACTACAATTAAAAAATAAACAGAATTTTTAAAAATAAAAAATAAAATTTTTATTTTAGAGTAATTTTAGATTTACAAACATATTGCAGAGATATTACAGAAATTCCCATATAGCCCTAACCCAATTTCTCCTATTGCTAACATTTTACTTTACCATGGTACTTTTATCAAACTAAGAAACCAACACTGGTACATTACTATTAAATAAATTCCATATTTTATTTACCATGTTGAAGATATTCTGCTGCTTTCTGGCTCCCATTACTTATTTTGAAAAGTGAGAAATCAGCACAATTTCTGTTCCTCTTTAGGTGATCTTTTGTTTTCTCTGTCTTCTTTAAATAATCTTTTTCTTTGATATTCAGCTATTTCATGATGACGTGTCTATGTCAAGATTTATTTTCTACTTGTAATTCATTGCATTTCCTACAAGTAAGGATTGGTGACTTTCAACAATTCTGATAAATTCTCCTTCACTGTTCCATAGCTATTGCCTCTTCCATTTCATTTCTATTACTTATCTCTGAAATTATATATAAGATATACATTATAATGTGTATATACATATATATATGCATGTATATACACACATGCGTATCTTATCAGTCCTATCCTCCATAACCATAGGAGTTATTCTGCTTTTCATAATTTCCTTCAGTTTGTCTTTTTGGATCTGTAGTTTCCATTTTTTCAGTCTATCTTCCAGTTCATTGAGGTTTTCTTCAGCTCTGTCCAACCTATTGTTTAATCCATCCATAGGGTTTTTAACTTATTTTGTACATTTTTAATTTCTAAAAGTTCTATTTAATTCTTTTTCCTTTTGTTTTAGGTTATTTTTATGGCCTTGTCTGCTCCAATTTTTAAGCTTATTTTGAATTTATTTAGACATATTCCATAGTTATTTTATATTCAATTTTTGATAATATCAAAAGTCCTTGTGAGTCTGTCCTAGTGTCTCTTGTCCCACCTGTTCTCATGAGCCTTCATATGCTTTGTGATTTTTGACTATGGGCAGCTCACTTTCCTTGGAATTCTCTCTGCAAAACCCCTTTGAGATCTGGCTTGAAGTTAAGTTTCTCCAAAGGTGATTTACATTTGCTTGTGTCACTAGCTTGGGGTCATTTCCAAGCAAGAGCCACTTTAAATTTGCTGCTTGAAGTTTTTTCAGACCACATAGATAGAATAAATCAAGATCACACATCTTCACGAGGACTGAATTTAGCTACACACTCTCAGATGACATTTATTTTTCCTCTACCCACTTCATGAAAAGCATATTAAATTTCTTTGCTTCCTCCTTCACAAGGAGGTTTCTTTCTTACTTATCCTTATACTAAGAATGTAAAGAATATACTTCTCCAGGGTTCCAGCTTTATTTATAAGTCTCTTGTTATGTTCTTTATGTAGTTCTGAGGACCTACATTTACCTCCTTTGCTTGTACAGACTTCAGTCAGCAAGAAAGCTCAAGGTCTCAATGCGGATAACTCCAGAGTAAAAGCCAGCATCAACACTTGCTTACCACCCCCCAGCATTCCCATTTAACTTTGGTTTGCCTCTGCATATTCCTTCTTTTTTTATTAGTCTTTTAAAAAAGATTTCCAAAACATATTTTATCCAGAATTTTGTTTCATCATTAAGAATCATTTATGGTATCTAATTTACTACATTGATAGAAACAGACATCCCTGGGAACAAAAAGCTTTAGATTTATTTTTAGATTCTGTTTTTGTTTTGTTTAGTTTCATAAATTCTGTTACACAACTTGTAAAAATATAATTCATAAATGTCCTACTCTGGCTTCAGTTATGTTGGATAATGTTTATAAACTGTTGTCTGATAAACATTCTCACACAAAGTTAAATATAGCTAACTTATCTAAGACTTGTCTAGAAGCCCAGGGTCTAGCTTAGACAACTGAGGGAAACTGCATCACTGATCCTTCATCAATCATAGTGTAAGACCAGGAATAAAATTGATTCTATGCATGTCACTTTTTTGTCAACCACAAGTCACGTACAAAGTGCTACATTACAAACTGGCACAAAATAATCTGGGGTAAAATAATGAACAGAAACTGAAAGTCAGTGTTGGGTAGAAAGCTAACTATCAGCAAATAGTGAGCCTATTCACTTTGGTTTACATTATGTCCTTATAATGTATTTATTTTTATTTATTTTTGATCATTATTTGTGAAATCACACAATCATTTAGTTTTATAGGTTTTCTGAATCAGTGATCAGTTGAAACTTGACATTTTTATTTCCAAAATTTTCTAATTTTATTTCTAAATATCACTGGTTAAGTAAATTGGTATTTTTGTCAGAACTATTGTTTTTTAATTCATTCTTTGAGGCTGAACTCACCTTGATCAATTGCTGACAATTGTCAAAAGCTCTCTTTCAAATGTAGATGATAAACTAAAATCAAGAAAGCTGCTGCTCTTTTAACATGAAAGAAAATTAATACTCTTTTAATAGCCTACTTGTAAGTCTGCTCATAATTTTTGGTAATTTTTGGATGCATCAGTAACCCTAAAACCGCATGAGCTATCTTGGATAGTCATGAAAGTAAAATTCTGGTCTTGTTGACCATAGATTTTATCATCTACATAAACCATTAACAACAATCTAATACTTGCTCTCTACAAGGTTTATTTTGCTTAAAAATTGGTTACCAAATGTCATTGGACATATGGATTTCTTTTAGAAATTAAGCAATAGCTTATGTACGTTGACCACCAGCTTTCCATACTGAACTTCAAAACATCAAATAGTTTAAAAAGAAAATGAAACTATTTACTGGGTGTTACAGGCAAAAAAGAAAAACAAGGAAGTGACACCAATCACAAACCCCTATTCCCATACTCTTGGTCCAAGACATTTCGCTCTTGTGGTTTTTTCCTACAAATTGGATACAACCATTTGCAGATTTGATGCTGATGACTCCTACTGAACACCATACTTTGGTAGATGTTGAACCATTTTTCTCAGGACTATATGGCACTCGGTTCCCTCATCCCTGAGTTAACTATTCATCAGAAGCAGGCATGGTCATGAGTTGTCCACCATACCTAAGCTATTGAATATGTTTTTCCTCATTGGTTTATTCTTTTCTAAGGCCCATCTAGAGAATTTGAGTTTTATTAATTATTGATTCAATGGATTTATCATACTAAAGGAAAATCAAGATATTCTTCCAGTTGGTATTATTGACCAGTAGATACTATATTTGATTTATTGTAGTTTTAAACCAAAATAGATTTGATGCTAATCCTAAATGAGTCTGAATTTTATGACTTTTTCTAATAATATTAATATTCTGTGGAAATCTCCAATACCAGGTAAGAAAAATCAAAAACAGAATTAAGAAATCTATTTAGAGGTAAGGAGGGCAGGGAAGAAATCAAGAATGACTTGGAGGTTTGGGGCTCAAGTGACAAAGAGATCTTTGGGAGCCATTAATAGAAATAAGGAAGTCAAGAAAAGAAAGTGGGTCTAGAGAGAAGGGGAAGAGGAGAAATTAATTAATTAATCCAACAAGAAGATTCAACAACTGTAAATACATACGCATCCAACATATGAGCATCTCAAATATATAAGGCAAATATTAACAGACATAAGAAGAGAAATTGACAGTAACACAATAATAGTAGGGGACTTTAAAATCCCACTTATATCAATGGACAGAAAATCAATAAGGAAACAAAGGCCTTAAATGACACATTAGAGCAGATGGACTTAATTGATATTTATAGAGCCTTCCATCTGAAAGCAGCAGAATATATATTATTTTCAAGTACACATGGAGTATTCTCCAGGATAGATCACATGCTAGGCCACAAAATAAGCCTCAATAATTTTAAGAAAATTAACCCATATCAAGCATCTTTTCCAACCATAGTGCTATGAGATGAGAAATCAACTACAAGAAAAAACTGCAAAAAAACACAAACATGTGGAGTCTAAACACTATGCTACCAAACAACCAATGGATCAATGAAGAAATCAAAAAGAAAGGCATAATCTTGCCAGATTGAACCAGGAAGAAATAGAAAATATGAACAGACCAATTACCATTACTGAAATTTAATTAGTAATTTAAAAACTCCCAACAAATGAAAGTCCAGGACCAGATGGCTTCACAAGTGAATTCACCAAACATTTAGAGAAGAGTTAACACTTATCCTTCTGAAACTATTCCAAAATATTTCAGAGGAAGAAACACTTTCTAACTCATTTTTGAGGCCACCACCACCCTGATACCAAAAACAGACAAAGATACCACAAAAAAGAGAAAATTAAAGGCCAATATTACTGGTAAACCTAGATACAAAAATCCTGGGAACAAAATACTAGCAAACCAAATCCAATAATACATTAAAAGAAGCATACACTCTGATCAAGTGGGATTTACCCCAGGGATGCAAGGATTTTTCAATATCTGCAAATCAATCAGTGTGATACACCACATTAACAAACTGAAGAATAAAAATATGATCATCTCAATAAATGCAGAAAAAGCTTTTGATAAAATTCAACATCCATTTATGATTAAAACTCCCCAGAAAGTGGGCATAGAGGGAACACCCCTCAACATAATAAAGGCCATATATGACAAATCCACAAATAACATCGTACTTAATGATGAAAAGCTGAAAGCATCTCCTCTAAGATCAGGAACAACACAAAGATGCCCACTCTTGCCACTTTTATTCAACACAGTTTTAGAAGTCCTAGCCACAGCAATTAGTGAAGAAAAAGAACTAAAAGGAATCCAAATTGGAAAAGAAGTAAAACTGTCACTGTTTGCAGATTACATGATACTATACACAAAAAATCCTAAAGAAGCTACTAGAAAATGACTAGAGCTCATCAATGAATTTGGTCAAGTTGCAGGATACGTAATTAATACACAGAAATCTGTTGCATTTCTATACACTAACAACAAAATATCTGAAAGAGAAATTAAGGAAACAATCCAATTTACCATCACATCAAAAAGAATGAAATATCTAGAAATAAACCTACCTAATGAGGCAAAAGACCTGTACTTTGAAATATAATATGCTGATGAAAGAAATTGGAGATGACACAAACAAATGGAAAAATATACCATGTTCTTGGGTTGGACTGGGAGAATCAATATTGTTAAAATGACTGTATTACCCAAGGCAATCTACAGATTCAATGCAATCCCTATCAAATTACCAACAGCATTTTTCACAGAACTGGAATAAGAAAATTTTTAATTTGTATGGAAACACAAAAGACTTCAAACAGCCAAAGCAATCTTGACAAAGAAGAACAGAGATGGAAGAATCAGGCTCCCTGATTTCAGACTATTCCACAAAGCTGCAGTAATCAAGAGTACTGGCACAGAATCAGACATATGGATTAACGTAATAGAATAGAAATAAACTCATACATTTATGGCCAATTAATCTATCACAAAGGAGGAAACTCTGTACAATGGAGAAAAGATTGTCTCTTCAACAAGTGGTGCTGGGAAAACTGTACAAATACATGTAAAAGAATGAAATTAGAATGTTCTCTAACACCATACACAAAAATAAACTCAAAATGGATTAAAGACGTAAATGGAAGACCAGATACTATAAAAGCCCTAGAGAAAAACATAGGCAGAACACTCTTTGACATAAATGGAAGTCAACTGTACAGAAGTAGAGAGATTAAGTAAATGATATCACTTAAAGAGGGCAAGAAAAGAAAAAAAAGAATCAAGAAAAAGCTGTAGGCAAATATGATATTAATAAATGTGAGGATAACAGGTGTCAATGAAGGGAGCATAGAGATATTTACAAGAGACAGAGAGACTCAACCAGGAGGAAGCTACATTATAGACTCCTGTATCAGTACGCAGGGCTGATGATGATCCTGTGACGGAAAAGAGAACAAAACGATGCCTAACTTAAGAAAGAAAAGTTAAGATGGATGTCAATATTAAAACTGGGCAAATCTCAGCATCTCCTGAGACTGGGTACCTGGGAGGAATTGTTCAAACTCCGCAAAAAAAAAATCATTTTTTCTCTATTTGCAACCAAAAAATAGGCAGCTTCTCAGATACAGATGCCTGGGTGTGAGAAGATGAAACTAGTTGCATTCGACATGACAAGAATGGCTGTATCACTGGCATAGAATCCCCTTAATGGGATTTATCTATCTGATAAGCAGATCCAGTGACCACAAAATCTGTCAGAATTTAGGAAGGGTTGACATTTCTAAAATATCTTGATGAGATTATAATATCCTGTACTGAGAAAATACTATTGCACATTGTTCTCTATTATGGGGTCTACAATGAATACCCACTATGCACCCTAATTCTGAGTCTTACTATATATTGAATTCAATGTCTTCCCAATTCTTAAAGGATTTTGGCTTTGGATAACCCCTGAGTATAGATACTAGAGATATGGAATTGTGGGAGAAATTTTTTAAGTATTTTCTCCTTGCCTCATCTAGTTTCTTTCAGAGGCAGGCAGCATTTCTCCAGTTACACAATGTCCTCAGTCCAACCTCCCAGGAATAAAATTTAGGCTTCTTATTGTTGAAACCTACAAGAAAAATTAATTCCTAACATATTGTCATTATAATACATCTTCAAAAGCAAGTTACTCATGGCCTCAGTGAAATTTTGGCATGATTTTTACTGCCACACCATTAGTGCCCACAAATGGGGAGAACATGTGTATTAACAATTAGAGAAATCTCATATGGGATGACATCATCTACAAATGAGCTGAAGTGTATAAAATAAAACCAAATATTTTTCTAGCAGGAATCTAGCTCATTAAGAATTCTAAATCATGTAGCCTGAAAATCTGAGAATAATTTTCAAAATTTAGCCTATGCAGGTAAGCTTCATCAGTTCCCAGCTTTATTCACATCCCCTGTGACACTGTACAGTGTGATATTTTGATATGCTGAGAGAGTCCAAGTTCCTCTAAAATGTGATTTTTTCCTGTATTTTGGGGTGTGTTGGTGGATTAAGTTTAGGGATATTTGGTCAGCCAGTAACAATGAAGAAAATCCTACTGATCAACTATATCTCAGTAGGTGACAAAAATAAACTCAGTCAGATTCCAGGATTGGTATTAGACAGGACTAAGTTTGGACAATAGAGTAAAACGTTTAAATGTTACCAGTTTTTCTCTAGTATTGGTCATACACCATAGCTTTGGGTGCCACTCACCTTCAAGCCAGGTGAAAAGAGGATACCCTCAGACCATACTAGTTCCTCAATAAAAATTCAATTAATTGATTCTACCTATCACTCAACAAACAGGCAACCTGAGATGCCTGTGTTCCCATGGACAGGTGGCTAAAGAATGTGAGAACATGGAATTAGTCAAAGATCTGAGTGCACGGCTCTGTTAGTTACTAGCTAAATGGCCTTGAGCAAGTTAGTGAACGTCTCCTACATCCTTTTCTCCTGCTATAAAATGGGAAAAATAATAACTATCTCACAATATGAGATTAGTGAACATATGTAAATTTTCCTCTATTTTAAACTGGCTCTTGAACATCAGGCCTTGGGGGAACTTGTTTTCTCTCCAAGATACTGAAATCTTTGGGATCCACTTCATTTCTATAGATCAGCTAATTAACTTGGAAATAGTTTTCTTAACTACATTTCATATTTTATTAACTCTACTTCTGACAGATGCTTAAAAGTTGGTTCTAACTCTTAAAAAGGCCATATTCTTTCTTTGCCTTTTACAGATTTAAATAATTTTTAAAGTATCTTTATGATGGTTTCTTCAGGTCTCTTTTAGAGTACTGGGAATTTAATTAGATTTGTATAGGGCTTAAGCCCAAGCAACAGAAACTAATGGTAGTAATTTAATAGGTTGATGAGTGAATGATTTGAGAACAGTTGGGATTTTCCAGTGACCACAAAGTAATTTTATCAAAGTTATAACTGAAAATGCCTCTGAATATGAAAAGCATGGGTCCTGCACTAGCATTTCCAAAGAAAATTTTCCATAAAGAAGCATTTTAGTGCTGTCCAGCAGAACTCTTTGTGATGATGGATGTCCCATAGCTTCATCAACCAATACTTTAACTGCTAGTCACTTCATGACTTTTGAGCACTTGGAATGTGGCTAGTGTGACTGAGGAATTGAATTTTTTACTTCATTTTATTTTTTTAAAAATTGGACAAGATTCTATATACTTCCTTAAAACCAGAACCCCTCCCATCTTCACTAGCTGTCTTTTTGTCTCCTCTGTTTATTCAGTCAACAAGTCCTACTGACATTTTTTTCTGATGTATATTCTGCAGCCATTTTTCTTTTTCTATTTCCACCTTCACCAGCTTGTTTAAGGACCTCCTTAGTCTATGCCAATGAGACCCAACAGCTTCCGATCTTTTTGCTTCTAGACTCTCCCTTCTCCAATTCAGTTGCTGAAGTATCTTCATAAATTACCAAATTAATTACTGGTTAAAGTCCTTCTTTGCCAAGAGTATGAAAATTCATGTTCTTAGCTTGGCCTTCAAGACTACAGTCTGATCCAATCTTAAGGTCAAATTACATCTTGGCTTGAGAGTTCACATCCAAACGAGTGACTCCTATTTTTCTCCAAAGAAGATGTTGTGTTTGGTATCCTCTTATTGCCTGTTTTTTTTTTTTTCTGTTCCTATATAATCTTCCCCCATCCTTCCATCTATTCACATATTGCTGTATTCCAGGATCCTCTATGAGAGTGGCTTTTAAACTATAATTTTTACTATAACCTATAAAAAGAAATTATTTAACTTGATTCTATAGGATATACACTGATATTTTCTATTCTCTTGTACTTTATTCTATTCTATTTCTTTTTTTTATGCTGGTCTTAAATCACTAAATTAACTTTATGATGATACTATATCATGGGCTGAATTGTGTCCCCTAAAATTTATATGTTGAAGTCCTAACACTCAGTACCTCAGAATGTGACTGTATTTGGATAGGGTTTTTAATGGGATAATTAAGATATGATGAGGTCATAGGGTGGGTCCGAATCAAGTGACTGCTGCCCTTATAAGAAGAGGAGATTAGTACACAGACCCCTATACAAGGGAAGCTCACGTGAAGACACCAAAGGCAGATGGTCATCTATAAGCCAAGGAGAAAGGCTTCAGGAGGAAACAACCTATTGACACCTTGACCTTGAACATCTAGCTTCGAGACCTTGAGAAAATAAATTTCTGTGGTTTCAGTCATGTATGGTTTAAGTTTGCAAGGGTGGCAGCACTGACAAATTAATATAATGCTTTAATGGGCTGAGATTCACAATTCAAAAAACACTGCTCTATGAGCCTTTCCTTAAGTCCCGCAGCACATTTTAATCATCTTATTTTGTAGCATTTACTTTCTCTACCAGTCATTTAGGCATGAAATTACATACTGCTATTTAGTTTTGTGTGTATGCCTTGCCTCGCTACCTTTATTATAAGTTCCTTGATAGTACAATATAATTTGTTTTTGTTTTCTACAAAAAGCAAGTACTTTCCTAGACACATAGTTATTAAATATATTTTTGTTCAATGAATGAGATGGTTCTTTTTTAAGGCAATTGAGCAAAATCTAACCACTAAACAGTCATCACTCTTTAAAATTACTTTTTCATCTACCTCTCTTACAACATCTCAGACAAGGACAGCAATGTGCTGTCAGATGCAGCCTCATAGTTCTCAGCACTGCTCCAAGCAGCTATTCCCAGTCCATTTATGCTACCATCTTTGGTCTAAACCAAGAAACCAACATCAGAGCTAGAATTAATGAAGTAAAGATGCAACTATATCTCTAAAACTTATTTTATTTAACCTAGTATTTTATTGAAAATGAAACCACCTTGTATCATTCTGCCCCCTTCAATTTCAGCTCCTCCATACTCAAACTTCCCAAAGGATTCTGTATGCACTGTCTCCACTTTCTCATCTCCCATTCTCTCATCAAGCCAACCAACATGGCTTCTTTTGCACCATCCAGAGGACTCTCGCCAAGGTCACCAGTAACCTCCAATGAGCCAAATGTAATAGAATGAGTTCTTCTTTCATCTCTACTACCTCCCAGCATTACTAAACACAGTTGCTCATTCTCTACTACTTGAAACATTCTCTCTTGAATTCTATGACACCTCTATTTCCAGTTTTCCTTATACAAACACCAGCTACTCCATCTCAGCAGTATTTCCCAGTTCCTCAGTTGCAAGACTCTTAACTGTTGTCGTCTCACAGGACTTAAGGTTGGGCCCTCCTCTCTTCTTTACTCTCCACCTTAATGGCACGTATGTTAGATATATATGTATATGTATGTGTGTATACATATACAGATACATAGTTTATATAAAACATACACTGGAATTAGCAGTTTCACAAAACAATACTTTATGAGTCTATGTGATTCTCTCTGATGTTTTCTACTCCACTGTACTATATCCTATTCTCTTTCATTTTTCAAAACTTTGGTCTTAACCCACTAAATTGATGTGGTAACACTAATGGATTGTGGCTCACAGTTCTAAAAATACTGCTTTCCCCATGACTTTAAATAACACCTATATGCTAAAAGTTCCCAAATGTATCTCTCTTCTCATTTCCATGGTTGTAAATCCAACTGCTTCCTTACCTTATCCATTTGGCCATCTTGTAAGAAAATCGAATGTAACCTCATGAAAACCGAGGTCTTTCTTTTCCCCACGAATCTGTACTTTTCCCAATTGCCAAATGACACTACATTGAATAAGTAGTGTCAATCAAGCCTAAAAATTCTGAGTTGTCCTTGTTTTGTCCCCTCCTTGGTTCCCTTCCCTCACATACAGAAAGAATGTACGATCAGGTCTTGTTAGTTCTACACAGGGTCAGAGATGATAATCAGGATCATTTCGACAACCACATTCTGATGTCAAACTGTGACTTTTCATCTGGAGTTATACAAGGCCATCTTTACTTCTCTGTTTTGGGAGAGTTGTTTAGCACCAGGCCTGTGAGGCCAGGCCAACTCTCTCATGGGTCTAGAGTTCCTCTCTCCACGAAGCCCCGAGCCTGTCTCTGCCATCATTATCTCTGGGTGGATGAAGAAGCACAGCTGAGGACTGACCTGACGTGCAGTTCTGCAAGCCCATGAGTTTCATCCATTCCTTCCTTCCCAGTCCCAAAGCCAGCTTTTTAACAGCATCATAGCTCGGCTGGTATAAGAAAGAGAAACTACAATGGACTCAGAGTGTCTCACACTGAGTCTGCAGCCAATGAATAGGTCACTGAGAGAAAACACTAAAAAATCAACTTATCAAATTATTAATTTTCCACATTTATGTTTTTATCAAAATATATTATTAAAATTGTCTATAATACCTATACTTAATATTGGCTGGGATGATAGAGTCTAAGAGAATTGTGGGAAGCCAAGGCATCAGGGTTCTGGAGTCTTTACCCTGTCTTCTTGCCTCAGTCTCTTCTCTTCTGTCTCAATCTCCCCATCTCTTGGGACTGGCAGCCTCCATATTTCTTCCACTAGCAGTAAGTTCCCTCACTTTGCCCTCCAATAGCTGAGGGAGCAAATGGTAGGGACAGACACAAATTGAACATTCTTTTTAAAAATGGTTATGAAAAGACAAAACCGTTCTATCATAACAGAGGTCAGGTAAGTCCTGAACAGTTATGAACTGGAAAGGAGGTGCAGGGAGAGGGCTTTCTGGGTTCTGGAAATGTTCTATATCTAGTCCTAGTTACACAAGCATATGCATACGCTAAAATTCATCAAGCTATATATCCTTATAATTTATGCATTTTGCTATTTCCTTGTTATACCTCAACACAGAGAAAAAATACTGAAATCTATGAAAATTGTTACAAATAGTCCATGCCATACTAATTGTTATAAACCTTCTACATAGTTAAAAGAACTATTTTTTGATAATTTGGTAAATATGGTCATTATTCACACAGCAAAACCTAAACCCTAAAAATATCAAAATGTTTATAGAAATGTTACAGAAAGGGAGGTCAAAAGGATTTGCAAAGAAAAACAGGTTAAAACTGAAAAAGTCAAAGTGAAATGCTGAAATTTTTTAAGTATTCATAAGAATAATTATTTTAATACACTCAAATATATATTGGAAAACAATATGGAGTTTCCTCAAAAATATTAAAAACAGGACTACCATATGATCCAGCAATTCCACTTCAGGGTATATAACCAAAGGGAACGAAAACAGGATATTGGAGAAATAACTGCACCCCACGTTCACGGTAGCATTAGTTACAATCGCCAAGATACAGGAACAATCTAAGTGTCCAACAACAGATAAATGGATAAAGAACATGAAAAACATATACACACACAAGGGTTTTAGCCATGAGAAAGAAGAACCTGCCATTTGTGACAACATGGATAGATCCAGAGGGCATTATACAAAGTGAAATAAGCCAGACAAAGAAAGGCAAATTAAGTACTGCATGGTATCACTTATATGTGGAATTTTTTTTTAAAGTCAAACTCAGAGAAACAGAGAGTATAAAAGTGGTTGCCGGGGGCTGGGGAGTACTTTAATAGGGAGAAATTGTAAAAGGGTACAAACTTTTAGTTCTAAGATGAAGTTGGAGTGAAGAAGAGCTATAAGGAGTTGAGTCTCTGGATGGGAGGCGAGGTCCCACCAAATCTCTTGAGGAGCCTCTCACTGGTATTTCCCTTCCTGCCATCAAAGCAGGCTCCAGGAGAACACACTATCTCCCTTTAAAACTTTGCTTCTAAACTGTCCTTCTCTCTTTTCAAATTGGAAGATTGAAAAGGTATAAAAGAGAATCTTATCATATTGCTCTTTGTAAAATTGAGCTGGGTGTTGTTTGCTGCTAAATTAGAGTAATGTATCTAACTGGTCCAAGAACATCAGGCCAGACTTTCTCCCCCTCCCTGATTATGCATCTTATTCTTTAAGACTGTGTCTCTAGGCCAAGTTGTGAGCTGTCTGTCTCCCTTACCATTTTAGGTACACACCAAACAAATGCTCTGCTTTGCCTTGGCTTGATTAGATACAGTAGAGCAGTTTATTCATGTGTTGGCAAGATGCATTAATTATTTTAGGCTGATGTAGCACCAATTAGCACTTAGGAGTGGTTATTTGGTCAATTCAGTTCCATTCAATCAACATTTATTGGACACCAGGCACTAATGTACCAGGCACTGAGCTATGCACTAGGATATAAAGATCCAGAAGAAATAGTCATTGCCTTTGAGGAATTTACAGTGTAGTGAGGAAAGACCAATATAAGTAATTTGTTTCAAGTCACTTCTCTCTCTCTTTTTTTTATTTTAATAGAGGTACTGGGGATTGAACCCAGGACTTAGTGCATGCTAAGCATGCACTCTGCCACTGAGCTATCCCCTCCCCTCAAGTCATTCTCTTTATAGAGGACCTACTACATGCCTACTGCTGTCATTATCATGTCAGCACCCAATAAACCACTGACTCATGAGCTTAAGCACATGAGAACATACATCTTCCTCCAGGGTACTTGGACACGGTATAGAATAGAGAATTGAGTTGATATCATCCCATTTCCTAATCAGCCCTATGATGACAAAGTTTCCAAAATCATATCATTTTGACTCACATGGAAAATTTAGACTTTAATTTCTAGGCCTGCCTTTCATTGTTGCTACTCATCTTTTGTATGAAAAGTTTGCTTTACCTAATTCAAGCCTGACAACAGTAAAAATATCTACCACCTTATTCTTTGACACATAAAATGGAAAAGAAATGACTACAGAGTTACAGAGTGAAGTCATAAAGAAGGGCACAAGGTAGAGATACCATTCCATTTCTGACCTTCCAAGAGCACACCTGAAAGATGGGCCTTGCTTGAGTATTGTGATAGTCATGTGCTTCAGTGCCCATGAACCTAAAACATCATTAGGGAATAAGGCCAGGCCAGGGTGGAAATGGCAGAGCCTAACTCTGAATCTGATGCTACCTCTTCCAGACTCAAATATTTATTCTGCTAGAGTGTTCAGCTCCTTCAGATAGATGTAGAAATTTGGGTTGGCTGAGAGGTGTCACAATGTAGTGATTCTCCATTAACACAAGATGCCTTTTTAACAACCCATTGCTGATTATGTATCTCTCACGTTTATAAACTTCTGTTGGTCCTGTGATGATAAATTCCAAAATCATTTAGCTTTTAATTATTTGCCTCCTGTTAACCTCACTAATATTATCTCCTACCACTTTCCTACACACACTCTGGGTTCCTCAAAGGTCCTGGACTTTGAGTCTCTGAACATGTGTGGCCATGTCACATCTCTGTGCCTTTACATGGATTCTTTCGCCTTCCAAGAATGCCTTTCCCCCAGTCATACCTCTAGGCTCACTTCAAATATCCCTCCCTTTTACCACACGCTACTCAGCAATATTTCTGATTCTTTCTCATTCCAGACACATATAAGATGGCATTTCCCCACTCACTTGAACCTAGGTATGGCCATGAGACTGACTTGCCTTGGCCAACACAGTGTGAGAAGTTCATTTGCATCTTCTTTGTAGAAACAACTAAAAGCTTGTGGATCACTCTCTATATTCTCTCTTCCTTTGATAAACCAACTGAAGAGACCCACTGTGCAGGATTATGGAGCTACAGGATGGTGAATCTTCCCACAATTCTGGACCACATCACCACATAGAGAACAGTTTCCCAGGTGACTAACCTGATCACAGCAGATTTTTTTTAATGTGAAAAATATCCAAAAAAACCCAAAACATTAATACAAAAAGACACTTGCACCCCTATATTCACAGAAGCACTATTCACAATAGCCAGGACATGGAAGCAACCTAAATGTCCACCAACAGATGAACAGGTAAAGAAGATGTGGTATATACATACAATGGAATATTACTCAGCCATAAAAAGAATGAAATTTTGCCATTTTCAGGATGTGGATGGACTGGGGGGGGCATTATGCTAAGTGAAATAAGTCAGACAGAGAAAGGCAATCACTTACATGTGAAATCTAAAAAAAAAAAATACAACAAACTAGTGAATAAAACAAAAAAGAAGCAGACTCAGATACAGAGAACAAACTAGTGGTTATCAGTGGGGAGAGGGAAGGGGAAAGGGGGCAATACAGTGGTAGAAGAAAAAAGGGTTATTATGGGATTATATGAAGTCATGTGTGCATGAAACTTCTGAGAATTGTAAAGCACTACAGAATTTTAAAAGTTAAAAAAATACATAGTAAAAACTAAAAAGAAAGAGTAAGAAATAAATCCTTGTTGTGTTAAGGCCCTAAGTTTAGAGTTGTTTGTTCCCATACTACCACCTCCCATCTCGACAATAACACCCACCCAGCTCCTCTGGGAAGACTGACCTGTTCATTCTTCTGTATGCTCACGGTATTTTGTTAAAATCTGTTTTAGTGACTACCGCATTGTAGTATTATTGAATTCTTTTATATCTGTTTCTCTCAGTGGCCCATGACTTCCTCAAGGATGAGGGCCATGTCTAATTAATCTTCATGGCCCCCAAACTGAGTAGTTTCTGGAATATAGACCTTTAATAAATATTTATTGGGACCTAGGTTTTATCCCTGGCTCTATTGAGCAATTCATTTAATAACTATGTACTTTTAGCTGCTTCTTGTAAAAATGTAGATGCATATGGCCTGTCAGTGCCACAAGGTCAAATGAGCTAATAAGAGTGAGAACACTTTGCAAACTAATAGGATAGAAAACAGTAAGTTATTATTGCCATGAGCTAGGGCTGGACTGTTAAAGAAAGCAGCAGAACTGGAAGCTGGGGAGGATGCTTTTGTGTTCCTCTTATTTACATGCAGTGCTCCAAGGTTTTTTTCTTTCTTTTTGGAAAACACTTTTAAAAATCACTAGAGAAGACAGAAGACAAGAGGAGCAATTGCCCAGTCCCCGGAGTCCGCTGACCAAATCCTCATCCTTCATTTCCTGTGCTCTTCAGTTATCGCCTCTCTCCACACAGGAGGTGGACCCGGTGCACGACAGCAGATGCCTCTGATGCCCTGCCCCTCTCTCTCCAGCGCTCCCCGCTCCTGGGGATGCCCACAGCTTCTTACTGCCAACTTCTTACTTTTTGCTCAAGGGCTTTCTCTGGAGAAAGAGTGTGTTCTGTCTGGAGAAAATCCAGGCCCAAATGTCCTTGGTGCTAACTCCCCTGGCAGCAGGCCCCAACCAATGATGGAATAGATGGTGGTGGATAAACATGCCAGCTTCCTCACCTAGGGATCGGGGAACCCTGAGCCATGCATTACAAATGGCTTAGAGACTACCTGAGGGACTGAGCCCTAAGAGCGACTTCCTCTTCATCCCATATCTCTTTTTCCACTCCTTTGTCAGTATTTCCTAGGCTCCTCCTGCAAAGAAACTATTTGTATCCAAATCCTTGTTTCTGGCTCTGCCCCTTGAGAATCTAAAATAAAATTACCCAAATTCTGTGAAGTATTTATGTTTTAATATAAAAATATATTAATAAATATATAGATTCATTAAACAATAACTATAAATAAATATAAATATATAAAATAAATAATATTAACATATAACTAAAAACATATAAACATATTCAGGCATACATACCTCGGAGATACTGCAGGCTTGGTTCCAGACCACTGCAACAAAGTGAGTATCACAATAAAGCAAGTGGCATCAATTTTTTGATTTCCCAGTGCATATAAAAGTTAGGTTGACACTACACTGTAGACTATTGAGTGACTGTACAATAGTATTATGTCTAAAAAAGTACATACCTTAATTTAGAAATAATTTAGTGCTAAAAAATAATAACACAATGACAATAGAAACATCAAAAATCACTTTGGCAAAAATCCCAGATCACCATTAAAAATATAATAATAATGAAAAAGTTTGAAATATCGTGAGAAGTACTAAAATGTGACACAGACAGGAAGTAAGCGAATGCTGCTGGGAAAATGGCACCGATAGACTCGCTCTACTCAGAGTTGCCAATTTGTAAAAAAAAAAACCACAGTATCTGCGAAGTGCAATAAAGTGAAGCAAAATAAAATGAGGTCTGTCTGTAAAACAAATAAAATGATACTAAATTAAAAGTTACTACTGACTCTTGCACAGACTTTAGGATTCATAAAGAGTCTTTAGCACAGTGCTGTTTTATCAAAAGAACTAACAATGTACAAAACATGTTACTCCAGGAGCTGTTAATCACAGCAAACTATTTCAAGAGCATCCTTCCAGGGAGGCAGGCAGGCATGAGGTCGATCTGCTGCTCCCTGGTAGGATGTGGGATGGGGCAGGCCCAGACCCAGATTTTCAAGAGAACAACCAATCTTTCAGACACAAGATAAGACTTATTGCAAACGACCCAGGCACATTTACCCTTAGCGCTGGTGCCTCAGTCTCTCTCTTTCCTGAGTTTCCTTTCAGTCACTGGGAAGCAAAGAACAGGAAAAGTCCCTTATCTTTTTCTTTCTCCCAACATTGAAATGGCTGATTCAGATGAAGAGAGACTGTCTTTTAAAAGCATTCTGACAGCTGTGGCAGAATTGTTCCTCAAACCTTATTACTTTTTGATTTCTAGCTTCTTCCCCAATATTGTTCTCAACATTTCAGAGAATAAATTAGATACAATTTTCACTGTGGCTGGAATACACAGTATGGATGTCAGAGCCGAAGCTTGCCTCCTTACCAGTAAAACAGGCCCCAGAGAAATAAGACAAACAAATAATTTAGCCCCAGAACCATGGCAAGGGGAGGAAAAATGCCATAAAGAGTATGTTAGAAATTCAAAAATCATGCTTATTTTAGCAAACAGAATGAAATATTTTACTTTAACTCACATGAAATCTCTCAGGTTATAAATAAGGTTAATTATTAATAACAAAGAGGCTTTGAGAGGCAGGTGGAGGGGGAAAATATACCCAAACTTGGGCCGAGCATTTGTGTGTGTTCTGGTCATTTCGACCACTATCCCAATCAGCACTGATGGCAAAGAGGAAGTCACACTGATTGCTGAGCAGCTGAAGTGATCGTGTCACCCGCTGTGTCACAGTTCAGGCACTGGGGTGAGAGTGCGCCTGCTGCGCAAAGTGACCACTGGCAGCCTTCCAGAAAGCCTGGCTAAATTTGCAAATGCGCGTGAGAACGATGGCAATTTATGCCAAACCAATTCAATAACTGACCCTAGGTGAAGAAACTAGAAGGGAGCCTATTGTGGAAATAGAACATTTTCAAATTAGAGTGTTGACTCTCTCATATCATCCTCCTTCTGGGATTCTTCTCCATTTGTGAATTGTTTATCTTGCTGCGTTTCTGCACCATTAATAGAGTAAATTGTTCAGCAGGCATTTCACATTTCATGTTGTCATTCTATAAATATTTATTGAGAACTTACCATGCTCAGAAACAATCTAAAATTTACCTGAAGAGAATAAAATTATTGAGGACATAGACTATATCATATATTTGGTCATGGCAAGCAACACACTAAATGAAGTGAAGATGCTGGCAGGATGGTACGCTGGGCAGGTACCACAGGTGCTTCTGTGTGTTCAGTCTCTCTCTCTCACGTGCATGCACACACACACACACATACACACACACACACACACACACACACTCTCACACACATTCAGAATCCTCAGCATTCAAGGTCAACACGTAAGTAGCAAAACTATAACAGTAAAAACCTACCTGCCTGATTTCTAGGTGTCAAGAAACCTGAGGGCTAAGCTTGATTCTGGCAGTGACTTTCAACTTGGCCTTCAGCAAATAAATACACGTCTCTCCACCTCAATTTCCTATGAAGGTGAAGACTTTCTCAGTTAGTTCTACTACTTAATTCTCAGCTCCTGGAATATAGCCCAGCCCTGGTAAAGCTCAGAAAATATCTCTTGAATGAATGAATAAAATGGTTTGGTTTCAAATGGCTAGGGTCTGGGCTAGACCGCACATGAACTAGAAAGACTTATCGACGGTATTTGGCCTATGGCCTTCACTAAAAGCAGGCTTACGACCAGTGTGGTCCCTCATTTTAGGCCCAAAAACTAACCTAAGAGTTAGGTATCCAGTCACTCTGACAGTGAGGACCAGTGAGCTCAAGGAAAAACAAAGGGCAGGGAGAGAAATTCACCACAATGCCTCACACAGAACTGGTCCAGGCATTGAGTGTGGGGAGGGTGGAGTGGGGTGAGTGTGGGGAGGTAGTTTTGGTGGTGACAAAACACATATGAGTTCAGGCCAGTCTGTTAGGATATCACAGGAAAAAAGCAGTGAGTCAAAAACTCCAGTGACATCTTTTCTGATTACTCTGGGCAAACTTGTGTTAATGTCTCTGTGATTTCATGCACTTTGTATGTACCTCTTTTATTGCCCACATTGTGGTTCACTGTCAGTGTTTGTTTGCAGAACCACAAGGTTATGTGTTCACAGAGGCTAAAATGCTTAGAACAGAGCAGATGCTCAGTAAATGTTGGAAGAATACACCATCTTTCCTGGCATGAGCATTCACGAGCATCAGGTTACCGCCTCCCAACAGAAACATTTTAAAAGTTTAGCTTTATACTTGGTAACCTTCCTTGCCCATCAGGAAACAAAGATTTCAAAGCATTTTTCTTTACAAAGTGAAAGAGGGAAGCTATTTCCTCACAGCCCTACTCTGAAACATTTCTCAGTTCACCCCTTCTTCTGTTGGAACCATTAATCACCTATCTTTCAACAACTGGTGCTTTAGGCACCCCCCCCAAAACGCACATTACGAACTTTTGAAAACCCAAATATAGACTTACCACAAAGGTAAACTGGATAGCATCCTTTTCTGTTTTGACAATATTATGTTTGCAATAAATAAAATCAGAAGAAAAGAAAACACTGCCTTCATGACAGAGAGTGATTCCCACACAGTCAGGAAGTGGTTTTTGTTCATCAGGAATTGTCATGGAACAAAATTTATTGTAGGCAAGGAAACAAATCTGGAAAACATTGTCATAACTGTTCATCTGCCAGTTATCACAGAAATAGCTTGTTTGTATAGTTTTAAAACTCATTCTCAAATAAGTTTTATTTAAATACATTTTCATCTGTTCCATGGCATTATAAGTAGGGAAGGGATCCCCAGGAACAACCTGTTTGTTCATTTATTTGGCAGTGGGCACTGTTGCCAGCTAATAATGTTACAAAATTTGATGCATTTGGTTAAAATTTGATTTCTGAGAGAGGGAATCTACTTGTTGAGGACCACTGACCTGAGTGAGAAGGCAGAGGCTCTGCTTCCTTGCCAAGAAGATGGGGTCTCTTAATTCCAACTGGCTTGCTTCAGGCCCCTAGAGATTCTTGAACCTAACTTTCTACCTAAGTTCCCTTAACTAGTTCACTTGAGAATTGCTGACTTTCCCGTCTTCACTCCCTGGCATCACGAGAGTATCTGAGTGCACATGCTTCCTTCCCAGGCAGTGATCTCCGAGGAAGGAATGCTGGCAATCTTTGGTCCTAGGGCTTTGAACCTGACTACACATAAATGAGCTTTCTTTCAGGCTGGGCGTGGCGAGATGACTGCTCCTTTACTTTGTTATGTGAAGCATTTTAGGCTCAGAATGAATGTCTCTTTTCGCTTTTTTTTTTTTTTGGCGGTTCTACAACTTTATTTATAGACAATCAGCAGTTAGTTCTCATCCATATTAACTGTCTGTAGATTTTTGAAAGTGGTGACGGGTACATAGGTAATCAATGTATGGCGCTTGTTTGGCAAATCTTCATCTTCATTATGTTTTTGGACAATCGCACATGGATAGGGTATGGGACCGTTCCTTTTCCCATTGGCCCAGACAGCTTTGTTGAGCCTTGTGTCAATGTGCACATCTGGAGCTCCCATCTTCTTCATGGCAAATTTCCAGATTTCTTTGAGTGCCCGAGGCGCACGCTTCTTGAAACCCACTCCATGGATGTGCTTGTGAATGCTGACAGTGTAGTCTCTGGTCACCACCTTGTTGATGCTGGACTGGCCCTTCTTCTTGCCACCCTTCTTTGCGGGAGCCATCCTGCTGGGCCGGGTTGGAAAGGCTCTTTTCACCTTCTTATATGAGTGAGATTTATCAGTTTAAGTTGAACAGCCATGTGTTCCAACTCTTAGGTTTTTAAAAGTATGGTAAGAGTCAGGGTGATTTTATTTACCATAAAATTAAATTCTATTATTGTTAAAGTTTTCTTAGTAAAATTAGTGAAGAAATATTAATTAAAACATGGGAAAACTATTCTATTCAGTCAACAAATTTGTAATGAAAGCCCACTATAACCTGAACTATGTGTTGGGTTCTTTAAATGCAAAGACTCTGCCCTAGAAGAACTCACAATCTATTAGAGGAGATTAAGCCAAAAAATCTATTACAGAATAGTAACTGCTATAGTAGAGTAAAAGTGAGGACATTGAGAAAGGACCTTAACTCAATTTCACCTGAGTTTTTACCCTGTATCATGATCTCCCGGGTATTTTACATTTATTATCTCATTGCTCAAAGACCCTGACACAATCAAAGAATCACTGAGGATAATAATAGCTCTTTTAAAAACAGTTAAGGCCTCAAGAAAGACATTTTTATGCTCTCACATGGAGTATGCATAAGTAATTTAAGAACTAGTGACCCGTATAAGAATGTATGCTTGATCTTTGTCCAAATGGAGAAGGTAGGCAGAGGGATGGATACAGAAAGCTAGAGACAAAGAATTTGAGAAAGGAGTCACTGAGAACTCCAGGTAATGTAATAGCTGGAACATTTTCATTTATCCATTTGTTTACTAACCAAGTACATGTACCTTCCTACACAGAAGCATTCATTTAAAAGGAAAGAGAGATCAGGCCGAGAAGAGACTGGTTAGAAAGAAACTCGGTAAATGTGTCTGGGGAAACAAACTCTTTCCACTTGTCCTCCATGATCTGCCATTAATAGGTGCCAAGTCTGTGCAAGGCACTGAGAACATCAACTCAATTTCACAACACTGGTACCAACCAGACATTGTCACCCACCTTTACAGATGAGGATGCTGGGCCTCTGAGCAGTAAATGATTTATCTAGACTGACTCTTGGTGGCAGAGCTGGAGTATGAACCTAGCTCTGATTGATTCCTCTACTTATATTCCACCCACCTTCCAAATTTAGTATTAGACAGTGGGTACAAAAGAATTTGTGAAAGTCAAGATTAAATAGGAAACATTTTAGGGATGCCCTTGGGAAAATAATCAGGACAAAAACATATTCACTTGCATCAGAAAGGAGATAGATAATAAATTCCAAGTTGTTCATTTCTGCAGGCTTGCTTTTGCCTGCTCATTTCTGGGTAGTTATTTAGTATTAAAAAAAAACAGTTGATGCTATAACATAGAATTAATAAGACTAAAATGACAAAAGCTATAAACAATTAAAGACAGACAAGTTTCATTTAACACTGGCAGGTGATAACGTATAAAAAAGAAAACAAAGTAGCAGATTCTGTAAAACTTAGGGTCTACGAAAAGCAAAAGAAAAAATACATTTTATGTTCTTCTAAGAGCAGCAAATGTATCCTTTATAAGTAGTCATATAAATTTAAAAATCATTCCATTTTCCCCTTCCTTTTCTTATTTTACCATTTCTTACATTGATTTTATTTATAATCTCTTCCTAATTGCCAGTTTTCTTTAATTGGCTAGTGAAATAATTAGCAAACCCACACTTGCAGTGAAATTCTTTAACATTGGGATTTCTCTTCCCCTGGCAATGATACTGTGTGAATTCAGACTTCTGAATTTTTCAGAATTGTTGGCACAATAATAATGTTTGCTTTGTAATCTCTGTCATGAGAGAGTTCTTAACTTTCAATTAAAAAAAAATCTTTGACATCCTTCAAAGCATATCTGTAGACCAATTATTTTCTCTGTGGGTTATTTCTAAGATCCCTGCATGCTATACAATTTTTCCTTTCTGTTGTATGTCTTCCCATTTTTCTATTCAAAATGTAACTTCCTTACAGACAATCAAAAGTCTCAATCTTCAGTACTGTAATAACTTCAAGCTATACTTTGACTAACTGTGATGATACAGTGTTAGAAGAGATAAAAAACAGGAATAGAAATTTGGCTTCCCAAAAAAAAAAAAAATGAAGAAGAAAACGAAAAAAGAAACTTGGCTTCCTGCTCCCCAGGCCAGGAATTGCCGTACTTCAAGAAAACTCTTCCACCTGTTTGCTAGAATTGATGGCCACACTTGTATTTTCAAATACCCATGCATTCAGAAAACATGAACTATCAAACAGACTTCTAGGACAGGTCCTTCCAGCCTAAATCCGACCTCTGTATCCTCTCTTGGCTGGGCTGATTTCAAGAAGTCTCCCCTTCCCAGTGTTCACTCTTAGGAGTACCGAGCACAGGATTTGTCACGTGTGTACACTTAAGAGATTGCTAGTATTCAGCTTAAATTGAGATAGGGTTTATGCTGTTACTGCTCTCAAAAGTCCTACGTCATAATGTCAGTGGCTTTTTGGTGCCTGATATTGGGAGAATAGGTCACAAGCAAGGCCTCATATCAACTTCCAAATAATGAGAGTGGAGATCTTTGGGGATAAAACACCCAACTTCACCACACCTGGTGGAAAGGAGGCTAGCTCTGAGGTTGTAATTCAGATATAGTGAATGACTGAACTCACTTACAACCCAGAAGAGCACTGCAGTTCCAAAGGCGATGTGATGTGATGTGATGGGGTGGGACATAATGGCAAACAGTTGGCACACCATGAGATGAAGTGTATGGTATACAAAACTGGTTGAATAGTTAATATTTGGGCCATGTTTTGAGAGAAGCATTTCTTGAACAAGTACCTTATTGCAGGGACATCAGATGCCACTCTTGTGTTCAGGCAGGTGTTTGCCTCTAAGAAGAGATCTGTGAGGACAGCTACAGAGACTGCATGGTGTGACCAACTCCCAAGGACTCTGTGAGGCCATGACAACACCTGTGAGGGCAACGCCCAGGGTGAACAGATCCTCATTCACAAAGGCACAATGATTCATCAAGGACTTAACCATGTGGAAATTCAGGGGCCTACACATGTAGCAGGAATTAACTGGGACAGGGATTTGCTCTTGAGATAGTGGGATTTAAAAAAAAAAAATCTAACCACCTGCTTTTATAACATAGAGAATACACACTAAGCACACTAAGAGGGGATACACACTAAGAGGGGATACACACTAAGAGGGGATACACACTAAGAAGGGATACTTAGTCAAAGAACCTTGTCCAAGGTCAGCACCAAGGATAGCAGCTGTTGGGAATAAAGGCAATACTTAGCTCTAATTCTCCTGGGAATTAGAAGAAAAAAGACCCATAGTGGGTGTCATAACTTTTATGTTAACCACTGAGTAAGGACAATAATAAAGGAAGCATAATAGTTTATTAACAAGCGTGTTTTTCTAACACTTACATCCAGGTATACTTCAATGTATGGCAACTCAATATGCTTTGATTTTCACAAATGGCCTTCTAAGATATTAGAGAAATAACTAATTTTTGAGAAGCTCCAATTGATGAGAACAGAGGGATTAAGTCAGTTTGTTGAAAACTAAGGGAAAGACTATACATTCCTTATTTAATTTCCAGCCACTTAACTTTGCAATTCTCATAACCAAATACAATTAAATATGCTTAATGGTACAATGATAAAATGAACTGTAGTCTGATTAATCAACTAGTATGTCAATTAGCGACCTTAATTTTAATAATTCAGAGCTCATAATTTCTATGTGAGTATTTGTCAATGAATCATATGGAATGTTACTAACCCAAACTTTCATATATTTTGATGCTAGGAGTGTGTGTGTGTGTGTGTGTGTGTGTGTGTGTGTGTGTGTGTGTGTTCGTGTGTGTTTATATTGGTATGAATCTTCAAAGATGAATAAATGAATTTTTCAAAAGGCAGGTAGGAATAAAGAAAAAGAAGTAACTGAATGAAATACTGTTGTTCAACAGCCTACTTTAACTTATGATGCTAGTAAAGAAAATACATTTAAAATATTTGGGAAGACTGCCAGATGAAAAATACTGAATATATTTTTTAGGTTTTTTTTCTTTTTTAAAAGGTTAGATCGAGGCTTGTAACATAATATCCCGATAGAATGGGAAAAAGATCAATCAATCGTCTGACAGTTAAATCACCAGGATGCAAAACATCCAGCCATGGTTGAATGACCAGTTTTCACATTTCCTCCCTCCCCAAACATCTTACTCAACATTTGGAATTATGCAGATAGAGCTGAACTGATAAATTTCTCAGGATTGAAACATACTCAAATGAAAGAAGAGATAATGTCCGTGAAAACATTTTATAAATTGCAAACGACCACATAAATATAAAATATTGTTTTTAATTAATGATCCTCTTAACAGCATTAACTATAAATAGTAATAGAAGATAGACAGCGGTTTTTGGGGGGAGCTTTTGAATGGATTCTATTCCTCTGTTGTGTCCTTACCCACTGGCCCCATGAAAATAGGAATGAGGAAGAAAGCTGAAGACAAGATTGTGAGACTGTGAGGCTATTCCTGCCTTAGAGGACCTCTGAATTTCTTTAACAGCAACTTTGGGAACACGTTCCCTCTGTGCAACATTTATTGAACAATTTTTGAGCATAGTGGTTCAAACCCTGAGGTTTGGAATCAAGAAGAAGAGAATTTGTCTTATCAGAAGTGAGACCTAGGATGAGCTATTTAATGCCTCTAAGCTCATCTCCTCACCTATAAGATGTGGGGATCAGCAGTTATCATTTATTCTCTCTAGGCTGCTGAGCTTCCTTACACTAATGCTTATTCTTCAGCATTTAAGTGGCACTCTACAAAGCCCTTAGCGCCTTGGCAACACACAGAATCCCTTTATCCACACAATAATGATTACATTGTTTTAAAAAATAAAGGCAATAAAGCTATTCAATGCATTTGTCATACCTTAAAATATAGCAAATCAAGCTGTATATAGCCAATATGCAAGGAAAATATTCTTGTTTTGTTTACAACTCCATCTCTCCAAACCATCAGAGCAAATCACAGCAGAGTAAAAGGAGTATGAAGTAAAGTGAGCAGATCCACACGTCTAGTCCCTTGAAAGTGCCCATCTACAAGACAGAAGACCCAGTGTTCTGAGAATTCCATCAGTCTGTCACTGTGGCCATGTATCCCCTCTTCCAGCTGTCTTTTCCATTCCCTCGTGCCCAGGCTCTTGACCTCTCATACAGCCATCACTCAGTCTGTGTTCTTACCTTATGCAGATCAGCTGCAGCTTCAAAACCACACCTCCCTCAACTGTGATTACTCTCTAAATACCCTTGATGGGCTCTTGGTCCTTGCCTGACTTCTGAAGGTTTCTGGTGGGAGAGAAGAGGTCACCTCACTCTCCACTCTGTCCTTCACAGTACCCTCCTACTCTGAGAGGACTTTGTATGACATAAAGAATACGTAATGATACAGTCTGAGGCATTTGCATTTGGATTACTTTACCATATCCCAGCTTCTCCAACACTAGAAAGTGAATATTCTTTCCATAATTATATGACTATGGGTGATTGGTTCCCTTCTAAAGAAAGATAGTATGCTCCAAGATAACTTGCCATCTTTATCTGCAGCTAAGTTTTGCCATCAATTTTAATGCAACTGTTTCAGAAAGGGCAATAGGTAAATAGCTAGGCAGATGGAGAGAACAGCTATAGACCTAGGTCTATTAGCTGTACAGATGTGCACGTCGATCCTAAATATAATTACAGCTAAAGAAAGAGTTCAAGATTACCTTCTGCCTCATCGATCATGGACTAGGTCAGAGTGGAGAAGGCTTCTGTGAAGACTGAGCAAGGGCCAAGGGGCCTCTGCTATATGGTGCTGGAGGAGTCCTCTAATGGAGGCACAGAAACAATTTTTGCAGCCCAAGTAGTTCTCTAGACTCATGAGAAACTGGTTTCCTGCTCGATATGTTAATATATTGTTCTAATTGTAGATAAACTTAGAAATGAGGATGATTTAGCCACATGTAGAAGGCAAACGAGTGATCATATAAAGATGCATGGTAAGGAAACGACTAAAAGAATATTTGCCATAAAAATATTTGCACCAAGTCAATATAGCCTGGTAATTTACCTTTGTACTCTAAGGATATTTATATCCCAAGGACATTTTGGCCCAGGGACACCCTGCATGGTCAGATAAGGCTGTGACTGAGGCTGCATCATAGCTCCACATTTTCCTCTGCTCCATCTGACTTTTATGTAAACTATACATAAAATACGTATTATTTCCCCTACATTATATTCCATTTGTTTTTCATGTATACCTGTCTGTGATGTTCTATTCAATACCTATCCATTCTTTTCCCCTTTTCTCTAAAGTCTGTTCACTTTGAAGACTGTCTCTGTTGAAACAAGGAACATCTAAACTCATCATTTTAAAACTGGATCGTTCCACAGGTTTCATTATGGAGTTTTGGAATTGATGCTGATTGCACTGGTTATCTTAATTAATGGAACTATTTTCATTTTACAGATTTAGACTTAGAGCCTCTTGAACTTGGTAGACATATCTGAGCAAAAACATTTGTACGTTTTTCATTTTCATTAGGAAATGAGAGCACTTGAAGAAAGGCCCATGGCAATGGCTACCCATAAAGAAAATAATCCAAACGTCGATGGAACAGAGATTCTGAAAATAAAAGGAAGTTAAGATATTTACCCAAGGTCAGGAAGCACATTTGTTGTAGTGCTGAGAATGGAACGTCACCTAACTCCTTGGCCAGCATGCTATGCAATAGATCCCTCTGGTCAATATTTCTTATCTTGCTGTGAAGGGTAGTAGACAAAATCTCTTTAATATAACAAATGTAAGTCCTGGTGCCTTGGCTGTTTACTTAAATTTACTTCTATCCTTAAAATCAACTTTCTATCCATTCTCAGAAGTACTTCAGTCTTAAGCTTTTTGCTATTTGAAAAAATTATTTACATTTTTTGAGTTTAAGGAAATGACAGGTAGCCCTCATTTTACAAATCAGTCACATGTATGAAATTTCTATCATAATTCTAAGGCACTGTTCAAATACTGAACAATTCTTGTTATCCTTTCTCCAA